>NC_082716.1:80849577-81159472 GCF_030144855.1 Hypanus sabinus
GGAAAAGTAATGTAATTAAACAGTACTTTAAAAGATTGCAAAATACTTGTGCACTTTCAGGTTAAATATAAGAACAATGTTAACATTTGGGTGCAGTTATGAATGAGAATGTGTCTCCTAAGCAAAGCAGACATTTATAATGTACGTGTGGAAATTCATTTACCCTATAACATCCACTTTTAATTACTCCACAGAATGGGAAAGGGGAGTCTTTCATCAAAATGAATCTACCATTTATTTTCCCAGAATAGAGAATAGACATATTTAAAAATCCCAACGGAAGGAACCGACTACAGTCCGAAAGCAGACAGGAGAACGCGAGGATGTTTGTCAGGCAGTGAGCAGATAGATACCGGAACGAGCTGTGGAGACGTAGCTGGAGGCGGAACTATCGGATTAACAGTGGGCTCGTCGGAAAACATTGAGGTTACACTGGCGGAGTGAAGCTCTGATGCACCACCGATGGAGCCAGCGGCGGCAAGCGGGGAGGAGAGTGATACATCGGGGGAAGGGGAGCTGGGACCGCCCGGTGGGCTTCTACATCATCCTAAGGTAGGACTGTGACCTGAGGGAGGGCCTGACCTCAAATACCAACTTATCCCCACCTCCTCCTCCTCACCGCTCCTCTCCCCTCCCCCTCTCTCCCTATCCCCCCTCCCCCTCTCCCTCTCTCCCCCTCCCCCTCTCTCACCCCTCTATCCCCACCTCTCCTCCCTCTCCCCTCTCCCCCTCTCTCACCCCTCTATCCCCCCCCCCCCCCCCCCACTCAGTGCTGGATGCTATTGCACTGGTTACTTTGTCACTGCATGGAGCCAGTAGTTCCTGGAGAGCACCAGCACCTTGATTTTGGCATATAGTTGTCCTTGTGCACCCTCCATCCTCTACTCCCTCCTCCATTAGCATAAGAACACCAAACCTGAGATTAGAAGGGATCTGGGTGCTATAGTTTCATATTAAATATTTGTTAGTATTTTAAGGAAATGTTTTTCTTTAAAATCTTTTTAAAATTTGAATAGTCTTTTTTTAATTATTTAATGGCTTGTAAATTATTTGAGTAGTGTTTAATATGTTCAACAGCTTTAATAGGAAGCAAAGCTATATTTTCTCCTGTCATTGGTTGGAGGCAGAGTCTCAGCATTGAATTGCTCAAGGTCTGGTTATCACGGCCCTCATCACCCTTGAGGGTTGAACGCTCTTCAAACCTTCTGATCTCGGATAGTGATAAATTTGCCAGCAGCCCAAATGCAAAATGATTTTATCCAGTAGTGACGTGGTGTTCCAGTTTCCGTAATCAATGCCTCAGCTGCTGAAAGCAAACATACCATATGCTTTCTTCATCATTCTGTGTTGCCACATTCAAGGATAATGTATTTGTATCCCCAAGGTTCCAAATTTTTGTATTTGTTTTCTCTTTTGTTCTACAAAAATATATATTTAAAGGCATTATGTAAGATGGATTGAAGTGCTGCAATTTTTAATTCATAGTTTTATTTTCAGTATGCAGAGATGATGGCTTTAGATATTGGACAGAGTACACAAGTGTATGCTGCATTTCTGGTTTTCCTTGACCTTTTGGAAGGTAACGTATCCAGATTATTTTCAAAAACAAAAAATTATTTTCCTTGGGATTTAACTGGTGCTGAAGCATAGAAAACCCAGACCATACAAGTTGCCCCTTGATAATTTTCCTCTTAAACAGGCCAACTGTTCTTTTGAAGTGTTAGATGTTCTTCAGGTTACGCAAGTTATTCCTAAGAGCTGCCTGTGACCCAAAGTTTCTGTAAGTCAAAAATGCTGTCAGAGAGATCTTCAATATTCATTCAAAGCATCGCGGATGCTGGATTTGCAGAACACGGAACACTGGGCCAGAGAGATTCAACCTGAATTCTATTGTTTGTATTCTCTACTGTGTCAAGTCTCTCATGTCTCCTCACTCTACTGTGGTTTTTGAATCTCCTGATTTTATTTTGAGCACTGCTGGTCTCCAACAGGCTTGCTTTATTAATATAAGCATGCACTCATGTACAAATGGAGAATGCCGAGTTGTTAGTAGAGGCACGAGAAGAAAGTTCAGAGCAATGTTGCCTACTGAAGAGGTGAGAAAGATGGTGATGCAAAACAAGAGACAACTGAGAGACTAGCTGTAAGGTGCTAAATGAATTTTTAAATTGAATCTAATCCAGGTAGAAAAAAGAATCACATAGATGAGAAAATCTGCAGATACTAGAAATCCAAGTAAAATATTGGAGGAACTCAGCAGGCCAGGCAGCATCTATGGAAAAGAGCGAACAGTTGACCCTTCATCAGGATTGAAAAAAGAGAAGTTGGAGGGCAGAAAGAAGTACAAGTTGATAAGTGAAACAGAGAAGGGGAGTGGTGGAGTAAAGGTCTGGGAAGCTGATAGGTGAAAAAGATAAAGGGCTGGAGAAGGGAAAATCTGATAGGGAAGAGGGTAGAAGACCATGGAAGAAAGAGAAGGGGGAGGAGCACCAGAGGGAGGTAATGGCAGGTAAGGAGGTAAGTGAGAGAGAGAAACAGGAATGGTGGGTGGGGGAGGAATTGATTTCTCAAGTGCCTTCAATATCATACATCCCTCTGCTGCGGGGAGAAGCTCTGTTTAATGCAGATTGGCACTTCATTGTATCCTTGATAATAGACTCCCTGACTGGTAGTCCACAGTTTGTCAGAGATAATGGACCACAGCGGCTTCAGAGCTGTGTGTCAGACATGGCTTAAAGCAGCACTGGGGCCCCACAGGGGACTGTATTGGCTCCCTTCCTGTTTACCTTGTATACCTTGGACTTCAGATACAACACTGAGTCATATCATCTGCAGCAATTTTCTGATGACTCAGCAATAGTTGGGTGTATAAAGGGAGGACAGGAGGATGAATACAAGACTCTGGTGAAGGATTTTGACAAATGATGCAAGCTGAATCATCCGCAGCTTAACATCAGTGAGACAAAGGAGATGGTAATGGACTTTAGGAAGACTAAGCCTGTATTTCTCCCTGTTACTATTGATGGTGATGACCTGCAGTACACCTAAGGGTGTACCTGGATGACAGACTTGAGTGGAGCACCAACACAGAGGCTGTGTACAAGATAGCCCAGAGTCACCTCTACTTCCCGAGGAGACTGAGGTCCTTTGGAGTGTGCAGGCCTCTCCATTACATGTTCTACCGGTCTGTTGTTGCCAGTACGATCTTCTATGGGGCAATGGCATCAATAGGTGTTGCAAACAGGCTCAATAAACTGATTAGAAAGGCTGGCTCTGTTACAGGAGGAGTCAAACTGGACACATTGGAGGCTTTGATAGAACAAAGGACCCTAAGGAAAACTAGCAATTCTGAGCAATGTTTCTCATCATCTGCATGCCACCTCGGTTGAACAGAGGAGATTAAGACAACTGTGCTGCTCCAAAGAGTGCTATATAAGGTCATTCTTACCCTTGGCCATTAGGCTCCATAATGAGTCAACCTGCAGACAGGGAAATGATAACCCCTTTCTGTTAGACTGTTGGAGGTAACTTATTTTTTATTCTTTGTTACTTCTCCTCTAATATTCCACACAGTCAAGACCCTTTGAGTGAAAAAGTTTTGCCTCTTGTTCCCCTTAAACTTTTTGCCTTTCACCCTTAACCCATGACCTCTGATGTAGTCCCACATGACCTCAGTGGAAAAAGCCAGCTTGCTTTTACCATATCTATACCCCTCTTAACTTTGTATACCTCTATCAAATCTCCTCTCAATCTTCTACATCCTAAGGAATACAGTCATAACCTATTCAATCTTTCCTTATAACTCAGGTCTTCCAGACCCGGCAACATCCTTGTAAATTTACTCTGTACTCTTTCAACTTTATTTGCGTCTTTCCTAGAGTTAGGTGACCAAAACTGTAAACGTACATTTCAGAGTGTAGGTCTTCTGAGTAATGCAATGACATGCCAGCTAGCCCAACAAAATGTTGCAGGAAGAAGGACATGTTTACCTCAGTGAATATAACTGAATTAAAGTTTTGTTCAGGTGGAGTGAAGAAGGAATCCTGTAAATAAATAGGAATCAATAGATGAGGTCTGCCATAATGGGGAATACTGCTCTATTTGCATAACTAACTATTCCACCTTTTTGATGGTTGTTACTGCTAGCTTTTGCAGAAATTTTCTTGTTCTAATCTGACATGTTTGAGGACAGCATTCATTCAGGTGCATATCATGTCACCGAAAGCCTTCCATCCAATAATCACAGACTTGCAATGCATTGCTTTGGTTTGGATTTGAATTAATAATGAATCTATTTTTGACCCAACATTATTTTGAGGAATGAAGCAGATATTTAATAAAGCCACAGCAACTTATCTCAAAGGTAGAATCCGGCAGGCTGGGTTCTAAGACACCAGAAATGATAGAAACATAGAAAACCTACAGCACAATACAGACGCTTCAGCCCACAAAGCTGTGCCGAACATGTACTTACTTTAGAAATTACCTAGGATTAACCATAGCCCTCTATTTTTCTGAGCTCCATGGACCTATTCAGGAGTCTCTGAAAAGACCGTTTCCACCACCACCATCAGCAGCCCATTCCACCACTCACCACTCTCTGCATAATAAAAAAAACTTACCCCTGACATCTCCTCTGTACCTACTTCCAAGCACCTTAAAACTGTAAAACTCTTGTGCTAGCCATTTCAGCCCTGGGAGAAAGCCTCTGACTATCCACACGATCAATGCCTCTCATCATCTTATATACCACTATCAGGTCACCTCTCATCCTCCATCACTCCAAGGAGAAAAGGCCAAGTTGACTCAACCTATTCTCGTAAGGCTTGCTCCTCAATCCAGGCAACATCCTTGTAAATCTCCTCTGCACCCTTTCTATGGTTTCCACATCCTTCCTGTAGTGAGGTGACCAAAACTGGGCATAGTACTTCAAGTGGGGTCTGACCAGCATCCTATATAGCTGCAACATTAGTTCTTGGCTCCTAAACTCAATCCCACGATTGATGAAGACCAATGCACCTTTTGTCTTCTTAACCACAGAGTAAATCTGCGCAGCTTTGAGTGTCTGATGGATTTGGACCCCAAGATCCCTCTGATCTTCCACACTGCCAAGAGTCTTACCATTAATACTATATTCTGTCATCATGTTTGACCTACCAAAATGAGCCACTTTACAATTACCTGAGTTGAACTCCATCTGCCACTTCTCAGCCCAGTTTTGCATCCTATCAATGTCCCGTTGTAACCTCTAACATTCCTCCACACTGTCCACAACACCCCCAACCTTTGTGTCAGCAGCAAATTTACTAACCCATCCCTCCACTTCCTATCCAGGTCATTTATAAAAATCATGAAGAGTAGGGGTCCCAGAACAGATCCCTGAGGCACACCACTGGTCACTGACCTCCATGTAGAAAATGACCCATCTACAACCACTCTTTGTCCCCTTGGATCCCATGCCTCCATACTTTCTAAATAAGCCTTGCATGGGGTACCTTTTCAAATGCCTTGCTGAAATCCATATACACTACATCTACTGCTCTACCTTCATCAATGTGTTTAGTCATGTCCTCAAAAAATTCTATCAGGCTCGTAAGGCATGATCTGCCTGTGACAAAGCCATGCTGACTATTCCTAATCATATTATGCCTCTCCAAATGTTCATAAATCGTGTGTCTCAGGATCTCCTCCATCAACTGACCAACCACTGAAGTAAGACTCACCAGTCTATAATTTTCTAGGCTATGTTGACTCCCTTTTTTGAATAGGGGAATAACATCTGCATCCCTCCAATCCTCCGGAACCTCTCCCATCACCATTGATGATGCAAAGATCATCACCAGAGGCTCAGCAATCTTCTCCCTCACCTTCCACAGTAGCCTGGGGTACATCTCGTCCGGTCCCTATGAAGTATCCAACTTGATGCTTTCCAAAAGCTCCAGCACATCCTCTTTCTAATATCTACATGCTCAAGCTTTTCAGTCTGCTGTAAGTCATCCCTGCAATCATCAAGATCCTTTTCCGTAGTGAATACTGAAGCGAAGTATTCATTAAGTACCTTTGCTATCTCCTCCGGTTCCATATACACTGTTGCACACTTGATTGGTCCTATTGTCTCGTGTCTTATCCTCTTGCTCTTCACATACTTATAGAATGCCTTTGGGGTTTTCCTTAATCCTATCTACCAAGGCCTTCTCATGGCCCCTTCTGGCTCTCCTAATTTTGTTTTTAAGCTCCTTCCTGCTAGCCATATAATCTAGATTTCTATCATTACCTAGTTTTTTGAACCTTTTGAAAACACTTTTCTTCTTGACTAGATTTATAACCCCCTTTGTACACTTCAGTGTACAGCCTCAGTGCTCTCCTACTGAGAGACCTGACACCTGACCAGTTTAATTTCCCAATACCAGATCAAGTACAGCCTCTCTTCTTGTAGGCTTATCTACATACTGTGTCAAGAAATCTTCCTGAACACACCTAACAAAACTCCACCCCATCTAAAACCCTCGTTCTAGGGAAATGCTAAACGATATTTGAGAATTTAAAATCTCCCACCACACCAACTGTGTTTTTATTATACCTTTCCAGAATCTGTCTCCCTATCTGCTCCTCGATGTCCCTGTTACTATTGGGTGGTCTATAAAAAACACCAAGTAGAGTTATTGACCCCTTCTAGTTCCTAACTTTTACCCACAGAGACTCCGTAGACAATCCCTCCATGACTTCCTCCTTTTCTGCAGCTCTGAAATCAACAGTGTCACGCCCCCACCTCTTTTGCCTCCCTCCCTGTCCTTTCTGAAACTTCTAAAGCCTGACTCTCTTAAGTAGCCATTCCTGCCCCTGAGCCATCCAAGTCTCTGAAATGGCCACAACATCATAGCTCCAAGTACTGATCCATGCTCTAAGCTAATCTGCTTTGTTCATAGTACTCCTTGCATTAAAATAGACACATCTCAAATCATCAGTCTGAGTGTGTCCCTTCTCTATCACCTGCCTATCCTCCTCCTCCTCCTCGCTCTGTCTCCAAGCTGTCTCCATTTGTGAGCCAACTGCCTCTTCCTCCGTCTCTTCAGTTCGGTTCCCACACCCCAGCAATCCTACTTTAAACTCTCCCTAATAGCCTTTGCAATCCTCCCAGCCAGGATATTTGTTCCCTCTGGGATTCAAGTGCAACCCATCTAGTTTGTACAGGTGACTCCCGTCCCAAAAGAGGTCTCAATGATCCAGAAATCTGAATCCCTGCTGCCTGCTCCAATCCCTCAGCCACACATTTATCCTCCACTTCATTCTATTCCTATATTCACTGTCATGTGGCACAGGCAGAAAACCTGAGATTACTACCTTTGTGGTCCTGCTTCTCAACTTCCTTTCTAACTCCCTGCTAGAGGAATGTGGCGGTTTTTTAAGTGTTTCTTCAAGGAAGAGATGACTGAAGATTTGGAGAGCTTTTGTTGTCATAACCTTAAACATAAAAATGGCTACTTCAACAGCAATAAAAAAGATACTTTAAATATGTATCATAAAGGAAATCCTTTGGTAGGAGAGAGGCTTGGAGTGATTAAGTGGTTTTGTGTCTGCTATTTTCCGCTCCTGCTGCTTCCTTTATCCACCCTTCCTTCTCAGCTAGGGGATACAGTGTCCAACCGCTAAGGTATGATTACTGACTGCAAAAGCAGGAAAGAACTGGGACTTCTTTTTCAACTGCCAATGGGAGGCTGGTGAGGTTAATTTGCACTTAGACTGACAGTGCATAGAATAATACAAATTATTTCATAATTGGTATCTTATATATACAATGTACTTAATGGATATTTGAAATGAAATTAATTACATTTTTAAGCTTCCTGAGTTGAAAAGTTGCTTCTTAACGCACGGATGTTTTATTGTGAATAAATAAGTGGTTAAAATAAGTACAGTAACACCAAGGGTTAAAACTGAAGCGATCCTGTGATAGTTGGACGTGATTTGGTTGTGTACCTACTTTCTCTGCTATGTTTACAGATGTGAACTGCTCTTTTAAAACAGATTTAGTGATCTGTGTGAAAGCTCTACTCAATGTTTTCCTATCAATGCAGTGCTGCATTTCAAAAGCTGCACTGAACCATGTCTGCATTTACCATTGCTGGTGCAAAATGTATAATGCATATTTCAAAATCTAAGCAGAAGAGTGCTTGAAGCAATCAAGTTGAAAGAATGCCAAAAGGTTTGATAAATTCAAAGCCCAATCTATCCAACCAATGCATTTTATTGTTTGCTAAAAGAATATTAAACTTTGAGTAAAGAACTGTAAGTGCAGAAATTAAAAACAAAAAATGCTAGTGCTGTTAGTAAATTATGCAGCATTAATGGAGAGAGAAACAGTGAATATTGATTCTCTACAATCACAACAAGGAATGTGATTGTTGCAAGGAATGCACTGATGTGCTTTGTGTGTTTATAAATCTCCATGGAGGAAAATCATTATTGAATGTGAGGAAAATTTCCATGATGTGTTCCAGGTCAAGGAAACTGTTAACATGAAGTGGACAGTATGAAAAGATGCAAAAGAACAGAATGAACCTTGCTATATGAAAAGAAAACACTGGTCACACTGAAGATTGTGGAAGATGAGTCTCAGCTGTCTACATGATATACAAGCCAGGGCAGGACAATATGGAGAGCAAGCTGTTGCCCATGTGGCAGGCTACCCCTCTCCGCGCAGCTGATGATTCCAAACGGCAGAGACAAATGCAGTTTGCCACCAGCGGCGTCGCAGTAGTTGCCAGTCAGCATGGCTTCTTGAGATTGTTGATTTTAACATTACATTGTGCTGGATGGAAGATAAGGTGCCATTGATTGAGCTTTGGGCATCATTGAGAAAATCTAGGAAACTAAGGGTAGGTCAGAGACAAGTGGAATGGCTCAGAATCACCCTTGCATCAGAGTCATCATCTTCACTTTTGATCTTTTGCTCTTTTGTCCCACTCAAGTATACTCGTTTCCCCACTTCTTCAGTTGTGAAGGAACATTGTCTAAAACCAAATACTGACGTTTTTGCACCACCAAAATTGCAATGCATTTCACATTATATGCCAGTAATAATAATTCTGATTCTCCATGGATGCTAATCTTCCAGCCTTTTTAGTTTAACTTTGGATTTTCAGTATATGCAGCTGTTTGCTCCACTTCCCCTTGGTGGACCATTGTCATTGTTAACATTTCAGAGATAAACATTGTGCAGAAATATACCTTAATTGAGTACATAGTACTTGAGGTGAAAGTGCCATTCTGTAGCTTGTGGTTCACCATTTTACTTTTCAAAACATTGATGCTGCCATCTCCTTCATTTTGCAGACATCTTCCCTCACCTCACCTTCTTGCCATTTTAACAGGGATAGAGTTTCAGTTGTCCTTGCCTACCACCTCATGAGCCTCTACATCCAACACATCATTCTTCGCAACTTTCACCACCTTCAACAGGATCCTACCACCAAACACATCTTTACCTTTCCTGCCCCAACCCCAACTTACTGCTTTTTGCAGGGATCACTTCTTTCATGATTCCCTTGACCATTCATCTCGGCCCACTAATCTCCTCTCCAGGCACTTATCATTGCAAGCAGAAGAAGGGCACACCTGCCTGTTCAGTTCCTTCCTCACCTCCATTAAGAGCCCAAACAGTCCTTTTAGGTGAGGCAAAATTTCACTGCAAATCTGTTGGGGTCATTTATTGTATCTGGCGCTCCAGATGCGGCCTCTATGTTGGTGAGACCTGACGTAAATTGGGGGACCGCTTTGTTAAGCACCTGCGCTCCATCGGCCAAAAGCAAAATTTCTGGTGGCCAACCATTTTAATTCCTATCCCCATTTCCATTCCAACATGTCAGTCCATGATCTCCTCTTCTACAATATGGCTACTCTCAGGGTGGAGGAGAAACACCTCATATTCCATCTAAGCAGCATTCAACCTGATGGCATGAACATTAATTTTCCCTTCCAGTAATTTTTTTTCCACATTTTTGTTTTCCTTTCACCTCTTCCCCACCCCTCTATTTCCCCTATGGTCCATGCTCCTGTCCTATCAGATTCCTTCTTCTCCAGCCCTTTTCCTTTTTCCATCCATCCCTCCCATCTAGCTTCACCTGTCAGCTTCCAGCTGGTCTTCCTTCCCTCCCCCATCTTTTTATTCTGACATCTTCCAAGTTCAAGGTACATTTATTATCAAAGTACGTACAGTATTCAACCTTGAGATTTGTCTTTATACAGATAGCCACTAAACAAAAATATAATAGAACCCTTTTAAAGAAAAACTCTACACAGCAAGACTATCAAACACTGTGAGTCTGTCTGTCTGTGGGGGGGAGGAGGGGATGGAACATATTGTGCAAACAATAAAAGGTAAACAAATAACATTAACTGCAGTGTCCCCGAACGTGAGTTCTTAGCTGTGAAGCACTTTCAGCGTTGAAACAAGTGATGCCCTTCTGACTTCTGAACACTGCGCTCGCCAGTAGCAGCGAGAAGAGTCCAGTCAAACACAGGCAGATAGCACTCAACACCTTTTCATTTTCAGCTGTCAGCTCTTGTTCTCGACGAGCAAGATTAAAATTGATGCTATAATTGGTGTGAGGTAGTGCAGCCAACCACTGGTTTGTGTTCCACCACTGGGAATCATTGCTTCATACCATCACGGCAATGGCTGTAGCTGCATCCTCTGTTCTCATCCCTGCCAAATGCCCCAGGAGACTGCAGAAGTGCCAGATCACTTGGACAGCTCAAAAGTATATTTTTAAGAGGAAATTGATCGCAATCGATCGCAGTTCAGAAGAAGAAGAGTATCTTGGTTTTGTGAGCTCTGTGCAGCATGTCGCTGTTGGTCGCTGGTGCCATCTTGCTGGAATCTCCTTCCTTTCCAGTCCTGATGAAGAGTCCCGGCCTAAAACATCAATTGTTTATTCATTTTCAGATGCTGCCTGATCTGAGTTCCTCTAGCATTTTCCGTGAGTGCAGTGAATACTATTTACATGACACGATGAGCCACTTGTCAATGGTTCTAAGACAGGAATTCTTAAACCCACTATTGTACATCTCTTTCTTCTCAAGTACGCAGTCTGAACCACCAAGATGGTCAATAGCATGACCCCGCACCCCCAATGAAATTATGTAAGTAGTTGTTTTCCAAGCATACAATTAAGGTAAAGCGTTTATGCAGAATGATGAAAAATGTAATTAACAGCTGACTTTATTGCTTGCACCATAGACAAAAATAGAAAATTAATGTACAAGTAGTCCCCGAGTTATGAAGGTCCGACTTACAGACACCTCGTACTTACGAACCCAGGAAGGAGAACGCCGTCCACCATTTAAAGTCAGATCGCGGTGCCGTCCGCCATCTTAAGTCGGATTGTGACGCCGTCCGTCATTTTAAGTCATTGTCATTGACACTGTGTTGAGTGTTTAACTTTGTATTTGGCTTAAATTTTTCTTAGTAAGATTCACCCTGACCCCGTCCCCCCCCCCACCATTCCAGTTGTCTGGTGGCACAGTGAGATCAGCGAGTTCGATCCAGTGACAGACCGTTTCCATGCCAGGTTGCTGTCGATCCAGTGACTCCCGTACCATCTGTGCCGGATTGATGTCGACCTCGCAACTCGAACTCGTAAAAAGAAAACACTGCCACCTCCAGTTTAAATACCTACACGGAATATTGTGGAGGATCAAATACCCAAACACAGCATAGCCTACACTTGTCCCATTTAGCCTGTCTCAGTGTGGTGGTCCTTAGGACCCAGTGGACCTCGGTAGGCCGGCAAAGCTCGGGACCTACCACCCGCAGTGTTTCTGTTCCATTGATGGGAAGCGATCGCGATTGAAAATAAAGTGGAAATAATAAAGCATATGGTAAGAGGTGAAACGCCGTCAGTCATTGGAAAAGCGTTAGGCTACAGTTGGTCAACGATTGGAACAATTTTAAAGGATAATGGATAAAGTGAGAATAATGGAGCATGTGAAACACCCTGCCCCAATGAAAGCTACAATTATTACTAAGCAATGCAGTGGTTTAATTTTTGGAATACATACATTTCTTAATGCATAGAAAGGTAAAATATATACTAAGACAAACGTTTGATGAACTGATGCTAAATAATACCAGATGTACTTGTTCTGACTTGCGTACAAATCTGACTTAAAGACGGACTCAGGAATGGAACTTGTACGTAACCTGGGGACTGTCTGTATTTATAGTTATGATGTTTTAATTTGGAGGGTGGGCAGTTCTTATTTCTGTTTGTTGGTTAACTTTTTTTTTCATTTGTAGCCAGGAATTGGAAGGATGTGACTTACAAGGGATCGAAAGAGCTTCAATTGATTTATCTACAGGGTTGTCCTGGAGAACAGGAAAATAAGAAAGTGGTAGTACCGTTGCCTGTTCATATGTCACTGAGTCATGAGAGGTAAGGCGTTGTTGTTAGCTGAGGAGAATTACTGAATCTGATGCATAGGTAATGGGGGAAATAAGAAGAAACATTCCATGGTACCTTGAATTTTGATATCTGTATATTACAATAATGTTTGAGACTACAACACACACAAAATGCTGGTGGAACACAGCAGGCCAGACAGCATCTATAAGGAGAGTTTCGGGCCGAGACCCTTCGTCAAGACTAACTGAAGGGAAAGATACTAAGAGATTTGAAAGTAGTGGGGGGAGGGGGGAAATGCGAAATGATAGGAGAAGACCGGAGGGGGTGGGGTGAAGCTAAGAGCTGGAAAGGTGATTGGCGAAAGTGATACAGAGCTGGAGAAGGGAAAGGATCATGGGATGGGAGGCCTCGGGAGAAAGAAAGGGGGAGGGGGGAGCACCAGAGGGAGATGGAGAACAGGCAGAGTGATGGGCAGAGAGAGAGAAAAAAAACCCAACAACTAAATATTGTCAGGGATGGGGTAAGAAGGGGAGGAGGGGCATTAATGGAAATTAGAGAAGTCAATGTTCATGCCATCAGGTTGGAGGCTACCCAGCCAGTATATAAGGTGTTGTTCCTCCAACCTGAGTTTGGATTCATTTTGACAGTAGAGGAGGCCATGGATAGACATATCAGAATGGGAATGGGACGTGGGATTAAAATGTGTGGCCACTGGGATATCCTGCTTTCTCTGGTGGACCGAGCATAGGTGTTCAGCGAAACGGTCTCCCAGTCTGTGTCAGGTCTCACCAATATTTAAAAGACCACACCGGGAGCACCGGACGCAGTATACCACACCAGCTGACTCACAGGTGAAGTGTCACCTCACCTGGAAGGACTGTCTGGGGCCCTGAATGGTGGTGAGGGAGGAAGTGTAAGGGCAGGTGTAGCACTTGTCCTGCTTACAAGGATAAGTGCCAGGAGGGAGATCGGTGGGAAGGGATGGGGGGGATGAGTTTATTCGTTTGAGACTATTAATTTACTGATAGAGAAACAATTTGCAGGGAAAGATGCAAACAGACAACATCTGTGAATAGAGAAAAAGGTAATGTTTTATTGGAGCTGGAAGGAATTTCTCGACACCTCACTTTGTATTACAACAGTTGTGTCTCAGGCACTGCAAGCAATTGAACAGCATTTTCTTAAGGTTTTCCTTGTTGACATTTGAATGTGGCGTTTTATTGCTTCTCTGTTTTCAGCTTCAATACACAAAATCGTCCTTTAGAGTCATAGAATCACATAGAATCACAAAGGAATGCAGCGTGGCAGCAGTCCCCTTAGCTGACCTAAGTCCATGCCAAATGTCAACAACCCATTTTTTTTCATTATCCTCATCTTTTCATCATCTCCCTCCAGATTCTAACCCTAACCTACACAATTTATGGTGGCCTTACTAACTTACTAACCTGTTCATCTCTGGGACATGGGAATAAACCCAAGTGGTGACAAGCAAAACATGCAAACTCCATAGCCAGCACCTGAGGTCAGGATCGAACCTGAGTCCCCTGCACTGTGAGTCAGTGGCGTTTTCTCCCTGCTTTCTTGGGAGAGTGGACCAGCTGTTGAAGCACTTATGGAGGAAAAAATCAGAAACTTTAGTAAACTGGTGCTGTTTCACCACATTCACATGTGGTATCTTGATATCAATATCACCTTATTTGCCAAAGGCTTTGTAGTTTCTAGAGTGATGCCATTTGACTGAGCAGGACTATTAATCTGCCTTGGGTGTGAGCGAGATTGGGAGTCAAGCCTTCAGTTTCATTAAACATGGGGAACATTACAATAAAAACATTTGAGGCAAGGTGCACCTAAGCAAAACTTGCTCAGCTGGTGAGAACCAGATAGCTGACTAGGGAGGTTAAGTTAATCCCGTTATATTCCATGGTGTGCATGATTTATTTTGTTTTCCGTAGTGAGGAGATTAAAATGACTGAGGTAACTATGCTGTGATTATGAAATAACATGCAATTTGTCGCTGATGTCACCTTTTAGGACCTTTCAGTGGACTTTCAGGTTCAACTGCATACGGGAAATGTACACGCCATTGCAATCTAAACCTTGTGGAAGTGGGCGTTGATTTTATTCTCTGTCTGATTTTATTCCCTTAACATTGCACCAGCTTTCATGGTTTTCCTATCAATGAACATAATTGACATCTTTATTACAGTATTACACTTGAATGGTATAGGAGTTGTGATGTTGGATCCCACCCACTGACTATACTGTGGTTCAGTTAGCTAATGAGAGCAGGTGGCATTTCTGAATGCAAGACTTGGGTAGGAGAGAGGTTACTTAATAGCAACATGCTCTATAAATCCGTAGGTACTTGAGGCAAGCACAGTTTGCTACGTAAAATATTTGATATCAAAAGATGTAAAATTCTTACTTTTAGTGATGGACTAACACTGCACAGAAACAGACCCTTTGGCCCAAGATTGTGCAATTCGTATATATTTTTTACAAACCACTTATACTTAAGATTTTCTTAGAGCTCATGGTTTTGTGAATTTTGAACTTTACTAAAATATAAAGCTAATCGCTTTGAAAAAGAGCTGTAGAGTTTTCAAGTATTTTTTAGCCATTTATTTGCTTTGTTTCCTCATAGGAAAATTTTAGGTACTTGCTGGAATCTGGCATCCAGATTCCAGCAATCTTTAGAGAAGAGCATCTTAATACAACACTGAGAAACATCACCTAGCAGGCTTCACCAAAGTGAAGTGACGTTTTGCTTCTTGATTCCTTTATCTCAATACACGACATTCTCTTTTGGGACTGTTTTATTAACTTATGAGATGGAGACATTCCATTCCTGTGGTTCCTGAACTGGGTGCCTTGTTAGACAACTTGAGAGGCAGTAAGATCACCATGTCAGATTTTCTTACCTGAAAAATAGCAAATGGACTTTTATGACAAACTATGCAAACATTCCATTTTCATTTATTTCAGTGGTTTGCTACCAACTTATATGATTTCTTGTCAATTACACTGTCAAATGTTGCATATGGTATAAGTAGCAAAATTTGTTTGGACTAACTAGTCAGTGAGAATTCAGATCCATTTTTATCATAGTGCACTACATTGCAGTTATGTTCTATAAAATGAAATGTAAACAGCTTTCTCATTTGTGATTTTATCTGCTAGATCTGCTCTAATTGAAGGAATTTGCGAGGCACAGAATTGATCAGGAAATAATGTTGTAGAGGATGTACTTATTTTAATTAGGTAGCTTTTCCAGTTTTATTTTAATACTTCTGTTTAAACAAAATATTTTCATTGCGTTTGAAATCTGAGAGAATTGCTTTGACTCGATTGCCAAAATGCTGTTCAAGCTTTGCTCAAATCATAGAACGTAGTATGGCACAGTTCAGACACTTCAGCCATGATATTTTGCTGTCCTTTTGACTTATTCCAAGATCAGTGTAACTCTTCCTTCCTACATAGCCTTCCTTTTTTTTAAAATCTTTGTGCCTGTCTGGGTCTCTTAAATCTCCCTAATTTACCCACCTCTAGTACCACCTTGGAAGTGTGGTACCACCCACAACAGTGTTTTAAAAAAAAAAACTGCCCTTGACACCTTTGTGCTTTTCTCCAGTCACCTTCAAAGCATGTCTTCTCATATTAGCCATTAGCTCCCTGGGGAAAAAGGCACTAGCTATCCACAGTATGCCTCTTATCACCTTATTTTCCTCTATCAGGTCGCTTCTCATTCTCCTTCACTGCAAAGAGAATAGCCGTAGAGTGCCCAACCTTTCCTCATAAAACATGCTCCCTAATCCAGGCAACATCTTGAAAATCTCCTCTGCACCCTAAGTAAGCACCATAACCTCCCCATGATGAGATGACCAGAAATGAACATAATATACCAAGTGTAGTCCACCCAGAGTTTTATAGAGCTACAACATTACTCCATGGCTCTTGAATTCAATCCGACTAATGAAGGGCAACACACCATAGGCCTTCTTGACCATCCTTTCAACTTTCGTCTTAATTTTGAAGGATCTCTGGATATGAACCCTAAGATTCCTCTGTTCCTCCACAGTGGTAAGAATCCTGCCATTAACC
Source organism: Hypanus sabinus (assembly GCF_030144855.1). Taxonomy (NCBI): domain Eukaryota; kingdom Metazoa; phylum Chordata; class Chondrichthyes; order Myliobatiformes; family Dasyatidae; genus Hypanus; species Hypanus sabinus. Next base: position 80,866,083 of record NC_082716.1, read on the forward strand.
TTGTACTCTGTCTTCAGGTTTGCCCTTCCAAAGTGTGTCACTTCAAACTTTTCTGGATTGCCACTTCTCAGCCTAGCTTTGCATCCTTTCACTGTCCTATTTTAACCTACAACAGTCTTCTACACTATCCACAGCACCACCACCAACCTTTGTCATTGCAAAATCACTAAACCACCTTTCCACTTCCTCATCTAAGTCATTAATAAAAACCACAAAGAGCAGTGATCCCAGGACAGATCCCTGCAGAACACCACTGGTCATAGATTGTCCGCTATTATGTGCTCCCTTATCTAGGTAAACCAATTTCAAATCTACAGAACCAAGTTTTCATCAATCTCACACCTCCTGACTTTGTGATCCTACTGTGGGAAACCTTGGTGAACACATTACTAATATCCATATACATGGAATTCACCAGTCTGCCTTCATCAATTCATTTTGTCACTTTCTCAAAAATGTTAGTCAGGCTCTTGAGGTATGACCTGCCCATCACAGTTATGCTGACTGTCCCTAATTAGACTATGTTTCCCCAAATGCTCTTCAATCCTATCTCTTGGAATTCTCTCCAATAGTTTGTCCACCACTGATGTAAGAGTCTCTGGGCTATAATTGTTAGGATTATCCCTATTACTTTTCTTGATCAAATTTTTAGAAACATAGAAAATAGACATTATAACATCTGCCATCCTTCGATCTTCTGACATTACTCCTGTGGCCAGTGTGGACACCAAGTTCATCAAATGCACAACGCTTCCTTTAGTAACCTGGTGTATATACCCCCATTCCCAAGGGCTTTATCTATTTTAATGTTTTTCAGAAGTTCCACCACATCTTCTTTCTTAACTGTGACACGTTCCAGCAGCTTAGCCTGTTCAAAGATTACCTCTGCTTCATCAAGGTCTCTTTTACTGGTGAATACTGAAGTAAAGTATTCATTGAGGACCTCCCTACTTCTGATTTCATGTCCTTTCCTCTGTTACCGCTATTGGATTTACCCTCACTCTAGTAAATCCTCCTGTTTTCATGTATGTGTAGAACACCTTGGGGTTTTCCTTAATCCTACTCAACAAGACTTTCTGAGTTCTCTTCTAGTGCCCCTAAGTCCATTCTTAAGCTGTTGCCTGGCTACCTTATTACTCTTAAGAGCCATGTCTATTCTTTGCTTCCTAACTTATATTTCCTTTGCTTCCTTCTTCCTTTTGACTAAATATTCCATCTAACTTGTCAACCATAGTCCTTCACCCTACCTCATGGGACAAACCTATTCAGAACCCCATACAAAGGATCCCTAAACAACCTCCACATTTCTCCTTTGCATTTCCTTGAGAACATCTGCTCCTAATTTACTCTCCTAAGTTCCTGTCTAATAGTTTCGTAATTAGCCCTCTCCCAATTCAATTAAAAAGTACTGTCTGCTCCTATCCTTGTCTAAGTCTAAAGGTCATTGAATTGTGGTCAGTGTCTCTGAAGTGCTTGCTCACTAAGAGATCTGTCACCTGACCAAGTTCATTACCTAGTACAAGATCCAGTACGGCCCCTCCTCGTCAGCCTGTTCACGTATTGTGTCAGGAATCCTTTCTAGACACACCCCTAATAAATTCTGTCCTCAGAACCTCTTGCACTAAGGAGGTGTCAATCAATATTGGCACTAAGAAGTCACCACAACCCTATCACTTTTGAACCTTTCCAAAAGTTACCTACCAATGAAGTTCCTAATAACTGACTGAAAACTTCACTGGGAATATTTACCTGTTGTCATACTTCCTGATAGACTAAGGCAGAGGTTACTGCTTGTTCTCAGAAAGGAAGATTGTTCCTTTCCGTGCCTTGTGTATTGGCTGGCAAACCCTGCTGTTTCTTTAGCATTTTTTTTTTGTCTGTTTTTTACAAGGCTGAGTTGCTAGCTCAATACTAAACCCAGCATAGATGGGAAGCGTGCAAGGAGCTGGTTGGATTCGAACCCTGCACCACTCGCCTTGAAATCCAGTGCAGATGCCACTACACCACTGGCCAACTTGTGCTCAGTGTCCTGATGAAGGGTGTCAGCCTGAATTGAGTGTTTACTCTTTTCCATAGATGCTGCCTGGCCTGTTGAGTTCCTCCAGCATTTTATGCGTGTTGCTTTGGATTTCCAGCATCTGCAGATTTTCTCGTGTTTATGTGCTCAGTGCTGTTGTAAGTCAGTTAGAGCAATCTGCAGCAGATTTTCCCTTTATCACCAAATATATTTCTACATAATTTTTCCTTTTTTTTAAAAAAATCTCATTTTCTTATTCACTCCCCTCTTTCATGCTTTCTTTAGTCTGTTTTGTGCATTGTGTCTCCCTGAAAAGGAGCTCCCATTTGTAAAACTATGAAAGAGGTGACAGCAAAGTTCCCAATCTCTTTGGAAACCTTGAGTGTATAAGTTTATTATTTGTATATGAACAGTGCATCATAATCTCTATTCTCTCTGGTAATGACAAGGAGAGGGACGGAGAGGCACATAAAATTCATTTGGATATGTAGGTTATTCATTAAGGCTGAATTTTGAATAATAGGGTTGGTTCATATGAGAATGCTGGGTAATTTCATTGTGTTCAAAATGTGTTCACTTTGATGAGGACATTTCCACTAATCAGCAATTATTTTCAAACCATCAAACTAATGAACCAGCAGGGGTGTTTGTGCTGTTATTTCAGGTCAATGTTCAGTGCAATCGCTTACCTGACTAGACATTTTCTCTTTTTTTCCCTCCAAGAAATCAGCAGGTTATTTACACTGGATACATGCCTAGATTTAGTAATCATCACAAATATATGTTTGAAACAGCCAAATTGATTTTGTGGTACAACAAAATTTTTTATTCCACTAGGCTCTGTTTGTCGTGCACCACAAAAGGCTGTAAAATAGGGTACATTTTTGGATGGTTCTGTAACTTGCATCAAGAAACAGGCAATGTAAACCTGGCATCAAAAAGCTTTCTTTATTTGGGATGGTTTTCCCAGTAAAATAAATAAAATATTTCAGTTTGATGGTATGTGAACATGCATCTTGTTTCTTCTTTCCCTTCTGGTATTTCAGACTCAACTTTTGCTTCAGTATTCTCTTATGAACTATCTTATAGATATTTAGTTGGCTTTAATGATTGATTTGGCTACTTGGAAGGATGATTTTGGACTATAAATAAAATATGATTTGCTAATATCTTGTTGAATTATATGTGGGTAATTATTTTAATGAATAAGGTGTGGTCAAGCAAATTAGAAAAGAGTGGTATAACCCAATGTAGTGGCGAGGAAGATGGATAGAGGAATTGGTGATGATAGGAGCAGAGAGCGCAGCAGAGGAATGCTGGAGAAGATTCACTAGACCAAATTTAATTCTTCAAGGGAGGCTAAGACAAGAATTATGAAGAGGTTAAGGAAAAGAAGAAAGTAGTTAGAAGGATGCCAGTAAGCCAGGACTGAATTTCCTTCCACAGGGGTATGTTAAAATGGGTCAGGACTCAATTCCACTCAGCTGAAAGAAGGGGTAGAGTTGCTTCTAGATGACAGGCTGGAAGAAGCATCAGATGCCCTTCCTAAGCTGGGTGGGCTACTGCTTGAAGAGTTGGTGAATAATGGAAAGTGGGATACTTGGTGACAATGTTAGTGGAGAGCGAGAGAGAACTTCACATAGAGAAGGGACAAAGTCAAAAATGTTTGGTGGATGAAGAAGCATGGTGTATCTTGACCCAAACAGTGAATATGATATAATCGGGTAATCCAATGTAGGGATATCTACCAGAAGATTTTGTATTATGAGACGTAGTTTTCTTGTCATCTTTATTTGAAGAGAATGGGAAATTAAATATTAGAATGTTTATTACTTTTGATCTTGTGTATATTTGAATTCAGTTGCTTTTCACATTGGTATCAGTTAGCTTGATGTGTTAGCACATCACTGGAAATGTTTCCTCTCAAAGAAGCCATTAAATCAAAGCTCATGATAATCTGAGGAATCGAGGTGTCACAGCAGTGCATCAAATGGGATGCAATAAATAGGATTTACTGCCCATTAATTTCTTTGTGGAAATCAATATATATATATGATGTATGTGTGTCTGTATCTAAGTATTTAGATTTATTTATTACTGGAGAGCAAAAGAGAACATGTATTCTGTATGTTAAATTAAGCAAAAATTGGAAATTGAAAGGAGTGAGGTAACATGCATTTTATTTGCATGTTAGAGATTGAACTAATCAAATAATTGTAAAGTATTTTGGAATGGCTTAAGGATGTGCTGTATTAATGTCAATCAATTCTTCTGACTCTTTGCTTCTTAGATTATAGTTAATATCAAATCTGTTTTCAAAACCTGCTGCTTGAGCCAGGAACCTTATTCAGATAGTTGAATCTGGCCCAGAAACGTAAGGTATCATTGGTTAATGCCAAGAAATGTGACTGAGGGACAAAAATAGTTGTTACTTTCTATTATCTGAAAAATGAATGCATTTTGGGTGTTTGATTTTATTTTTATTTTTCTCCTCTTCTCTCTGACCTCATTCCACTATCCAGAAAGTATCCCAGGATAACAGTCTCATTTTTCAACCCAGGCAGGTCTCCTGGGAACATTTTGCAATGCAGACTGGGGTTGTAGTGATCTGCATGGCATAATTGAACTGCTTTAACTTGATTTAGAAGGACCAAACAAGTGGCTTTTGTTTCATAGATTAGAATGGACTATTTGATCCAAGCAGTCTGTAGCCTTTTAATGTTCCGTGTAGGCCCTACCCTTGATATCTTATCCCACCACACTGCCATATCCTTTTTTCTTATGAAACTTATCTAGCTTCTCCTTACAGAACTGTTGTTTGCTTTACTCTTATGCAACATGTGCACTTATTTATTGTTATTCATTATCCTTGTGTTGCCTTTATGGCAGTTATTTAGTTTATAATATTTTCACTTTAGTAAGTCATTTGTTAGCATTCTAGTTAAAGTTAGGATTGTTTAAAGTAAATTCGTTGTCTGTGATATATCGCAGCATGCGATGGTGTCACATCCAGTTTTGCCGCGTCCTGTGGGAAAATACCGGTTTGGAGAAATGGGAAGGTGGGGGCTGACATGTGCGAGTCCAGCGCAAGAAAAGTTGTCTTCTACGCACTAGAAACATAGTGGAAGCAATGCCGTAAGCCATGAGATAATCGATATGTTGAATTAAAATGTTAACACCAATTCTGTTAAAAGTAACGATGGTCGATAAGGTTTATGTTTTCGTTAGTTAAAGAGTTGCGGATAGTTTGTGTTGAAGTGTATTTAAAGCAGTCAATGGCGTAGGTAGATTCTGATTGTATGCTGCACTTTAATGTGATGTAGTTGTTGTAGTTTTACCTTTGCTAGTATTTACGATGTAAATGTAATATCAAGAAGGAAACAAATGCTGTACAAATCTTGTATTGTTTTATCAACAGTTTTCACCATACGTTAATGTGGAACAGTGAACAGTAAATGGTTAATCTTGCTGTGATCCTGTCTTCATTGACTACGGTTTATCTTGGTGTTTAGTTCGGCGTTCCGTTACACCCCAGCGAGAACACTGCAGTGAAAAGACGGCATTATCAGGTGTTTCAATTGCTACAATGACAACTCGATCCAACATCAAGTCGTTGCCATCCAGCGACAGGGGCAGAAGGGCATCATCAAGTAAGGCCGCCCACACAAGAGCTAAAGCAGAATCCGCCAAGGTGCGAGTGCGCTACGCCAAATGAGAGACAAAATTGAAAATGGAAGCAGCTGCCAGAGAAGCTGAAAACCAGAAGGAAGCAGCTGCCAGAGAAATGGAAAAGGCTGCCAGAGAAGCCCAAAACCAGTTGGAAAGGGCAAGGCTAACGGCAGAGTTAGAAGTGGTGACGCTGGAACGAGAAGAAGCTGCTGCCAGGGTGGAAGCAGAGTTAATAGAAGATGCTGAAGAAATGTATGATCTGGCTGACGTAAAATCTACTTCAGAAAAGATCAGATTGGGACGCACAAGCGACTATGTCCAATCTCAAATAGACCTGAAGATTCGTTCTTCCTCTCCATACTTATTCGATAATGCCCCACTTCATGAGGAGTCTCAGAGAGGCCCAACTGCATCACATCCATCCGAGGAAGACAATTTACCCTTGCAACTCCGCGATGAATTCAAGAACGAAAGGGCTGATGACAAATACTTATCGACACCAAACTTACCAGATCTGGCGAGAAGAGAGGCAAAGACCGAATTCAGAACAGCAAATTCCATAACAGATGTACGCCCTCGGTCATATACCCGCCGACATATTTCCCCAGGCCGCATGCCACTTGCAATTGAACCCCGGCACAGTATTTAGCATGACGAGATCTCGTCACTTCGGGACTGTACCAGTTCGACGATAAACCTGAAAATTACCGTGCATGGTACTCCACATTCACCAACGCTATCGACGGAGTCCAGCTCCAAGAGTTGGATCTTATGGCAAAATGGCTGGGAAAAGAATCATGTGAACAGGTGAGACGCATACGTTCAGTGTACGTCAACAAACCCGAGCTAGCCTTAAGCAAAGCATGGGAGAGACTTCGGGAGGGATACGCGGCCCCCGAAATTATTGAAGCGGCGCTATACCGACATCTGGAAAATTTTCCTAAGGTGTCAGCCAAGGACCACATTAAGTTAAGGGAGCTTGGAGATTTACTCATGGAGACTCAAGGCGCCAAAGAAGATGGCTACTCAACTGGTCTATTATACCTAGATACTCCATACGGGATTAGACAAATCGTAGACAAACTTCTATTTGGGCTGCAGGACAGGTGGGTGTCTGTTGCCTCAGAGTACAAAGAAGACCACAATGGTCGATTTCCTCCCTTTGAGTATTTCACTAGGTTTGTGTGCAAGTAGGCGAAGAAGCGAAACGACCCTAGCATCATGGGTCCAGGAAGCAGAACAATTTACACCAAGCCAGATAAATCCTCTTCGAATAATTTCAACATTAATAAACCCATCTCAGTGCTTAAGACTGAAGTCTTTACAACTAACCACGACCCTAGCAAGAATTATCCATTGCATAACAAACCCCATCCCCTCAGAAAATGCGGAACGTTTAGGGAAAAACCCCTTGAAGAGAGGATGGCCCTTCTCAAGGAGAAAAGAATATGTTTTAAATGCTGTTCCTCTACCTCTCACCTTGCTAGAGAGTGTACGATCTCCATGAAGTGTCCGGAATGTAATAGCACTAATCACGATGGGGCCATGCATCCCGGCCCATTACCGCAAACCGACAACGCTCCTTCACCCCCACAACAGGACGGCGGGGAGGGTGAGGCTCACTCCAGGACAACTGTTGTCAGCTCGAGCTGCACAGAAGTTTGCGGTCAAGCTCAGTCAAGCCGTTCTTGTTCAAAGATCTGCCTCACTAAGGTGTACCCTAAGGGAGCCAAAGACAAGGCCATCAAAGCCTATGTAATTCTGGACGATCAGAGCAATAGCTCACTAGTCAGTCCAGAGTTCTTTAACTTGTTCAACATTGAGAGTGAGCAGTTCCCATACTACCTCAAAATTTGCTCAGGCAACATGGAAACTTATGGATGGAAGGCAGAAGGCTTCCAGCTCGAGTCCCTGGATGGTAAAGACGTCATCTGTTTCCCTCCACTCTTAGAGTGCAATGAGATTTTAAAGAACCGCACTGAGATCCCGACGCCAAGTGCGGTGCTACACCAGCCACATCTCCACCACATCGCCAAGCACATCCCAGAACTGGATCCAAAAGCAGAAATACTCCTGCTATTAGGAAGAGATGTTCTTTGGGTGCACAAGGTTAGGCAGCAGGTCAATGGACCACGCGATGCCCCCTTTGCGCAACGCCTGGATCTGGGCTGGGTGGTGATAGGAGAGGTGTGCCCTGGCAACGTACACAAACCGACGGTTAGCACACTCAAGACCAATGTGCTAGAGAGTGGCCGCAATTCAATTTTTCAACCCTGCACAAGTGTCATGTGTATCAAGGAAGTACGACAAGGCTTTAACGAATGTAAAGTAACTGACGACGCTAGGTCAGTCAGTCTTCGCTCAAACTAAGCATGATAATAAACTTGCTCAATCAGCTCAAGACGCCATTTTCTTAAAAACAAAGGACACCAAGGTCTTCAGAGATGAAGCAAATAATGGGGTCACCCCACTGCCTTTCAGAGAACCACGCCAGTGCTTGCCAAACAACAAAGAGCAGGCAGTCAAGCGGTTCACGCCCTTGCAAAAAACCCTGAAAAGGAAACCTGAGATGCAGCAACACACCCGATTGACCCATGAGGTACTGTGCACTCTACTAGCGGAGGTCACAGCCGTTATAAATGCACAACCACTCCTACCTGTGTCTTCTGACCCGGAAAACCCCTTCATACTCTCGCCAGCAATGCTCCTTACACAGAAGGCAGGAGCTCCCCCTCCACCAGGGGACTTCTCTGATAAGGATTTGTACTTAAAGCAATGGAGACAGGTCCAGGCTCTGGCAAATCGGTTCTGGTCTCATTGGAGACAGGAATATCTACCTTTGTTGCAACACAGACAAAAGTGGACAGAACCCTGCAGAAATCTTCAAGTTGGAAATTTAGTCCTGCTCAGGGACAAGCAAATCACCCGCAACTGCTGGCCAATGGCCAGAATGACTGCTACATTCCCTAGCAGGGATGGACATGTCAGGAAGGTTGAGTTGAAAACTACCGACCAAGGTGACGCGAAAATTTACCAAAGGCCTGTTACAGAAGTCATTCTACTTCTACCTAAGGACTGATTTAGAGACTGAAGTTTTGTATTATGTTCATTGTGACCTTACGAAGGTCAAGCGGGGAGTGTGTTGCCTTTATGGCAGTTATTTAGCTTATAATATTTTCGCTTTACTAAGTCGTTTGTTAGCATTCTAGTTAAAGTTGGGATTGTTTAAAGTAAATTCGTTGTCTGTGATATATTGCGGCATGTGATGATGTCACATCCGGTTTTGCCACGTCCTGTGGGAAAATACCGGTTTGGAGAAACGGGAAGGTGGGGGCTGACATGTGTGAGTCCAGCGCAAGAAAAGTTGTCTTTCTATGCACTAGAAACATAGTGGAAGCAACGCCGTATGTCATGAGATAATCGATATGTTGAACTAAAATGTTAATGCCGATTCTGTTAAAAGTAACGAGGGTCGATAAGGTTTATGTTTTCGTTAGTTAAAGAGTTGCGGATAGTTTGTGTTGAAGTGTATTTAAAGCAGTCAATGGCGTAGGTAGATTCTGATTGTATGCTGCACTTTAATGTGATATAGTTGTTGTAGTTTTGCCTTTGCTAGTATTTACGATGTAAATGTAATATCAAGAAGGAAACAAATGCTGTACAAATCTTGTATTGTTTTATCAACAGTTTTCACCATACGTTAATGTGGAACAGTGAACAGTAAACGGTTAGGGAGTTTCAAGATGGCGACGTAAAAATCTGCCTTTTAGGCGCTCTTCATTTTTTCAACTATAATCACCCTTTAATCAAATCTTTTCGAACTTAATCATATGAGTTGATACTTTCGATTAACTTTTTTTTCCTAAAACTATATTTGATCTAATTCTGTCAAACTTAAAATGGCTACAAGCAAGAAATCGTCTAAGGAGCCTTTATCCATCGACGCAATTTCTAATCTTCTGGATGCTAAACTTGCAAGTTTGGAAAGCAAGCTGGAAAGTAAAATGGAAAGTAAACTGGCAAGTTTGGAAAATAAGCTTACCACGAAAATGTCTGAACTTGAAGGAGTTGTTAGATCGCTTGATACTAAGCTTCAATCGCAGGCATCGGATATTCATCGGCATGAAGATAAGATCACGACTCTTGAAAAATTAATTTGTGAAGAAGTACGTACAATTGAAGCGCTGGACAAGAAGATACAATCGACTGTTAAAACAGTAGATCAGTATAAGTTTAAAATTACTGATCTCGAAAACCGATCTCGCAGACAGAATTTGCGAATCATCGGGTTCCCCGAAAAAGTTGAGTCCGGTGATTTAACTGAATTTTTCTCTAAATTACTGTGGGAAATTTTCGGTGGTGAAGGTTTGCATACTAAACCTGTTATCGACCGCCCTCACAGAGTTGCGAGATTTTCGGCTGTGTTTGGTAAACCACGAGCGGTGATTGTTCGCCTTCATTATCCTCGGGAGAAAGAGCTTTTAATTCGATTAGCTCGTAAAAAAGGTATGATTTCTCACAACACCAACACATTTCGAATTGTTGAAGATTATTCATTCGAAGTAATGAAAGCGAGAATCGCTTTTAAACCAGTGATGGCAGAGATTCATTCGATTGGACTTAAACAAGCTTTAATGTATCCAGCGAAGCTTAGAATTACGCTGAACGACAACAGTCAGCAATTTTTTAACACTCCGGAAGAAGCGAAGAAATTTGTTGAAGAATATTGATCTTCTAGTGCAACTTGAACTATGTGTTATGTTGAAGATTTTTCGGAGAGAGGATGCCATTTCATTTTAAGTTTTAACCTGTGAAGCTGGGTTATAACTTCTTATCCTGATCTACGGGTCTGGTTTTTTTTTACTATCATCATTGTTTTTAGATGCTCTTTTTAATTTTTATAATATCTTTTTTTTATTCTTTTTTTGTTTCGGATGTACACGTTTATATTTTGTAATAATGATTTACTTTTTTTTCAAGATGTCGTTTCTTCTTCCCATAAGACTTTGCTTTCTGTAAGCATTTATTTGTTTGCCTGTACTTAGAAATGGGACGAATGTTTTGGATTTTTTGGTCTTTTTTTATATATATTGTAGTGTCTATTAAATCTTTTTTTTCAATCCTATTTTGATAACTTTTTTTAATTAAATTTTTTTAATAGATTGCTGAACTTACATTTGTATTTTGTAATATGGCTTTTTCAAAATGTCGTTTCTTCTTCCCATATGTCTTTGCTTTTGAAACGTCATCCTTCTTGTATTTGAACATGGAATTTTTTTTAAAGGTATATTACACTTTCAAATTTTAATGTTTATACTTTTTTTATTAATGATTGTTTTATTATTTTAGTTTTTTCATTCTGACTGATATATATTTTCTTTTTGCAACCCTATATTTAAATCTGGGTGTTACATAGTTTTTTTTAAATCTTTTTATGGAGCTGCCATCTTGAAATGGGGGTAATGTTAGTGTTAGATTATGCGCCTGCCGCTTGGCTTTTCTTCGAAGGGTGGGGGGAGGGGGTAGGGATCTTTTTTCACGCTTTTGCTTTTTATTTTTTTGCTTTTAGTTTATGGGCCGACTTTAAATTATTAATATTGTTGAGGTGTCATGTTCTCCGGTTGCTCCTGAATCAATTTTCCTTCTTCCTGAATTATGGGTTATGTGTCTTTTTAACCTTTTATGATACACACATGATGGATAAATCTATTAACTTTATCTCTTGGAATACTAATGGTTTAAATCATCGGATTAAACGTAAAAAAATAATTAAAGTATTCCATAGGTTGAACGCTAATATTATTTTTGCACAGGAGACCCATATTAGGAGGGAGGATAATCAGCGTTTTTTTAGGATCTGGTAGGGTCAACAATTTCACTCGAATTGTACCGCCAAAATTAGGGGTGTGTCTATTTTTATAGACCCCTCAATTTCGTTTACACATCATGAAATTATTTCTGATCCACAGGGCAGATTTTTGTTGATAACTGGTTCACTTTTTAATCGAAAAGTGGTTCTAGTTAATGTTTATGCTCCAAACTTTGACTGCCCTGAATTTTTTAAACGTTTATTTACTTCCCTTCCTAATCTAAATGAATATATGTTGATAATGGGTGGAGATTTTAATTGTTGTTTGAATCCTTCGATGGATAGATCTAAACCTATCCGAACTCTTCCGAATAGATCAGCCTCACTTATTAATTCTTTTATAGTTGATTCGGGAATGACTGAAATATGGCGGTTTTTGAACCCTAAAGATAAAGAATTTTCATTTTTTTCACATGTATATCATAGTTATTCTAGAATTGACTATTTGTTTATTGATCATCGGTTATTAACGGATGTTATTGATTGTAAATATGATTCTATTACTATTTCGGATCATGCACCTTTGAAGTTATCTATTAAGATTTCGGACTTTTCCAATAATATTAGATCTTGGAGACTTAACGCTACTTTGCTTCAAGACCCAGAATTTATCACCTACATAAAACAGCAAATTGACATGTTTTTCTCAACAAACTATACTGAAGAAATTGACAGAGGAATACTTTGGGACTCTTTTAAGGCTTTTATCCGTGGACAAATTATCTCATATTCCGTTGGTAAAAGAAAACAAAGATATTTAGATATTGCTTTATTAGTGGATAAAATTAAGGAAATTGATAAGATTTACTCCGTGACTCCTACCAAAGAACTTTATAAGAAGAGAGTTGAGCTTCAAATGGAACATAGCTTATTATTATCTTCTTCAATTGAAAATCAATTAATTAGGACCAGGGCTCAATTCTATATTCATAGTGATCGAACTGGTAAACTGTTAGCTAATCAATTAAAAGCTATTTCGAATAAGCGACAAATTATTAAAATTCATAAACAAGACGGTAATTTAACTACTGATCATAAAGAAATCAATAACACTTTTCAAGATTTTTATAAATCTTTATATCAATCAGAATTTGATGGTGACCTGTCCATGATGGATAATTTTTTTAACAATTTGAATATTCCTAAACTGATAGATGAAGATCGTAGCTTGTTCGATGCTCCTATCTCTATGGCCGAAATAGGAGAGGCTATCTCATCAATGAATTCAGGGAAAGCTCCTGGCCCTGATGGTTATATTGTAGAATTTTTAAAAACTTTTTCTTCTTTGCTTTCCCCTTGGTTATGTGAAATCTTTAATGATGCGTTTACTAAGAAGAGATTACCTCAATCTTTTTATGAAGCTACTATCTCTCTAATTCTTAAAAAAGATAAAGATCCTACTTTATGTGCATCTTATCGCCCTATATCATTATTAAATGTAGATTCTAAGATTCGTACAAAAATTTTAGCCATTAGATTAGAAAAGGTACTATCACAGATTATTTCAGAAGATCAAACTGGTTTCATTAGGAATCGGTATTCCTTTTTTAATGTTAGAAAATTGATTAATATAATTTATACTTCATCACCCACAATCCCAGAATGTGTTATCTCATTAGATGCTGAAAAAGCTTTTGATAGAGTTGAATGGACATACTTATTTGATGCATTGAGAAATTTTAATTTTAGTCCTAATTTTATATCATGGATTAAATTAATATATTATAAACCTGTTGCTTCTGTTCTTACAAATAATTATAGATCCTCTTTTTTTCAATTATCTCGTGGTACGAGACAAGGTTGTCCTTTAAGTCCTTTATTATTTAATATCGCATTAGAACCTTTAGCCATTGCTATTCGTGAATCTCCTAATATTTTTGGTATTACCCGTAATGAGAAGTTATACAAATTATCACTTTATGCTGATGACTTGCTGTTATATATTTCTGATCCTGACAGGTCTATTCCCGCTATTTTATCCTTGTTGGCTCAATTTGGTAGTTTTTCTGGTTATAAATTAAACTTGGATAAGAGTGAATTATTCCCCTTAAACGTGCAAACTTTATTGAATGACAGGATACCATTTAAAGTTGTTACTGATAACTTTATCTATTTAGGTATAAAAATTACCAAGAAATATAAAGATTTATTTAGACTGAATTTTTTACCTATGCTTCATCAAATTCAACAACTTACTACAAGATGGACTCCCTTATTCCTATCATTAATCGGTCGGATTAATGCTATTAAAATGATGATTTTACCGAAATTTTTATATCTATTTCAAACCTTACCAATTTTTATTCCTAAATCTTTTTTTGACAACATTGATTCAAAAATTTCCTCATTTGTGTGGCAAAATAAAAACCCCAGGTTAAGTAAAAGGCAGTTACAAAAATCTAAAAAAGATGGTGGTTTAGCTTTACCTAACTTTAGATTTTACTATTGGGCGAATAATATTCGTAACCTAATGTATTGGAAATTAGATTTGGATTCACCATTGTGCCCGCAGTGGGTAAATTTGGAATGCAATGAGGTAAAGGGATATTCTCTATTTTCCGTTCTTGGTTCTTTTCTTCCTGCTGATTTAGTTAAATTCAATAAACAGATATCTAATCCTGTTATCAAACATACATTACGAATTTGGTTTCAATTTCGTAAGTTTTTTACTCTGAAAAACTTTGTTCTTGATAGCCCTATTTTACTTAATTTTTTTTTCAAACCTTCCTTGACAGATCAAGCTTTTAGCATATGGAAAAGGAAAGGTATAAAATGTTTTCGAGATCTTTTTTTTGAAGGTACTTTGATGTCTTTCGACCAACTTTCCAACAAATTTAAATTACCTAAATCTAATTTTTTCAGATATCTACAAATCAGAAATTTCTTACATAAAGTTCTACCATCTTTTCCCAATTCAACTTCAATGGATTTCTCAGATTTGATTTTTACCTTAAATCCTTGTCAGAATGGATTAGTAGCTTTTATTTATAATATGATTATGAAGATACAACCAGAAATATCAGATAGAATTAAACAAGAATGGGAAAAAGAACTTTGATATAATATATCAACAGATAAATGGGAAAAAATTTTACAAATGGTTAATTCCTTTTCTATATGTGCTAAACATGCTTTAATACAATTTAAAATTGTACATAGCGCTTATATGTCTAAAGATAAGCTTGCTCGATTCTATTCTCATATTAACCCTCAATGTGACAGGTGTCATTTAGAAGTGGCTTCATTGACCCACATGTTTTGGTCATGTCCCACTTTACATAACTATTGGAAGGACATATTTGTTACCATTTCCTCAATTTGGAATATCGATTTACAACCTCATTTTATTACTGCAATTTTTGGTATACCAAATGAGGATGGTAATCAGTTTTCCCCTTCAATTAGACGAATGATTGCTTTTGTAACATTAATGGCCAGAAGGTCCATATTACAAAACTGGAAAGAAGTAAATCCTCCTACCTCGTCTCAGTGGTTTTCTCAAACTATTTCTTATCTGAGCTTGGAAAAAATTAGAAGCACTATTTTTGACTCATCAATCAAATTTGAAGTAACTTGGGGACCGTTCATTTGACATTTTCATATGAATTAATTTGGCCTTTTCCAGACCTTCTCTCTGTTTATTCTTGTTCAGGTATGGAGTTCCGGAGTTTTTTGACACTATCATATACTTATAAACTGTTATTATTGCCCATGTTAGTTTAGTTTAGTGTTTTTTTTTCAATATATATTTTCTTTTACATATTTTCAATTTTTTTTTCTTTTGACGATTATTTTTGTTTTTTTTTCATATATAATTATATAGACTTGATTGATTAATGTACTTTTTTCTGTTGATGTTTAATAGGATATTATTATCTTATTACCAATGCAATTTCAAGTCTGTTGTATTCATAACCTATTCATTATTATGTTATGTTTTTTTTTATATATATGAAACTCATTAAAAAGATCGAAAAAGAAAGAACAGTAAACGGTTAATCTTACTGCGATCCTGTCTTCATTGACTACGGTTTATCTTGGTGTTTAGTTCGGCGTTCTGTTACACCCGAGCGAGAACACTACAATCCTTGGATATACAAAGCAATTTTCTGTTGCTGGAGTGTGTTTTTACAGGATGGAGGTTTTGCAGGAAAGCCTTTTTTTTGCCTTTTGAATTTCCCACAAGAGATAGTAGAAATCTGCTGCGGTTCTTTAGGTGAAGCGACTCCCACAGTGATTTGAGCTGGGAGTTCAGGATTTGAAACTGACTATATATTCAAATCAGGATGGAGTGTGACTTGAACTTGCAGATAATGGTGTTCCCGTGCACCTGCTGCTCCTGTTCTTAATGGCAGAGATTGGGAGGTGATGTTGAGCTTTTTGAGAAATGTTGGATTTGGAAATATCGATGGAAGTAGCGAGTGTTCCTTCAGGTTCCTGATAGCAGGATTGTTATTGTGGTAACAGTAAATGTGTGCACAGAGGCCTCTCACAAATAACAATGTTATCATGACTAGATAATCAACATGAGCAGCGATTTTGTTAATAAAATATACCGACCAAAATAGAGAAAACTACCCTCTTCAAAGAATTTTCAGATTATATTTGTGAATTTGTTTGATTGAAAAATATTTGTATTGATACAAGTAGTTTCTGTTTTGCAGTTAAGCAACCTGTCCTTTATTAAAGGCTTTCAGTCATCTGCTTTAAGTTAGAAAGTTTGTTTAATTTGTTGGCCATTTCTCTTTGCTTTAAGGGAATAGGAATGTTCTGAGGTGGACATGTTTTAAAAATTCTGTTATTTTAGTGTCGTCCTGGGGTCTGTTGCCAGTCTGACTCCTGAAAGCAAGCCCTTGTGACGTTGCCACTGCTAGGATGAATGATTGATGGCCTCTTCAGCAATAGTATGTAGGACTATAAGCTGAAAGCTATGTACCTTGCATTCTGTAAGCTGCAAAAATATAAATCTTATGATCTTGTACCTGCAGTTCTCATCTAATTTTTAAGCTGCCAATACTTACAGAAAATTTCTGAACTGGGATGAGAGGGATGTTGAGAATCATGTTCCCTGTTGTATATCTAACCAATGGAAAGTCAGGTTTATCCTATGTGAATGTAGCTTTATCTGTGTCTTTCAATTGTATTAAAGATCTTGGAGAGTAACAATGCAACAATCTACACTTTGCTGTCAGAGATGTTATTGTACTCGGTATATTAAAAGGAAAATCAGTTATATGATGTAATTATAAAGTTCCATTGAGTTGACTGTGCCACAAAATGGGGAATCCATGTTAGAAATCATTTTGTATTGAGTTAATATGACTGCTGCTTTTACATGCGTATGATAAACCTTTGCTGAGGGTGTACTTGTTAACTATAGAGTGTCTCTTTTAGTTGGGCATTCAGCGTATGCAATAGGTTAACCACTTATATTTCTTTGCAGTGCACTCAATTGCCATAATTATTTTCAGAATAGTACTGGACTGTTTCCTGAAGTGGTAAGATAGACATGTTTTGGCACAGAATGCAGTACCCACTGAATGCCATGTCTACCAAATGTGGATTCTGAGTAAGGTTGAAGATTCATTTTAAATATTTATTGGTTTAATTTGGTATTGCCATTAGATTTTTGTAACCTGGTTTTCATTGCATTGGTAAGCAAAGAAAAAATGATGAAAGTACAGTATAGTATGCCAGATTTCCTGTTAATCAGGTAACCTGCTGGCACTAATCAATTGTAGTGACTATTAGCTGTCTCAGAAATAGTGAATCTGTGGGTCTAAATTAGTAGGTTCTGCTGAAGAATGGTATGTTTTTGCATAAAGTACAGGGCCAGCCAAAAGCTTTAACTGTGGAGTGTGGATTTTGGTGAGTAAGAACTTTGAGACAGGGGCAGTGATGGATTGTGTTTTATAATTGAAAAACAACAGACAAGTAAAATAAATTTAGCATAGCTGTGGCAAGGCAGGTGATGTGTTGTAGCTGTTGTGTGTGGGAGCAGATGGAAAACAATGCGACCTAAAGTAACTTTATCTGGAGTTTGAGGATTTTTGGTTCAGAGGTGGTGAGCTGAAGTGACTGTGATGTATCTGGGAGAAGGAAAGCTGCCTGGGCATTTTGCCCCAAAAGAGCATGATATCCCTTAGATTAAGTGAAGTAACAATAAGATGGACTGGAGGGTGTCACTGAGGGAGGCATTTAGAAGAGCCCCATCTTTTGCCCTTGTCCAAAAGGTAGAAATTTTTTTGTAGACTGTCGGTGAGAACAGAGGCAATGAGGAATGAGCAAAGTGATGGTAGCACATGGAGTGAGATGCTTTAGAGGGAGTGGAAAGGAATATGGTAGTAATAGACAGTAAGAAGTATAAATACTGTTCACCAGAGCCACAACCGGTAGACCCAAGGGCTGTGCTGCCTGGCTTGATAAGTTCTTCACGGTTTGGTTGGAGAGGAACTTGAAAAAGGAGGGGAAAATTCAAGTTGTAATGGTCCGTTTGGAAACTCTTGATGGAGATGTAGAATGAACTAAGAAGGAAGATTTTGTTTGAAGGTGTAAGAGAAGCTAAAGACCAAAGGGAACCTGTCAGGTTGTAATCCAGATATGATTATCTGACCAACATATACATTTGCATAGAGTCACTTAGATCCCAGTGAAAAGCATGGCTCAAAAGTCTGTGTGAAATCAGAGACACTACGAGGAGCAGAGGTTGTTCTGATGGAATGGTCTTTATGAATCGAGTTGTGATCAGTATCCTAGAAAATGAAATAACTGAGGTTATAGTTAACGCCTAATCTAAATAGTGGGCATGGAAGACATGAGGGTTCACGTGAAGGCAAGTAGGGTATACAGTAGTATAAATCAAGAAGTCTATTATAAAGATACTAAAATAACCTTGGGGAACTTTGGCAAACCACATTAGCAATGATAATGTGGAGGGCAAATTTATAAAGTGTGTACAAAATAGCATTTTAACAAATTGAGGAAAACTAACTTTTTTTATATTCACTGTTGTACAATGAAGAAGGATTAATAATTTTATAGCTAGGTAGGGGCCATCAAGAACAAGAAGTCATAAGATTATAGGATTTTACATCAAATTTGGAAGTGATTTGGTTAATTCTGAAGTCAAGCCCTTATATCCAAGTAAATTAAACTATTAAGTTATAAGATGTGTTTTTGTAATCTGGGAAACTAATTAAAGACATGCCTGTTAGCAGTTTGATATTTAAGTGAATGACAAACATTTTGCCTTTAGAAGTGCAAAATATATCTTGTAAGTGCATCAGCCAAGGTAAATAAGACAATTAAAGATTGTATTTGATAAAAAGAAAAGGTTTATTTCTGTGTTGGTGCGTGGCCTAATGGATAAGGCATTGGTCTAGTGATCTGAAGGTCGTTGGTTTGAGCCTCAGCTGAGGCATCGTGTTGTGTCCTTGAGCAAGGCACTTAACAACACATTGCTCTGCCAAGCTGCTTGGGTCCTAGTGCCCTTCCCTTGGACAACATCGGTGGTGTGGAGAGGGGAAGTCTTGCAGCTTGGGCAGCTTTGCTGGTCGCCCATACAACCCTGCCCAGGCCTGCGCCCTGGAAACCTTCCAAGGTGCAAATCCATGGTCTCACGAGACTAGCGGATGCCTATAATTTCTGCCGAAAAGCAATGAGGTTGAGGATTCAGAAAAATTCAGTATTCAGCAAAGGGGAGCAAAAATATGAAAAAGTAATGGGGCAGGAGAATACAAGAACCACTAAGCAAAAAAAAACATGAGTACAATGTAAATGTTTCTATAAATATACAGTATGAAAAGGAATCGATTAGAAAAGAGTTGATGTTGGCTGTTTATTGTTGGAAACAGGTGTGTTCATATTAGGCAATAAGTAAATGGCAGGAGAAAAAAAAATTAAAATATAAAGAGACATGATAAACATCCAGGAAATGGTTGAGTGCAACAGGTCTCAAGATGGAGGAAATATTAATTGGTATTCGTCAAGGAAGTATTGGAAGAATTGATGAGGCAGGTGGCTGATAAAACTTTACAACCTGATAACCTGCATCCAAGATTTTGAAAGAATTGTCCTTGGAGATGGCATAGGATTTCATAGTTTCTAGAGTGGTTCCCACAGATTGGAAGTGGCAAATATAATCCCACTAGTCAAGGTGTAGGCCTCCGTTAGTCTCGACCATGGATTTGCAACCTGGGCAAGGTTTATTTTATGAAAGACCGGCAGTTGTCCAAGCTGCAAGTCTCTCCTCTCCACGCCACTAGTGTTGTCCAAGGGAAGGGCATTAGGACCCATACAGCTTGGTACTGGTGCCATCGCGGAGCAATGTGTGCTTAAGTGCCTTGCTCAAGGAAACACACACAAGCCAAGGCTTAAACTAGTGACCTTCAGATAACTAGACGAACACCTTAACCACTTGGCCACGCGCCAACACACTGGTCAAGGAAGAAAAAGCAGAGAGAAAACGGAGAACTACATATCAGTAACCCTGTTGCGGTAGTAGGGGAAGTGGGAATGGGGTATATAGAAAAGTAATAAAAATCTTAGGCCAAATTGACATTATTTGAAAGAAGCTCATGGTTGGCAAATTGTTTGAGCTTGAGGTGTAATGGACTGAAAACTGTGTAAGAAAAAAATATCTTTTTTTCTGGTTGACAGATGGTAAATAATAGGTTACCAAAGTGATGGTGCTGAATCCTTCTTGACAACAATCTGTTCCATTTATTTGGAGGGGGCGATCATGTGTAACATACACGAGTTGATTGATGATACAAAGCTGGCTGGCAGTATGAGGAGTGAACAAGATGAGAGCATTCAAGGGATTATATAGTCAACTAATTGGTGACAGCGTAGAGATGGAATATAATATGAAAAATCTGAAATCATCATCGGTAGAAATAAATAGAAAAGCACAGTGCTTTTTAAATGGCAAGAGACTTGAAAAGTTGGCATTCACAGGGACGGCTGTGTCCTTAAACATAAATAATTGAAACTAATCTGCAGGTATGGGTGTATTAGAAAGGTAAATATCAGGTTGCTCTTCACTGCAAGAGGTATTCAGATTTATTTATCATCTGTACATCAAATTATACAGTGAAATGTGTTACTTGCATTAACAACGAACGCAACCTAAGGATGAGCTGGGAGTGGACTGCAAGTGTTGCCACACATTCCGCACAAAAGTAAAGACATTATTATATTGAGACTTGGTGCAAGTGCACTGAGAACATTATGTACGTGTCTGGTCTCCCTACTTCAGGACTGGAGTACGTGCAATAAAAATGTGCTGATACCTGGCATGGAAGAGGGTTAAAAGGAAAAATGATCTCTATTAAAACAAGCAAAATTCATCAAGGGTTTGACAGAGCAAATACAGAGATGATATTTCCCCTGGCCAGGGTGTCAAAGTCAGGGAGTCTAGCCTCAGGATAACGAGTTGGCCATTCAGGGCAGGTATGGGAAGAAATTTCTTCACCTGACCACAGGTGCATCTTTGGGACATTTTTGGCTACAGACATTGGTGAGTATATTCAATGCAGAGATGAATAACTTTATGATAATAAAGGAATTATGGAATGCCAGCAGTACAGGAAAGCTGGGAGAAAAAGCTCAGCTGTGATCTTGGTGAATGACTGCGAGGTGGGCAGAGCAAGCAGCCTACTTCAGCTTTGATTTACTTGACATCCATTTGAGCCACTCCCAGCATTTTTGTTCCTGTGTCTTTTTGTAACAATGAGTTACTGAGAAGGCTTAACAAAATTCAGGTGACCTACAAAATGAATGCTTGGTTAAATTAATTTACTCTTGTACATATAAAAGTACATTGCTCAACTGCTTTTGGTTTTCCTAAATTGCAGATTGTTTTTATTTCTTGGAGACACAGAGACTGAAGATGCTAGAATTCGGAGGAAAAAATAAACAAGCTGCTGGAGGAACTTGGGTGGGTCAAGCAACATCTGTGAAAAGAAATGGACCAACAATTCGCATTAACTGTCCATCTCCATATAGAGGCTCTCAATCCAAAACATGAACTGTCCATTTTCCTCCATCAATGCTGACTGACTCGTAGAGTCTTCCGACAATTTTTTTGGTGTTTTGTTTGTTTCTCTATAACATGCAAGATAATGGAGTCACAGGCAAGAGAAGGAAGGCCTGTGGACTCTAATCATCCTTTTGCATAAAATTATTTTGCTGTGATCCATTTCTGAAACAAGTAAAATCTAATTAGAAAAGTGCTTTGCTAAAATCTTCAAATTAAGTGTTCTCATTATCTTTACTACTTTAGAATATTAAATGCCTCATGTTTAGTTTTTAAATTCATTTTTAATGCACCATTCCTGAGGAGTTTTATTTTCAATTCAATATTTGCATTATATAATATTGGCCAGCAATTGAGAACCCAGAATTAAGATGAGCATTTAATTGTTCAGCCGCATTCTCTTTGTTTTAGCAGCAAGAGAACTTTGACCTCAACTCTTGACTGCTGTAGTGGATTTGCCCGAAGAATGACTGAGTTAATAAAGCTATGTTTGTTGACTTGTATTGACATCATACTGTGAATTCCTTCTCAGGCATTTGCTGAGTCTGTGGTTGTTAAAGGTTAAAAGGTGCTTCAGGTAGTTTCCTGAAGTGCAGCTGCAAGATTAAGAAGGTTCTGGTTTTTCATACTCAACAAGCTCCTTCGCTTTTGTGTGCTTTTAGTACCCTGTTACTGTGGAAACTGTACAGCATTCAATCTGTGGCAGAGCAGTTATATTCACTGTAATGAAAGAGTTAAATTGGATTCCTTCTTGGTATGTACTTAAAAAGTGTAAAACAAAGTAGAAGTTTTTCTTGACCCATTCTTATTCACATAGCTGAAAACATTCTGCATTATATGGCAACTTCATAAATATGTTCATGGTACAAGCATTGAATCCTGTACTTAGTAGAAAGAAATAGAATTAAAAATGCAAACTTTGCGGGACAAAGTGCTCTGCAGGTCGTACAACAACTGTGGAGATTTAATGTTTCAGGTTGATGAACTTTCAAAAGTAGGCTTTAGTAATGTTCCCTGAATGAATGGGTGAATATTGCAGAAGTTAGTTGGTGTAAGCCAACTACAATGTTCTGTCAGAAATATGTAGTTACACATGAAAAGTTTCTTAGTCAGCTAGGTCTGTAAGGGTTCAAAGCTTTATGCCTCAGTTGTGCTCTTTCTCAGATGATGTTGTCACCTTGCTGCCTTCCTAGTCATCAAAATTGTTCATCAGTCATTGAAATGCATTAGGGTTCACCTTCGAAATAAATATCCCTGCTGATGTAAGGCTAAGTTTCATGAGAATTGTGCCTTAACATTATATTGTCCCATTGTTTTCACCATCCCTTAAAATTAAATGTTAAAGCATTATGCTGTTGTAATTTTTTAGATGAACGTTATATGTTTCAGTAGCATGCAATTTTGTTTCACAGTGAGAGGCAAGCTGTTTTTAAACTTAGTCTTTCACTCTGAAACAAAACTGTCTTTCACAACCTTGTCTCTTTCCTATCCAAACATCAGCAGAGTATTAATTTTTGAAGGTTTATTTGCTAGAAATAAATCTCTCTGAAGATCCTATTAGTTGTCCATTAAGTAATCTGACCATTGGGTATGTAATTAGATGCCAAGAAGTTTTTTCACCTGATATGTCCTCTCATCCATAAAGAGTGAAATTAGATTCTCCGTATTCTGTTAATGCATGCCTTGGAATCTGCGCACGGATATCTTTCCACTGCTGACTCATCAGTGCCTCAGAAAGATCGTATTTTTAATTCTGCTTCCTTGCTCTGAATACATAATACAAACTTTGTTCCATTATCTCTTGTATTTAAGCCAGAATGTCGATTGGTGGAAAGCTTGTTCACTAACTGAGGCTAGAGAATTTATTGAAACGTGACTTAAAACCCATCATCAAAGATCTTCACCACCCAGGCCAAGCTTTTTTTCTCACTGCTGCCATCTGGTAGAAGGTACAAGTGCCTTGGGGCTTGCACTACCAGGTTCAAGAACAGGCTCAACCATCAGGCTTTTGAACAAAAAGGGGAAAATACACACGCTACTTGTGTAACCAGTGGTCTCACTTTAATGGTTGTTATTTATTGCTATTTAATAATATTTATATTTGCACAATTTGTTGTCCATTGAGCCTTACAGTTACTGTTCTACAGATTTGCTAAGTATGCCCACAGAAAAAGAATCTTGGGGCATACGTGGTGACGTGTATGTATTCTGATAAATAAATTTTACTTTGATCTTTGAACTTTGAAAACTCAATGATTGTGAAAGTTTCTTTTGCTGTGACTTAGTTTTAGCACAGTAACTTGATTGTTAATAACAGTCAATCAGAGCCAACCTTACTGTCTGTTAAAAGCCAGATTGATTAAGAGAATTTTTTGGATAATTAATTAATACTGATGAACGAATTCATTCTATGCAGCAATTCCCTCTTTGGCCATCCTGACATTGACTTCAGTTCTAACTCATTTATTTTTGTTCTCATGATTCAATGAGAAAACTATTACAGGATGTCCTTTAGTTCCATAGGTGCTCATTGCTTTCACCACACCACTTGTCTTGTCATTAATGAGGTATTGTTGCTGAAATGTGATAAGAAAGTGCTCTTGATTTATACTTCACATGTTTAGGGCTTTTCAGGCTCAAGGTAATTAAAGTACATGAGACATTTCAAAGCAATTCTGATTTTTTTTGTGTGTGCCTCTATTGTACGTCAGTCAGTACCATGCACGTTGCTGGGGTGTCATCACTAAAATGGCTGAGCATTATCATTCTTGTACTGTAGATGTTTTATGTAGGATTATTCTAGATTCTGGACATGTAATATTTAGTAGAGTTAGATGGAACTGGCTGGATTAATAGAGAAACTGTATTAACCAAAATAGTGCTAAACTGAGGAAGGAGATGAGCAACTTTCAGGGAATGATTGACCATTACACACAAGGAAACAAGTAATGCAAGTGGAGAAGGCAATACATGAGCAGAAAACCTATTTGGGAAAGGGATGTTTCACCCAGTAGAGTATTCCTCAGAGAGCAGTGGCAAAGTGTCAAAAACTGAAAGAAAGTAAACTATTCTAGTTAAAGTAGGTTGAAATATGTTCAGAATCCTGTTTTTTTTTTCATTTTTTTTGTTTCAATAATAGTGATGATTCCCATTCCATTTCTGATCATGGACTTTCTCTCACATGATATAAATGAGCTATTGATAGTATTGCTGGTGGTGATCACCATATATTCACACCAGGTGTTGCTGGTGCTTTTTGTCTCTAATCTCCAGTAAACACAAAATAAAAACTAAAACTAAACCTGTAACAACAATATTTTTATCACTTGCTCTCCTGCTAAGCAGGTCATATTCCAAAAGCAGTTTAATTAATGATGTGGTGAAAAATGTAGCTAAGCCTCTTTTGCAGTTATACCTTTAGCTCTATGCAAGAGACTCGATGTTTTATCTTGAGATCAGACTTGATTTATTGCCTTATACTTCTATTACCTCCTTTAAGGAATTCCTTAAAATCTACTACCTTGATTAAACTTTTGGGCAACTGCTATAATTTCTCCTGATGTGACTTGGTTTCATATTTTGTGTTCATAGCACTCACATTAATTTCTCAAACATGTCTCAATGCAACATAAATTTAATTAGCAAAGTAGTTTTTTTGTTCTCTCTGGCTGGGCTTTCAACAGCATGTCATCGCCAGTCACAGTGCTTGTGCCATTGGCCTAACTGCCATCATACGTAAGAAGCTCTTCCCCGGCTTTCCTGGCATCTTCCTTCATGCACCCTCTCATCGCTCCTTGAAAATCCTTACAGTCTTTAAGCTTATGTGGTGAAACTGTGATACCACCAGAGACCTCTCTCCCAAAACTATACCTGGGCAAAAAGAATGTAATTTGCAACTGGATTTCTGAACTTTCCAAGCTCCCTTTGGATTTTTCAGTTTCTTGAAGAGTTCTATTGATATTAAACACTCATAATCGTGGTTACTGATGGTGCTGTCTTTGTCCTTTTCAAACCTGCACCTCTTGGGCAAATAGTAAACCCCTCTGAATGGGATCATGATTCATCATTAATTTTTCTGTCCCACTCTGGAAGGTTAGATATGTTCTGTGAAGGAGGTCCAACTCTGGCACCTTTCTTTCACATGAAATTTCAAGTTATTTTGTGCAACACACACACAAAATGCTGGAGGAACTCAGCAGGTTAGGCAGCATCTACATAAATGAATAAGCAGTCAACCCTTCAGGACTGGCAAGGAAGGGGGAAGATGCCAGCAAATGATGGTGGGGAGAGGGTAAGCTTGACAAGCTGGAAGGTGATGGGTTAAGCCAGATGGGTTGGGTAAGGAGGGGTGGCGAGTGGTCAGAAACTGGGAGGTGATGGGTGGAAGAGTAATGGGCTGGCAAAGAAGGAATCTGATAGGAGAGGAGAGTGGACCATGGGTGAAAGAGGAGGAGGAGGAGCACCGGGGGAGGTGATAGGTAGGTGAGGAGAAGAAGTAAGAGGCTAGAGTAAGAGATAGGAAAAAGGAAGAGAAAAAGAGGGAATATGAGGTGTTTCTGCTTCAACCTGAGATGAGCTTCATCGTGGCAGTAAATTTAGATTTAGAATTTTATTTCTTACATCCATCTCAGAACATGAGGGAGTACAAATCTTTGTTACATTGCCGTCACTATGTCCAAGCAATAAAGAGGGGAAATGTGGGATGATATTGCCCAAACACTAAGGTTGTATACAGTCAGATATGCAGTTATATCAATGTGTATTGAAAATCTGATGGCCTGGTGAAAGAGGCTGTCCTAGAGCCTGTTGGTCCTGGCCTTAATGCTGTGGTACAGTTTGCCAGATGAAAGCTTTACAGTTGCTGTGGTTGGAATCCCTGATGATCCTCCGGACCCTTTTTATGTACTTGCTGCTGTAAATGTCCTGAACAGATACACGGAGCTGTCCACACCACTCTCCGTAGTGCTCTGCAATTGAGGGTTTCAGGCAGTAACACAGCCCGTCAGGATGCTCTTGATGATGTCCCTGTAAGAAAGTCCTGAGCATTTTGGGACTCATGCCAAACCTATTCAGCCACCTGAGGCAAAAGAGGCACTGCTGTGATATCCTTGGTGATGTCTATGCCAAGGAACTAGGAACTAATCCTCTTAACTATGGAGGAGGCTATGGACCGATATTTCAGAATGGGAACAGGAGAGGAATTAAAATAGTTGGCCATTGAGAAATCCTGTCTTTTGCTCCTGTCTTGTGGATGGAGCTTGATAAAGCAGTCCCCCAATCTATTTTGGGTCTCACCAGTGTAGAGTAGGCTGCATAGGAGTACCAGATACAGTAGATGACCCCAACAGGTTTGCAAGTAAAGTGTTGCCTCACCTGGAAAGCTGATTATTTTGTGTTGTGACAGTATAAAATATACAGCTTGTCAAAATTTCCTTTGGCTAATTTGTATTTGCATTATGTATGTGATTTTTGTCACCAAACTTCACCTGCATAATCTTACATAGAATGGCTTGCTTATTACGAGTTGATAAATTTCCGCAGAGCTTTGTAGCCATGGATTATCATTAAGATAATCTATAATTTAGATGTTCGGACAGTGATGCTTGTAACAAGAATGTGCAAGTGCATTTAATAACATTGTTCTCAAAATGACTGATGTCATGTATTTAAAGAGCTTCAAAACACAAGCTTGTGCTAAATGTGATTCACATACAATTATTAGAGAAGATTGATTAAGATTAGGGAATGTGTGGCTTTGAAACATTTTACTGATATGGCCAAGTGTGAAAACAGAAATACAGTAATACATATCTTTAAAAAAAGCGAGGTAGTGTTCATAGATTCAATGTCTATTTAGGAATTGTATGGCAGAGGGCAAGAAGCTGTTCGTGAATTGCTGAGTGTGTGCCTTCAGGCTTCTGTACCTCCTTCTTGATGGTAACAATGAGAAGAGGGCATGTCCTGGGTGATGGGGGTCCTTAATAATGGACATTGTCTCTTGAAGATGTCTTGGATACTATGGAGGCTAGTACCCAAGATGGAGATGACTAATTTTACAACTTTCTGTAGCTTCTTTTGGAATTGTTCAGTGCCCTCTCCCCTACATACCAGACAGTGATGCAGCCTGTCAGAATGCTCTCCATGGTACATCTATAGGTGACAAACAAAATCTCTTCCATCACCTTTATTGATATGTTGGAGATGGGTTAGAACCACAGAGATTTTAATACCCAGGAACTTGAAATTTCTCTCTCTTTCTGTTCCTCTCTTCTCCTCTCCCCCTTCCTCCCCCCCCCCCTCATTTAATCCCTGTGAGGATTGGTTCATGTTCCCCCATCTTATCCTTGCTGATGTCCACAATCAGCTTTCATCTTACTGACATTGAGTACAAAGTTGTTGCTGCGACGCCACTAAACGAGGCGGTATACTTCACTCTTGTATGCCCTCTGATCTCCATCTGAGACTCCACCGATAATGGTTGTATCATCAGAAAATTTATAGATGACATTTGAGCTATACCTAGCCACACAGTCATGGGTATAGAGACGGCAGAGCAGTGGGCTACGCACACATCCTTGAGATGCACCAGTGATGATTATCACCGTGGAGATATTATCACCAATCCAATTGTGGTCCACTGGTTAACAAGTCAAGGATGCAATTGCAGAAGGAGGTACAGAGGCTAGGTTTTGTAGCTTATCAATCAGGACTGTGGGAATGATGATGTTAAACACTGAGCATCCTGTGTCAACGAACAGCATCCTGATGTGGGTGTTTGTATTGTCCAGGTGATCTAAGGCTGTGTGAAGAGCCATTGAGATTGTGTCTGCTGTAGACCTATTGTGGCAATAGGCATATTGCAGTAGGTCCAGGTCCTTGCTGAGGCAGGAGTTCAAAGCATTTCATCACTGTAGGTGTGAGTGCTATTAGATGATGGTCATTGAGGTAGCTCACCCTACTCTTCTTAGGGACTGGTATAATTGTTGCCTTTTAGAAACAGGTGGGAACTTTTGACCATAGCAGTGAGAGGTTGAAAATGTCCTTGAGAACTCCTGCCAGTTAGTTTTCAGAGCCTTTCCACGTACTCCATCAGGGCCTGCCACCTTAAAGAGGGCTCACCCTCTTTAAAGACAGCCTGACATCGGCCTCTGAGACAGAGATCACAGAGAACATGAACCAATCCTCATAGAGGGATCAGAAATGGAGAGTGAGAAATTTCACTAACACTAGGGGTAGCTTATTAACCTACCAATCAGCCCATCTTCGTGATGTGGAAGTAATCCAGAGCACCTAGAATGGTTGCAGGAAGAACCAGTAACCTCCATATACAATACCTGAAGTTGGCACTGAACCTAACTATTCCAATGTCACCTTTTACATTCTTGACTTTATGGTGGTGTTCCCTGGCACCAGAAGCTTAACATATTTCACAATATACAGACTTACTTTTGTTTTAAAGAAAGGGTTCCCTTAACTGGAAATTAAATGCACATAACAACAGAGATTAATTCAGTATCGATGGACTATGCATTTATTTATTGTTTTCATTTATATAGAAGCTATATTATTGTTTTCATTGTTAATGACTTAATATTGAAGAAATGACTTCTCAATTTTTAAAATTATTCAGAAACAGGTTATTTCTGGATACACGTTTTTCCCAATAAATCACTCTGCTTTTCGTTCACCTTTGTTTGTCACTTCTTATCCTGCAATAAATCCTCCTTAGTTCAAAGCAGCTGCGCAATTGTTCCTTGTAATTGTTGGAGGAGGAACCAATTAAACTAATAATTATTGGAATTGCTGGGCAAAAATTGCCACCATCAGTAGAAAGCTTTGATTCTAGTGAATAAACCAACAAATGTTGTGAATACTCAGCAGGCTTCACAGCACCAATAGAGGTGGGATGGCCCATCACCCATATTTTCAACCTGTACTTTTCCCGAGACCAAGCTTAACTTCTAGACCTGCAGGACCACTTGACGAACTATAGGGTGGCCGTTCCACAAAGTAGAGCAGTCTGAACGTGTTGACTAAACCTCAGTCAGCAAGGCCCAGATAAGAGGTTCCCAACATTTTTTTATACTTTGGATGAACCAATACCATTAAGCAAGAGGTCTGTGGACCTCATGCTGTAAACTCCTGCCCTAGGTAACCTTACAAACTTTGGATAGATTTCTGCTGTCAGAGGCCTG
The DNA here is from genome assembly GCF_030144855.1 of Hypanus sabinus. Lineage (NCBI taxonomy): Eukaryota > Metazoa > Chordata > Chondrichthyes > Myliobatiformes > Dasyatidae > Hypanus > Hypanus sabinus. The sequence goes on from NC_082716.1 coordinate 80,895,872, forward strand.
TTAATTGGAGACATTTAAGAAGCCTTCAAATTTGAATGTGCATTTTTTTTAAACATTAGAAAATTAAATAAATTACTTGTGAATATCTTGATCTGCATCCATTCAAAAACAGAGGAAAATAAACAAAGGTAAGCTACTTGTTTTTAAAATAATGGTGATTTCATTCAAACGAATTCAGCTGTGTTGCAATAGCAGCTGACCCTGACATGTAACTCAGGGGTCTGATATGAAGTCCGCTCAATCTCTTTTTCTTTTGCTGCTGGACTTAGCAAAAATACTAGTTAAGTATATGACCTCCAATTTGCTCTGACTTCAGTGTTTCAATGACAATTGCTAAGGTCAGAAACTAGCTAACACGGAAAGAGAACTGAGAGGTGAATATGCTGCAGCCCATTGTTTCTGATTAATGTCAGGTTATTGACTTGAAACGCTAACTTTCTTTTTCTTCCCACAGATACTGCCTGACTGGTTGAGTGGTTGCTTTTGAATTTTATGTTCTGTTATCTATGATGTTAAAAAACATCCATTGTCTCCTCTTTTGTTTCTGAAATGTATATAACTACAAACATATCCTTGTGCGTGGATGAAATAATGTATTCTCTTTCCTTATCAATTATGCAGATATAAGTGTTAAGAGATTTGCACAAGTTACAGTTCTGTATACATGCTACTTTATTGAATTTTATTTAGTTCCATTTTTAAATTTTGACCAATATACAGAAAATTATTCAATACATTCGGGCCTCCTTATCCGCGGGGGATTGGTTCCGAGACCCCCCCCCACCCCCGTGGATACCAAAAAACGCAGATGCTCAAGCCCTTTATTTAACCTGTTTCAGTGCGGTGGTCTTTAGGACCCGGCGCAGCTCTGAATCTGCAGTGTTACTGTTCATGAAAATAATCACGACTGAAAATAAGGTGGAAGTAATAAAGCGATCGGAAAGAGGTGAAACACCATCGGTCATTGGAAAAGCGTTAGGCTACAGTTGGTCAACAATCGGAACAGTTTTAATGGAGCATGTGAAAGGCCCTGCCCTGATGAAAGCTACAATTATTTCTAAGCAACACAGTGGTTTAATTATTGAAATACATACGTTTCTTAAGTGTTTTATATGCATAGAAAGGTAAAATATATACTATATACTAAGAAAAACGTTTGACTGATGCTAAATAATACCGGATGTACCTGTTCCGACTTCAAATCCGACTTAAAGACGGACTCAGGAACGGAACTAGTTCATAATCTGGGGGCTGCCTGTACTTTTAAGTCACTTCTAGATCACTCATAATACCCAATACAATGTAAATACTATGTAAATAGTTGTTATACTGTATTGTTTAGGGAATAATGACAAGAAAAAAATAGTCTGTACATGCTCAAACAATGAGTGCTGGAGAGAGAACTTCCAGGTTTTCCTGATCCGCGGTTGGTTGAATCCGCGCATGCGCAATCTGCGGATAAGGAGGGCCGACTGTATTCAGGAAGAAGTTAGTGGAACAACAGACATTATACAGTATGACACTTCCAGTTAGCTTTATCACTGCTATGTGTAATTTTGTGCTTTTTATCCGTTAAGTCAAGATCAAAATTTATAAGGAAAATTGTCATTCATACATGATAGATAGATTATAAGATACTGTGCAAAGATCTTGGGCGCATGTAGAATGTAGAGTGAGTTTGTAAATCTGGCAGGAGCAAAGGATATTGGAAGTGGCGAGGGTGGAGTGCTGCAGGAGAGGTGTGGCACAAATGGCAGAGTGGAAGTGCCGGGGGTGGGGTTGGTAAGGGTGCTGCACCCCAAGCCCTGCGGCATGCCAGGAAAGGTAATTTGTTTCCAAACAATCGGTTAATTGATCATTACAGAATGTCTCTTTGGTGCTTCCTGCTTCCTGCTCCTTCCCTCCTCCCTTCCCTTTTCCCTAAAACCATGATTCCCCTTCCCACTCTCCGTCCACAATAGTGACCACTATCAGAATCAGGTTTATAGTTACTCACATATGTCATGAAATTTGTTATTTTTTGTGGCAGCAGTACAGTGCAATACATAAAGTTATGTATGAGAAAGATGGTGCATGTCAAAGACTGAAGCAGTTAGACATCAGGAGTGGGAGATAAGAAATGTAAATCCACATTCTACCCGTCTGGACAGGAAATCTCCAGTATCAGTGCTGCTTGTAGGAATATTATAACTATATTTAGCTGTCCATTGTCCATTTGATGATGTTTTGCTTAATACCATTATCTAAAAGGTTTTAGTTCATTCAAACTCGGCAGAATTCAGGAAGGGCATTGAATCATAATTGGCTGCCATTCTACATGGGAACCCTTTTATAAGCAACAAGGTGTATCATATGTCTACAATTTTTGTAGCAAAGTAATAAAATCAGTCTTCTATTAATGTTCAGTATTTTGTGTGAAGATATACACCTGGGGTAAGCTGCTAATGATATAATTAGGTAGAGAGGGGTTTTTTTTGCTCCATGGGAATGCCATCGGAGATAGCAAAATTAGCAACACAAGAAATACAAAGATTGCGTAAATTCATCAAGGTGAATTTGGTGCAAGTTGGATACCAAAAAACCAAGGAAAAACTGCACTGAGGAGAAAAAGAATAATCTCCGCTTTAAAATTGTTAGATTCAAACCTGAAGAATAGTGTTTCACATTTAATAGTCAATTTTCAGTGCTGGAGAGGATGTTTGTCAGTAACAGAAGTTTATTACTTTCTTGGACTGGTAGTGTGATCACAAACTCACTTTATGGGGTGTGTTTGGTGAAATGGTATCATCTAATACATTTAAAGTATGATCTAAACTGTGGGATACTACTTTCAAAAGTGAATTGCAGAGTGACTAACATGTATAACGACTCTGGATGGCTGAGCTTAACAGCCCATCTCCCTTAAAGTCTGAAGTTGTTAATTACCGTTAGTTTCATTGTTTTTGATAGGGCTATCAGAAGTGAATGCATCTGGCTAAATCTTGTTGTGATATTAGAACCAGTTCTCAAAAGGTCATTTTAACAAACGGGGAATGAGTTGGTTGAGAACAGGCATAAATATAATGGGCTGAACGGTCCACTTCAAAAATACATATAATTCAAGCTACCTGGCCAATCGCGTCATAAAAATTCAGTGCTCGAAAGAAGGACACTCTTCATTTTAGTTTTATAATCATTACAGTAGTGTCCTTTGTGATATGCAGAGGGAACAAAAAAAAATGCGTACACTGCCTCAAGCCAACAAGTCCATTATTTAATTCTCTGCCAATGTTTGTAACTAGGCCATGTGCACAGAGGAGGAAGTTCAGCTATTAAGGCCACATTGTCAGATTTGTTTTGATAGTAATCTGGCTAAAACCTTGTCCTGCTGAGGCATCTACATAATGTATTCATTGGGGATAAACTACTCTAAAACCAACAATGGTATCCTTGATGTAGTGAATGTCTCACAGCAGACCTGACAAATACAAGTGAACACAATTCAAGTGGATAGGAAATAGCTGATGTGTGCTTAGACAGGCATTGACAATTTTTCCCCCTTTGAGCATTGAGAGGACAGGAAAGAGTGGCTCTTTTGGTGATTTAGTCCATATGACCTGGAATGGTCTTAGTTGATTAAGGGTAGAAGAGGGCAGAGTTTCACTTTTTTCCCTTGTAAACACCACCCTTTCCTTTTCCAGACAAGTGAGGCCTGGGGTGGAAGGAGGAAGTAAAAAGCTAAGCAGCCTCAATGCTCTAAATAACATCATATAGGGAAGATGTGATAGGGTAGTTGATCTTTTCCTGTTGGTGAATGATCAAGAGAGAAATTTCTTGTACTTCATATCAGGAGAAAATTTAATCATTGCTTAATTCTTGATTTGAATTGGTGATTGCATAAACCTTGCATGGGGCATCTCTTATTGCTCTAATTTTGAATGCAATTGACTGAATGTAATGGAGTTCAATCATTTTTTCTTTAAATACATTGCTTCCCCCCTCTTTATGCTATTATAGACATGCTGGCTCCAGTGTGGTATGGGGCTATGCGAGATCTGAGTTCCAATCATATTACTGTAATGCAAGTTTCTTTCTATATGCTACTAAACCTAGAAATGGGCTTTGAGTACTCTTGGTCTAATATTGAAAAACTTGGATCCATGGATAGAACTTGTCTAATCGCAGCACAAAAGCAAAACGCTAAAACTGAATTTAAAAATTGAGCACTATAGGCTCTCGGAAGTTTGGCAATATCTGCACAGCATAAGTGTTCTTCATGAGATGTGTCGGATGCTAGAGATGAAAAGCTTGTACTTAAATATCAAGCAAAGGAGACGGATAGATAGACCAGTTGACAAGTGGGTGAAGGGAGGTGGGGAAGTGCAAAATGGAAATAAATCTGTAAAATCTAGTGATTTTAAAAAAAGTAGCGTACATTGATAGTTGGAAAATTGGGTCATAAATAAACCATGTGATATCAGTTACAAGCTGTTGTTCTGAAATTGTGAAAACAATAGGAAATAATGGAATTACACAGCAGAACAGGTGGCATCCAGATCATCTACCTGAATCTTCAAGCCTCTACAGATACTGCCAGACCTGCTGAGCATTTGCAAAATGTACCTTTATTTCAGATTCCCAGCAACCAGTTTTCTTTTGCTTTGGCAAAGACACATTGGAGGAGCGAAAGGGAAGCCTTTATCTAGCCTATTCCTGATCTTGTGTCTGCTTGTTGATGTCACCCTACTTCGGCCCATAAGTATTGGCTCTTTACTATTACCCAATGAGCCTAAGAACTATGATCAAGCAAGTGTTCAACCTGATTTACTAGCTTCCCTAGACAACTTGCTTATTGTTTGAGGTTGGATGCATTTCTTTTCATATTTCTGTCTTGGTTTGTAAGCACAAGAATGTAACTACTGAAACACAAGTATCTTTGAATTTTGAAATAATGTTTACTGTAACAAAGATAACTTAGATTTTTTTTCCTAAATAGCCTAATTGATACAATTTTTTTTGCATAAATTATCTAATTAATTGGCAGTTACTGAATTCTATTAAAAACCTTTTGGTATAATTATTTTTTGATTTTTGAAAGTGATTTAATATATTTACATATTCAGTGATATCAAGTGAAGCAGTTTGCCATGAATATGTTAGTTCAATTGGATCCAGTATTTCAACTGATTAGAATAAATATCTTCTCTGCATTTTATTTATACATATCTCTTGTTCATCGTTCATGAATAAACATTTATGTAATGCATGATGCAAAATGCATAATTGTATTATTGATATGAAGTTTCTCCTCAATAGAGCAATCTATTCTTTGATTTATGTTTTTCTTCAAATGGAGAATTCTTTTCTCAGCTATTAAAACTATTATTTTATGTACCATGTAACTAAATTTGTTTTGGTTGATCATTTTTTTTGCATGTTTCCTCAGCATATTTCAGTTGATTTAAATGCTAATAGGCTCGATCATTTAAAAATGAGTGAAACAGCTGAAATGATTCAGTTCTCAAATGCTTTGAGAATTTGTAGAAGAGATAAAGAAAAGCTGCATTAATATCATTGTCTTTGTTTCCCAATCAGAATGTAATGACATACTTTATAGAGAATAAATTACATACAAATCATGATTGTTCATTATCCATAGCAGCTTTATTTTGTGGTATGACAGAGAAAATTGATATACTAAATTTCTCAGAAACCTTAAGCAAAAGCTGTATCAGAACCTTGGTCACTGAACTGCCTGTATAAAGGGATAACCTGCGTCATCCCTCTCCCTCACATCTGAAAAACTGGCTGTTTCATCTATAATCTCTGCAGGGTACATTACTCTAGCTCTATACTCTGTCCTCTCTGCAGGGTCTTAACTTGAAAGGTTGATGGTCCTGCTGCTTCCACAGGTGCTGCCCAGCCTGTTAAGTTCCTCCAGCTGTTAGTTTTTTTTTACCCCAAATTCCAGTATCTGAAATTTCTTGATTTCCATTTCATCTTATTTGTATTTTCCTGACTTAATTTCCCTCTTTCATTCATCAACCATAAACCACCTCTACCTATATTAAGAACAATTTAAGGTCAATTTGCCTATCAGTACACCTTTGAGAAGTGGGAGGAAACTGAACCATGTGCTTTCAAGGCGGATATGAGGATTCACACAGGCAGTGCAGAAGACGGAATCAAGCCCAGATTGCTGGACAGTGTGATTGCAGTATGGCTTGCTATTCTGTGTTTAAAGATTTTTGACTTGGTCCAGGAATTGAGTTTAATTATTACTGTCGTTATGAAGTTAGTCTGTATTAACTCTCAACAAAAGCATGTTATTTTTGATATTGCATTGGACAAATTTGATAGGATACCAGATAATCAGTCACCTGAAGTGTCATCAGTTCAATACTGTGCACATAATGCAGCACAGTCTGGATAAATCTGCAGTTTTAATGGTAGAATGCTTTTAATTAAAGGCATCCATTCATGTGTGTGGGAGATTTGATGTGAGGGGAACTGAACAATGTTTTCCATGGCTTTCATTCTAAGGAGATCCTTTTTCATTCACAATAAGTTTGACTATTTGATATAGCAATTACTTTTGAGATGAAAGCTCATTAATCTGAAACATTAAACACTTTCGCTCCCTGGGTTCTGCCAGTCTGACTATTTACAACACTTTCTGTTTGTATTCAGATTTTCAGCAGTTACACTACTTTTCTATTTGATCAATTTTTTTCTTTTGCTCTTTTTCTGTTGACATAAAGGTATAATTTTGGTTAGTTTTTTAAATCTGGTGCAGTCAGAATATCTGAGATTATTTTAGGGGGAGTCCAGTTAATTTTGACTTTGTGACTTGGGATATGTCAATGAATTGTAATCAGATTACTTATATAAAATGAAGCACTGCCTTGCCATGAGTATCATCTTAAGAGTGTTCATCAGTCTTTTTAATGCACAAGGTCACAATGCTTGTCATCACAAAGAAGGCACGATAGCACCTCTACTTTCTTGGAAGTTTGCATAAATTCGGCATGTCACAGAAAACTTTGACCAACTTCTATTGATGCCCACTAGAAAATTTCCTAACTAGTTGCATCAATGTGTCTTGGTAAAAGTAACCAGGAATTACAGCGTCAAACAGCTTAAATTCAGATATAGTACGTAGAACACAGAACAATACAACACAGGACCAGGACCTTTGTGCTACAATCGTGTGTCAAACTAATTATATTAGTAATCAAATGCCCAACTAATCCTGTCTCCATCAAGTTCAATTTATTGTACACATGTATATGGCCAAACAAAACAACGTTCCTTTGGACTAAGGTCCACCACACAGTAGATATAACTCACACACACATCGCAAAAAGTAATATTACCAGAAATATATTACTACCACCAAATAATAAGATGCATTTATAACATTAACTAAAAAGTAAACAGTATAATGTTACCGGTGCTTCGTATGTGATGAGACCTGGGTGGTGGCAGGAAACTCGGGTTTCCATCCTAACAGTTCATGCTGTGGTACCTGTTGCCTGATGGTAGGAGGTCAAAGAGATTAGACATATGGGAGGGATCATTGACAATGTTAAGAGCTCTACATATGCAGTGCCCCTGAGTACCCATCTCAGATGGGTGGAAGAGAGACCCTGATGATAGTAGTCCTCAATCCTTTGTACTTTCCTGTACTTGCGGACAGATGCTTTGCAATTCCTGTAAGGTATCTGGACACAAGTCCCTACAAAGGATTGCAAGGCTTTCATTTCCTACACACTGTGTCTGTACAAGAGCTCTTTGAATGCTCCTTTTGTATTTACCGCAAGGGCCACCGATCCTGGCAGTGCATATTGTCTGTTCCAGTGCAGGATGCAGTTACCTTCGCTGTGTAGAAAACTGAAAAACCTTGTATTAATGTATGGTTGCAGTTTCTCACATCAGCCAGTCATATGATTACCTCGGGCAACTGCCTTTTGCAGATCTTCATCGCTGATAATTATGGAAGTAAAGCTTTCAGAAGAATTAGTGCAGGGGAACTTTTCATCTGATTCAATTCACCATTCACTTTGCCTTCCAATAAACTGGTGTATTTGAGACTTGTAATTTCATTCAAAACTCCATTCCAATTTTCTCATTTTTTGTAGTTCAGGTTATCAATAACTTAAGTTTTTGAAAAATGTATAAATGCCGATGATTATACTTGTGAGAAACAAGTTACCTGTGTTTGAAGTATTTCTGCCATATGCCTTAGCTACAAAAGAAATTTGTTTTCTATAATTGTAGGCTCAATAAGGGAGGCATCACATTATTTTGAAATTTAAAAAACAAATTGAAGTGATATGAAAGCCTGCTGATACTCTTTGTGTATATCTTTTACTTAAATATTGTAACTTGAAGTTTTCATGACTTAGGCAAAGCATATATTGACATTTTGTTCATTTTTGTTTAGGATTAGAAGAATCATGGATTGTATCTGTAATGAGAATGAACAGGAGATTACCCTGGCCGCTGTAGACTCCGACTCGACTGTAGTGTATTATCAGCTGACCAATGGGTTTGTTATACCAGACCCACCAGATGTTATTGAAGACAGCAAACGGTGCAAAAAGAAACGGAAGAAGTTTCAGAGATGACCATTATTCATTTTGTTACATCCCATTCTGATGACTTTTCCCAAAATGCATGCTAAGTATGTGCTATTTATTGATATTCCATATGGAAATATCCACTTCTCCCCTTTCCTGTCATTATCTTTTTGGGTCCAGTGAAACTGAACCGATGTTGCATTTCATTTTAATCATTGGCTTTATTCATTGGTTTCAGTCCAAAGCAATCACTTAACATAAAATAACATTATTTTAACTATTTAGGGCTGCATTGACTTTATAAATACTGGAACAATTTATAAATTTTCTAAAGTATATTTTTGTTGTGGTTACTATTTTCCTTTCTATCCATCAGAGATGGGAAGCCATGCTGATCCCTGGCACCCTTCTGACTGAAGTGGGGTTAGAACATGATTTGTGTACATGGAGCTACTTCACAGGTTAAAGCAAAAATAAAAACCTTGCCAGAAAGTTTGTGGAGATCAGACTGGTTTTGTGGACCTTTTGTTTACCTCTCCACAATTACTGCCTGACTTGAATAATATCTTCAGTATTTCCTGTTTTCATTTCACATTTACTGCAGTTATGTTGTTTTTGATGGACAAAACCAAATTAGATAAGTATGTGCATCCTGCTTACATGCATGAGTGTTGTTCTTTTGATCTAATGTCCACCCTACATCTTTGAGTCAGACATCTACAAACTTGTTTGAGGAGCAAGGTGTAAATGTATATAAATATTAACAGCTTTAAAAACACCATTCTAGGAAAGATTCATGAGTAAATTATTGACCACCGTTAGGAAATGCTAGATTTCGTAGTAATAGGGTTGTAATGGTTAAACTTTGAAAGGCATGAAATGGTATTTAAAAATAAAGATTAAAAAATAAAATAATCTTAACAGTGAGAAGTCCAAGCTAAGAGTCACATGCTTATGCTTAATACTCACTAAACCATGCCATTGTTTAAATGCCATGCCATGCTATTGGTGTGATCATAAGCTTTTAATGGGAATTTAGTGACCTACAATAACAAAACTGGACTCGTCATTTCTGATATGCTTCATGAGAAGTTGTTCCCATTATGCTGTGTTATGAGTCTGTTCACTAAATTTTTATAGGCATAATGTATCACATCTTGTTACTGTCAGTATGATGGCAGTAATCTATGGTGCGTTGTAACCAAGTAGATTACATTAAAATAATTTTTATAGAAAAATGAACTTCTTCTTTGTAAGTTTCTTTGCAAAATATTAACCCAAATAGAGTCAAGTTTCAAATGAGGGTTCCATTCTCTGCATTTAATGGGTTGGTAATAAAATGACCAGAGATTTTAGTGAGTAAGTAGAGTGAGTAAATCTTCCACAGGCTATTTACTGACTAAAATTGAAGTCTTATCATGGGTAATTTTAAAACCTTCATGTTGACAAAAATAGATTTGATAACTGCAGTTACTGTGTTTGAGGTGCTGTGAATGCACATTGGTATTAAAGCTTTGATTCCTGGAGTTGTGGAATTGAAGAAAGTCAATGAATTTGTGTGCTGTGCTAGAGTCTTATCCCTGTGAACCTTTTACGTGTTTACGAATGGAGCGAATGAATTAGCATGCTAATCCAGAAGGGCATGTCATTTTATAAAGCATTCGTGGATCCTGAGGTGTTTCTAGAAATATTTTAATTAGTTGTGGAGAATTTGGACACACTCAAGATGGAGTTAGAAGATCTCATTAATCCCTTCAGAAATCACTTCTGCATTAGTTATAATATGCAAGGCAGCCAGCAAGTTTCTTAAAAAACAGATTACCTAAATTGGTTCAGGTCATCAACAATCACAGTTAAGTAACAAAGCTGCTTTTCACAAGCACTCAGGCTGACTCACATACACAAAGTCATCATTCAGTACATCCTTCCGTGAGTTAATGCTTTTCCACTGTTAGGAGATTTGTGAATTTTGTTTGTACTATAAACACTTACAAAGCACTGAGGCTGGGTGCATGTGTGTTAATTCCTCAACTGTGATAAGACCAGTGAGCTGGAATATAACCAATTACAGAAACTGACCTAACCCAGCACGCCATTTGATATTGGCAAGATTTTAAATAGCACTTTTAAGAAGTTACTGAAAGCAGTTACTGTTTTGTTGAACAAAACTGAACACTGGAAGTACTGGGCAGTTCAAGCAGTTCCTGTGGATATATGAGGTGGTAGCTGATATTTTGGGTCAAGATCTTGCGCTGAGAGAGAAGAAGAAAAATTGCTGAAAAAAGCAGGCAGTCAGAGAGTGGTGGGACACCTACTGATAGATGATGGGTGGAACCCGATGGTGAGGGGTGGGGATTGTGGGCAAATGGGGCCATGGAGTGTGAGGGGAGGAGGAGATGGGAAAGGTGAACAAAGAAAGAAGAAACAAGCAAGAGAAAATTTGCAGATGCTGGAAATCCAAGCAACACACACAAGATGCTGGAGGAACTCAGCAGGTCAGGCAGCATCTATAGAAAAGTCTACAGTCGACATTTTGGGCCAAAACCCTTAGGCAGACCATACATCCACTCTCAGAGCTTTGAGAAGGTTTACAGTACAGTACAAATAAAATTGACAGATCTACTAAGTGGAAAAGCACTAGCTTACGGAAGGGTACTGAATGATGACTTTCTGTATGTGAATCAGCCTGAGTGCTTGTGAAAAGCAGCTTTGTTACTGAACTGTGATTGTTGGTGACCTGAACCAATTTAGATGACCTGTTTCCCAAGAAACTTGGTGGCTTCCTTGCATATTATAAGTTTGATGTAGGTGATTTCTGAAGGGATTAATGAATTCTTCTAACTCCTTCCTTAGTGTATCCATCCCGAGGAAGAAGAGAACTCGGTGGACAAGTGAGTGTGTGCGAGGACACTTGGTATGGATTACCTGAAGTTGGAAAATTCAGTGTTCATACCATTGGGTTGTAAGCTAACCAAACTGAATAGCATAAGATTTGAATTAAGCCTCTCTCCAGCAGTAGAGAGGGCCAAGGTCAGGCAGTGGTGTGGAAATGGGGTAGAGAGTTAATATGACACACAACCAGAAGTTCAAGATCACCAGTGTGAATAGCCTTGGAAGGTATTTTCTTGAAGCTGTTTTCTCGGTACTTAAATTTGACACAGTTTACTGGTTTTGGGAGGACTCTACTCTCTTTATGAGCAGATGGAGCAGCCTTAAGACACACACTCAGTGATTCAGGAACAGCTTGCCCTCTGCCATCAGATTTCTGAACAGTCCACAACACTACCTTGTTATTTCTTTATTTTACACTTTTTATTTTTGTAATTTATAGTAATATTATATCTTTGCACTGTACTGATATGAAGCAAAATTCACATCATATTGGTCAGTGATAATAATTGATTCTGCATGGACAATGGAGAAAGTAATACAGATTTTGCACCAACAACATGAATAAGCTACCCACAAGGATAGATAAAGGTGATCAGCTGTCCTAAGAAATACTGTCTGAAAAGTCTAGTATCATTCAAAATGGACCAATTGATACCCATATGTAGACCTGTTGATAGAGTGTAATGTTTTTCTATTGCAAGGGTTTGTAATTGATGAGGATTTCTAGGTGGAGTGAGGAAAGCATGGCTGCTAGCCATGCCGAGGGTCTTTCACAAGAATTATTATGGTTAGGTTAGGGCATGGTGATTGTTTGACCTATGTGGCAAGTTTCTCTTGCAAGATTTCACCTGATAAAGTTAATTCTAGAGTAGTTTTGAAATAGTGAGTGTAATCTATTTTCATCCACTCCTGACAGGAGATTCAGGGTACCCAGACTGTTGACGAATATAAGTCCTGTGTTGCAATTGGTAAAGCTGCTGCTTCTCTGCTCTAGTGACTCAGGTTTGATCCTGATCTCTGGCTTTGTCTATGTGAAGTTTGCACGTTCTCTGTGTGACCACAAGGGTTTCCCCGAGAAATTGTTTTCCTGAATGTCCCAAAACAATATGGGTTGGTGGGTGAATTGTCCATTGTCCATTGCCCTATGAGAGTAGACAAGTGGTGGAGTCTGGGGGTAGTTAATGGGAACAGGAAAAGAATTGAAGGCATAGAGAAGGATTAGTGTATGTGAAGATGGCCAGTGTTGACTCTGGGCTGTACGATCTGTTTCTGTAATTTTTCTCCATGTCTCTACTGATCTAAGTTAGGACTAGAAACATTAAGTGAATTTTGGACAATTCACAATTGAAACAAGAATACTGTTAATAACAAAGTTTCTTAAATATATATTTTTTTCGGATTTTGGTATCACAAGCAAAGACAGAACTTGTTACCCTTCCCTGATTGTCTTTAAGAAGTTGTAGTGTGTTTCTGTCTTCATTGCAGTCCTTCTAATAAAGGAAAATCCGGTGCTATTATAGTCATACAGCAACAAAACAGGCCCTTTGACGCAAATGATCCTTGCTGAACAAATGCCTAACTAGTCCCAATTGCCTGCATTTGACCTATATCCTTCTAAACCTTTCCCATCCATGAACCTGTTCAACTGTCTTTAAGAGTTCCACTGGCTGAACATTCTACACACATATCACTAGCTCATTCCTTTATCACCCCTGGGTCTTTAATCCCAACCTTGTGAAGGGTGAGTGCATTCGCTATGTCCCTCAAGATTTTGTGTTCTATATCACTCTTCAATCTCCTACACTGAGAGAGTTCTAACTAGTCCAACCTCCATCTATATATCAGCTCCTCAAGTCCTGAAAACATCTTTCCTATAGATGGAGTGACAGAGTAGCCTAGCGGATATCATAGCACCTCGGTTCCTGGTGCTGTATGTTCTCCCTGTGACTGCATGGGTTTCTTCCCAATTTCCATAGATGTTTAGCTTGGTAAATAAATTGGTAACATGAATGTAATTGGGTGTCATGGGATCACTGGGCCGGAAGACCATGTTACACTGTTGTATCTCAAAATTTTAAGAATGTGTTGGGAAAGATTTAGAAGCCACGATAATGAAGGAGATGTGTTGCATAAGCTTCCAAGTGGCTGTCTGTCCATAAACCTGCTGCTTTCAATTTCTTGGTGGTACAGGTTTTTGGTTTGACGGTTGCTGTTTGAGTAATCTGGGTGAAGAACAGCAGTGCATTTTATAGGTCATGTGCAGTGCAGCCACTTTTTGCCAGCAGAGGAATAAATACAGTTAAGGTGGTGGAAACCAATCCAATGGGATGCTCTATGTGACATTCTCAAGCTTCTCATGTGCTGCTGCACCTGCACTTCTCCTGGCAATTGTTGAGTATTCTATCATGTTCCTGACTTGTGTCTTTTAGTTGGTGAAAAGGTTTTGGTGTGTAAGTAGATGAATCACTTGTCACAGAATATCCAGCCTATGACCAACTGTTGTAGCCATAGTATTGATCTGGCTATCTGGCTAGTTGAGTATATCATCAGGTGACCATCAGGATGCTGATGGTAGATTCTGCAATGGTAACGTCACTGTCAAGAATAGTATGTTAGATTCTTTCGTTGTTGGAAACAATTATCACCTAGTGTTTCTATGACATTTATCAGTCCATGCCTGAATGTTACCGTGGTCTTGCTGCTTTATCTGTAGAGGGATTTTGAATGGAATTGAGGATTGCGTTTAATCAGCAGCAATCGTCATGAATTATGATGGAAGGAAACAACTGAAGATAGTTGAACCTTTACTTCCTTAGGAGTTGGAGAGGATTAGGCATGCTAAAACTCTGACAAACTTCTATAGATGTGTGGTGCAGAGTATATTGACTGGTTGCGTCAAGGCCTGGTATGGAAATACCAAAGACCTTGAATAGAAAATCCTACAAAAAGTGATGGATATGGCCCAAATCATCACAGGTAAAGTCTTCTCCACCATTGAGCACATCTACACGGAATGCTGTTGCAGGAAAGCAGCATCCATCATCAGGGACCCCCAGGAACCGGTTCAGCAACAGTTATAACCCCTCAACCATCAGGCTCTTGAACCGAAGGGGATAACCACTCAACTTCACTTGCCCCATCACTGAACTGTTCCCACAACCTATAGACTCATTTTCACGGACTCTTTATCCCATGTTTTCAATATTTACCATTATTATTATTCTCTTTTGTATTTGCACATCTTGTTGTCTTTTGCACATTGGTTATCTGTCCACTCTGATTGCCATGGTGTGCACTTAGCATGATCTAACCTGGACCCATAACACCTCATCAGTCAAGAAGGCACAGCAGCGTCTACACTTTCTGAGGAGTTTGAGGTGCCCCACACCAAATCTCACAGCTTCCTTCCGAAGCACCATTGTATCGTGTGGGAGCTGCTAGGCATCAGAATGCTAGACCCTACAGTGTTTCCCTACCCCCTATTTGTGACATTTGCAAGAAGTGTTGTATATGAAGGGCCTGAAGCATGGTTGAGGATCCCAAACACCTAACCCACAATCTCTTTGACTCACTACCATCAGGAAGGAGGTACGAGAGCATCAGAACTTGGACTGCTAGACTGGGTAATAGCTTCTTCCCCCAAGCTGTGAGACTAATGAACACCCTGTCATCACCAAGGTCTTGTCACTAGGAAAGCAAGCTGTTTACTGTTTAACTTTGTTACACACTTCACATGCATTTTGAGTGATACTTTATTAACCTATTTCTGACAATTATTTTATGTGCTGTGTGAGGTGTATGTTTTGTGGGTGCTTAGTGGTTTGTTGGAATGTTGTTTCATTTGGTTGTATATATGTACAGTCAGATGACAATTTGAGTTACAAAGCTGGTCTCCAACAGCCCTTCAAGCTGAGGCAAGGGGCATCATTGTGCTACAGGTAGTAGAGCTGCAGTATCACAGTGCCAGAGACCTGGGTTCAATCCTGATCTTTTATCCTCTCTATGTGGAGCTTGTATGTCCTGCCTGTGACTGTGTGTAGGTTTCCTCTGCATGCTCCAGTTTCCTCCCATATCCCAAAGATATGTGTGTTGATATGTTAAATGGCAAATTGTATATTTCCCCTGTTGGAAATCAGTGACAAAACCTCTGGGGATTTGATCTGAATCAGACTTATATGTCATGAAATTTGTTAATGTGACAGCAGTGCAGTGTAAGACTTAGAAATTACTATAAGTTAAAAAATATAAATAGTACAAAAGTGAGATCGTGAGGGCGTGTTCATGGACTTCAGAAATCTGATGGTGGAGAGGAATAAACTGTTCCTAAGATGATGAGTGTGGGTCTTCAGGATCCTGTACCCTCTGCCGCTCAGTGGTAGAGATGAGAAAGTGGCATGTGCCAGACGGTGAGGGATGCCACCTTCTTGAGACAGCACCTCTTGAAGATGTTATCGATAAGGGGGAGGGTTGTACCCATGATGGAGCTGGCTGAGCCTCTTTTATCCCGGGCATTGGAGCTTCCATAATAGGTGTGGTGCAACTAGTCGGAATGCTCTCTGCTCTACATCTGTAGAAATTTGCAAGGGTCTTTGGTGCCACAACAAACCTCCCCAAATTCTTAATGAAGTGAAGTCACCTTTGTGACTGCATCAATGTTTTAGGCCCAGTATAGATCCTCTGTGATGCCTTCCCCCAGGAACTTACAGCTGCTCACTCTTTCAATGACTGGCTTGAGTTCTTCTGGCTTCCTCCTCCTGCAGTCCACAGTCAATTCCTTGGTCTTGCTGACATTGAGTGCAAGGCTACTGTTGCAATACCAACAATCCAATCTATCCCAGTCCTGTTTGCTTCCTTATTTCCTTTTGAGATTCTGCCAATGACAGTGGCAAGTTTATAGATGGCATTTGAGCTGTGGCTAGTCACACAGTCATGAGTGTAGACAGCGCAGAGCAGTGGGCTCAGCACATATCATTGAGGTGCACCTGTGTGGATAGTCAGCAAAAAGGTGTTATTACCAATCTGCACTTCCTA
Organism: Hypanus sabinus; assembly: GCF_030144855.1. Classification (NCBI taxonomy): domain Eukaryota; kingdom Metazoa; phylum Chordata; class Chondrichthyes; order Myliobatiformes; family Dasyatidae; genus Hypanus; species Hypanus sabinus. The sequence continues at coordinate 80,912,356 of NC_082716.1, forward strand.
TGGTCTTCTGAGAGCTACCAGCGATGGTCATTGAGGCAGTAGATATGAGAGTCATTGAAGTAGTCATTGAGGCAGCTCTTGAACTTCCGCGCTTCTTGAGCACTGGTATGATTGATGCCATTTTGAGGCTTTTGGATGCTGCAGGGATTTGCATTGGTCTGTAGCTCTATCTTTCAAGTGTGCATAAAAGGGATTGAGCTTATTGGGGAGTTAATCATCGCAGTCATTTATGATTTTAGGTTTCGCTTCATAGGATGTAACACATGTAAACCCTGCCATGCTGTCGTGTAACCGATTGTGTTTCTCTGAGGCTTGGTTGGTCAGGGTCAACCATGATGTTGCATCCTAGCTGTCTAAGAGTTAAAGCCAGGGCAGTACAATATGGGGAGCAAGCAGTTGCCCATGTAGCAAGCTGCTCCTGTCCATGCATCTGATGAACCCAAAGGAATGACAGAGATGGATACAGTTGGGCTCCAGCAACATCACAAGAGTTGCCAGTCAACGTGGAACTCAACATAGGACTCCAACTCCAGATTTTTCCCTCGGGGTTTACTCCCTAAGTCTTCCTGATGAGTGAGTATAGATGCAAGGCAGCAGAGATTTGAGATCAGAGTTTTCCTTCTCTAAGATGAGCTACCCACCAAACTGACGAGCCCCATCTGCCTGAAGCAACTGGTTTTAAGGTGCCAGTAACCCGTCTTTGCCCCTTCTCCTTTCAGTAGCAATGGTTCCATGGACAGTCGCTAAGCCAGATGTGGAGGCCAGGTTATTAGAGGCTATTTGAGGTGCATGCCACTGGGAGCATTTAATAGGTAATGGGAGCTTATCCCCAGTACCATCTCCAGCTATAACAATCTTAAGGAACTACTTGTGTTTCTAATTAAATGCAATATTACCGTTTTGCTCTCACGATGGCCTTCCTTAGGTTATTCATGGACTTCTTGAGATTGCTGATTTTAAATACCACAGATATAACCCTCAACTTGCTGAAAATCTCCTGGTTCATCAGGGCTTCTGGTTCGGGTTTCTTCAGTACGTTCTTGGAGGCTTGCATTCATCCAGGCAGATCTTCACGAACTCAGTGACGACTGTGGCAAATTCATTCAGATTTGAAGATGAATCCCTGAATACAGTCCTTTACAATGATTCAGTTCTGAGAGCGCGCCCCCGACTCCCTTGACCATACCTTCACCTTCCTCTTCCCTTGTGCTGCAGTCGCCTGCTCTGCCTGTATGCTGGGAACAGAAGTACAGCCTGGTGACTGGACCATCCCTGGTGTGGGATGGCACCATAAACATTCTTGATGGTGTTGTAACAGTGATCAAGTTTGTTGGCAGGTTCTGCAGGTGGATGATGGTGGTTTGTCAGAGACATCTTCAAGGTGGCCTGGATGAAGTTCCCCTCAGTGATCAGGAAGGCCTCAGGGTGCACTGTCTCACGACTGTTGATCACAGTGCTCAGCTACTCCAGTGCCAGCATGTCGTTGAATGTACAATACAACCAGGAAGACATTGGGGAACTCCCTCAGCAGATAGAATAGACAACACTTGACCAGCATCAGATGCTCCAAGTCAGGGGAACAGGACTGCAACAGATCAGCTAAATCTGTTCACCACATTGAGTTAATCATGAAGCAAACACCGCTGCTTCTGCCTTTTCCAAACACCAGTGTCTCGTCCAGGCGAAGCCCTGTGCCTGTAATGCTAGGGATGAGCATGTTGCCATGTTTCCGTAAAGCAGAGTGCACAGCAGTCTGTGATATCTCTCTGCTACTGCAGTCTTGCTCTGAGGTTTTCACTTCTATTTTCCAGATTGGTGAGTAGCCAGGAGGGTGGTGGGGTGGGGAGGCTTAGGATCTGCATTTCAACTTTAACTGCAAGAATATTGGGAGAATAAAAAAGCATAGAAATATTGAAGGATTAGTGTAAATGTTGCTTGATGGTTAGTATGGACTCAATGGGTCAAAAGGCCTGCTTCCATGCTGTATGTCTGTATGATTCTCAATGCTTCCATCACCTATTCGAAATACCTGCTTTCAGATTTGTAATGTTGAATACTTCCATGTCAATAAGTCACTATACATTTAAGTCTTAGCAAGTGAGGGAGTGGATAATTTCCTTTCCCTGACCTTCCTCTTGTACTTTTACAGATATTTCTTCCCTCTGAATTGCTGTCTCTCACTTCTGTCCATGGTAGAGCTTTACTTCTGAGGGGTAGAATACTGGGCTATCCAAGAATGGATCCCAGAGGAATCCAATGGAATCAGACTTCAGTGCATCATTTTTTGATCCCACCACAGCCTCAAATTCCTCAACCTGTTTGTTTGACCCCCTATGCTGGAAGAGCAGATGTTTCCTCCAAAGAACTGTTGGGAATAGTGAAGCTGTACTCCACTCAGCTGAACATGGGAGTCAAGATACAGTGTCCAAACTCCAGGTGCTTTATCTGGGACATATACAATTGGGTAAGATTAGAACTGGCAAAGTACCAGGAAAAGTCAGTAGCACTGTATTTCAAAATAAAAGTCTGAGCACTCCCTCTCTGGCATCACAAACAGTTAATGTTCAACGCTACTTTTTCAAACGGAGAACAGTCTCGGACGCAGGCCTGAAGAACTTCTTGCTTGACCCTTTTTTGGTCACCTTGAGTTCTACTTTGTGAACACTTCTGAGGAGATGCTTGCTTGATGTCCCACCTGCTCATGATGGTGATGTATGAGCAACATGGAGACATGGTGCTTGCCAGGCAAAATAAAGGAGTTCCTCTCTGAGCTGCTCAGACCTGTGTGCTTTTTAACAAAACAAGGAGGAATCTTGGAAGAAGTTGGCCAGTTCTTCTCACTCTAAGCATTCCCACGTGCTTGCACAATTTGCACTATCTTCCTACATTCTTCTTTGAGCCAATGACAGCGCTTCTTTGAGATAACTTCTATAAAACTTTCATTGACATCTGACACAGACAGTTGCTCCTCCACAGCTGTTACTGGGTGATCATCAATAATGATGACACTTGCATAATTATTGAAATCAAACTGAGCCAGTGCACCAGTCTGCCCTTTTGGCATTGGCTAGAGAAACTGCATATCTCTAATTCTTCTCTCTGTCCAAGTGCAGTGTCTGTCACACCTACATCAGGACGCAGGTTATTCTGACATGTTCTGTTGATACTGTTGCTTTGCGAGAGACCATGTTGAGACTATGAACTAGAGTCTATCAAGGGCGGCACAGTGGAGGCCTCCCACCTTCCAGAATGTTTGTCTCAAAGCTGTGAACAGTAGGCCCGTGGATGTTCACACATATCACCAATCCTAAGTCCAGCTTCTGTGTGAAGGGTGGATTGCCAGGGCTGTTGATGTGCTTCCAGAATGTTTGTCTCAAAGCTGTGAACAGTAGGCCCGTGGATGTTCACACATATCACCAATCCTAAGTCCAGCTTCTGTGTGAAGGGTGGATTGCCAGGGCTGTTAATGTGCTTCGTGACCTAATGTGCTGTGAGGATATTTCTTGCAGGGAGAATCAACACACATTCACTGCTGGAGGAGCTCAGCAGGTCAGGCGGCATCTATGGAAGTGAATAAATAGTCAACGTTTCAGGCCAAGACCCTTCATCAGGACTGGAAAGGATGGGGGAGGATGCCAGAATAAAAAGGTGGAGTAGGGGAAGGAGGACAAGCGAGAAGGTGATAGGTGAAGCCAAGTGAGTAATATTTTTAAAAATGATGGGAACCCTTAGCAAGTCTGTGGGAAGAGTAATAAAATTCCTGAGGAAGGGCCTCATCCTGTAATGTCGACTATCTATTCATTTCCATAGACGCTGCCTGACCTGCTCCTCCAGCATTTTGGGCATGTTACTTTAGATTCTGCAAACTTCCTCGTGTTTATGATTTAGACTCAGGCTACGTCCACACTAGACCAGATAACTTTGAAAACGCCAGTTTCGTGTAAAAACGATAGGCGTCCACACTATGCATTTTTGAAAATATCTCTATCCACAGTGAAATGGAGATTTTGGCGAATCTCCTCCTGCGCATGTGCAGGACACATCTACTGAAAATAAGTGACATGTTTGGTGTCGAATCTCGCCATAAAAGAGCGCGTTTGTGTAGTTACAGACTAGAAAAACTTAAACAACGGACAGCTGTTGGCTTTCGTGCAGGAGAACTTAAAAGTAAAAAAAAACAAATACTGGAGCATACGGAGGCAACCGACAGGGAATTCATGGGTAGATTGACCCAGCTGACGACGAACATTGAAAAACTGACTAACTCTGTTGCATTAATAAAGCACTTTGTTAAATGTATAAAACATGTCTACATCAGTATTATCTTGTATTTCCATACAATGTTACATTAGGCTGTTACACATCTATTGTCAGAGAAGTACTTGCATAAATAGGTAAACCACCTTCATATGAGCAAGGACAGAAAACAGCAATGTGAGTACAGTATACTTATTTATTCAGTAAGTTATGGGTCAAAGTATTTGGTGAGTACATTTCTAACTCTTTTGGCTTCAGACTCGTTGCCGCCTTTTCTGAAATTATTAGGTTGCATTCAAGAAAACAGTGAAATGGCGCGCTGCAGTCTGATAGCGTTTTCAGATTTCTCCGGTTACCCCATCCACACTGATCTGCCCCAGCAGCGTTTTCAAAAATACCCACCCTGGAAAGCATTTCTGAAAAGCTCTGGTTTCAGGGGACGAAAACACCATTTTAGTGTGGACAGAGGGTAAAAATGAAGAGAAAAAGCTTTGGTTAGGGATTTCTCCAACGTAGTGTGGACATAGCCTTAGTGTTGGAAGTGTAAGAGTATTGCCAACAGTCCATGCTTCAGTCTGATAATGTGTGGCTCCTCTACCTGATCTCTTCAGTACACCAGCACAGATCTTTAAAATGTAGGATGATGAATCACCATGGATGCAAAACAGATCCAAAAACTCTGACTGGGCTAGTGATCTGTTGCTCTGCTTACTTAGCATAGCCTGCATTTTGAAAGCATTCTCTCATTGCCCTTTAGGATACATGTTTTCTCAACAAACGGAGCAGAATTTAGTGTCTAAATTGCTGTTATAAACATCTGTGCATAAAGAGCTCACAAATGGCAAAGTTCCTTCCTCCTCACCGTGCTTTGAAATGCCATCTGAAATCTTGGATGCCCAATAAGGGGGAGCAGGATGTAGGGCTGTAACATGACTGTTGTTGTTTATTCATCACACTTTAATGTGGCCTTGCAGCTACATGTGTAATGTGTTGATGAAGAGCACCATTTGAAGCAAATCCGTTGCTCTTTCCTCAATAGTTTTTAAAATCTAAAGCCACATCACTTTCACAACGGGTGAAGTTTATTATGGATAGGGCAATGTTTTGCAGGGTCATCTTTAGGTACAGATTCATTCTGATCTTCACTCAGCTTCCGGTTAAGATGGCAACGCTGAACGTATGTGACAGCTCTCTGATAGTTAAAAAGTTAAGAAATCCAATTGAAAACATCACTAAAATACCTTTCCTGAGGTAAAGTGTTAAATTATCACTGCAAACAGTGAAGGGGCAAGTTTGGGGGATGAGCCAAGATGATGTGTTGCAGAATTGTTGCAGGTGGAGTTCCGATGCCTGAACAACTGAAGCCTGGGTGCAAGGTTGGGTCACTCTGGGCGGTGGGTGAGAAGAGAAAATGGAGTCTGGGCAGAGGATATTTGATGGCCATACAACTGCCCGGGTGAGAGGTTGGAATGCTCCGTGTGCTGAGCTGATTTGAAGAGCTTGAGAGCGGCTTTGGGCTGGACGGTAAAGTCTGGGCCCGGAGTGAGTCACTGAGCAGCGTGGTCTAGGCCCCGAGCCCTTCTCAGTAGCTGGGTCCTAGTGCGAGGTCTGTTCAGACGATTTATACATTGGCCCAGATCGGAGGCCAGACCAGATTTTGCTTGCTCTCCAAGATGGTCACTCCTCTCTCCAGGGCACCAGAGCCTTTTGCTGTTCCCCTGTTTGTTCAGTTTAAATGCTGGCGCAGACAGATGAAAAGAGAGGGTGTCGATTTTGCTCATCTCCGCAGTGGAAGCTCCTCTCTCCATGGCACTGAGACTATGAAGACAATGTTGGCTGCTGTACTCCGTGCTCACTAATATGATGAACTGATCAGTGAGGCTTTGGGCCTACTCTGGGCTGCTCCGGGGTTCGGATCTGAGGACTTAGCTTTGGTTTGGAATGTAGTTGTTCGCTTCAATTATTTGCATGATTTATGTTTTCTCCCCCTTTCTCTTGCTGTTGGTCTATTTTTATTTTGTTTTCTTTAATAGGGTTCTTTTGGGTTTCTTGCTTTGTGGCTGCCTATGAGCAAACAAATCTGAAGGTTGTATAATTTATACATTTTTTGAAAAGAGACGTATGTACTTTGAAACTTTAATCTTTGAGCTGTTGTTTGAGAGACATCGGTCTTAAGTGCTGACACTGGAGTCATTATGTTTGTGTGCTTTAGAGGAGGCTCCATGATGAGCTGTGGCTGAAAAGGGCAAAGCTGGGGTCAATTCTTGTTTTTTACCTTGATAGTGGACAAAATCAGTGAAGAAAGGAACTCCATTCTCCTCTTTATACTCTGAAGCTTGAGAAATCCACTTCTCTTGCAAAGAATGTGACAGCTTTTCAACAATAGGACTAATGCCTCAGGCAGTGTCTAAATAAACTAAGCCAGGCAGATAACTATCTTCTTTTGCTGAAAGCATCGCCATTAACAGACCATCACTTCAATTATCCTTTTGAAATCTTTGGAAACCTGTCCAGCTTCTGGAAAAGTTTCTATTAACTCCGGTAACACTGTAACAGTCGTCTAAACTGTCCCAGGTCACTCTTAAACCCACAGCTGGGTTGTCAATACTCTAAAGTGTCTAACACAGTCTCAGGATGCCTTACCCAGTGCAATTCCTCACCAGCAGTAAGATCCAGATCTTTGATTGCATCAATACAAGATGACTTCTATGTTTTAGAACATCCTGGATGGTCAGCAAACTGTTTCAACCAGGCTCTGAAATGATCGAGCTTAACCACAGATCCCTGTGTTCATGGTGACAGTCACTTCTGCTCTCATTTCATTGCTCCTTTTACCCATGCCTTTGCCAAGTAGAAATAACACCTGCAATGACCCAGACTTAATTTTTGACCTTGGATGCTTTCTGTACATCGAGTCTGCATGCTCTCCCTGTGACCACATGGGTTTCCCATTGTGCTCTGGTTTCCTCCCACAACCGAAAGACATGCAGGCTGGGTAGATCAGATAGCTCTGGGTGGGGTGGGCAGGAGAATCAGGGCAGAACTTAATGGGCTCGAGCGAGAGAGAATGGGTTACAAGGGAATAGGTACAGGATTTGGATTGCTCTGTGAGCTGGTATACAGTAAACTTGATGGGCTGAATACTCCCGTCCATTCTGAGAAAGATATGTGTTATGAGAAAGAGAATTTGAATACCTGTTATAGTGGAAGTAACGGGGGCAATTCATCGACTTGAAAAGGATGGAGGAAATTTTACTGCAGAATAAGCTAACTTAACAGTTCAAAATGATAGCTGTTGTATTCAAATTGAACAGCAGAGGACGCTGTTGCTACACAATTTACAATATTCCTTCACTTGATGGGGAGAACATTGCCACCAGTCAATCCCAAGGGAATACCTCCAATTCAGTTCCAGTTTCTAAACCACGGCTGCACCAAAGAACACCATCACATCATGAAATACACGGTCTCATATTACTGAGTAAATTTAGCAGTGAAATGTATTGAGTTTGCAGGATGATTAATCTGAAATTAACTTTGAGACTTTTTTAATACTTAACTTGGTTTGGAGTAGACTCTCACATCCTAGCTTAGCCTGTTGATGTAAGTGAAGGAGCAATAGTCATTGCTCCTGTGATCCAGTTCCTTAAGATAACTCAGTGCTTCTTGTAGACACTTGGTTACCAGACTTCCAGTGTGAGGGGGACCTGCAGAGGGGTTATTGAACCCTGTCCAAGCACCCTGTGTATGGATTAGAGCAGTAGGAAAAGAGACCCTCACCAGATTGGCACAACAGAGAGACAAAATGCAAAAACTGGCCAGGGGAGGAGCTGTGTGGAGTGCAGAGTGATCAGTCTGTTCTCCACTTGCCTTCAACTTGCCCTGTTTGGCCTTGAGGATGACTACACAACAAAATGCTGTAGGTTTAAATAAGTCATCATTACAGGGGAGCGGCATAGAAAGGTAGTACCATAATGAAAACAAATCAACTCAGACACAAGATGGCAGATGTTGGAAAGCAACAAAATTCTGCATAATGAACTCAGCCGGAGAAAGGAATAATTGATATATCTAGTTGAAAGTTTTGTGGGTTTTGAAACCCTGGTGCAGGGCTTCAACCTGTAATGTCAACAATTCCTTTCCCCCTTCCAATGCTCCTCAACCTGCAGAGTTCCTCCAGCAGGTTATTTGTTGCCCCAGTCAATTCAAACCAACAACGTGCTTCCTTCCTCAACACTATTGGTACCACAGCTTTCAGCCTCAGTGTTGGCACACTGCAAATGCCTCTAAATCCCTTGGATTCTTCTTTCTTCTCTAACTTCAAATGTCTCTGTCCAATAGCACTTAACTTTTTCCCTGAGTTTCCTATGAATCCCATGAAAATTATTGTCAACCCCGTCACTTTTTAGAAGGATTAGAATTATACATTATTATTTCTGTAATACTCTATAGCAGGGGTTCCCAACCATTTTTATGCCATGAACCCCTACCATTAAACATGGAGTCTGTGGACCCTAGGTTGGGAATCCCTGCTCTATAGACTCTCCCCTGTTCGTTGCCAGAGTATTTTTAAGCTCACAGATAGCAAACCTCCCTTGGACAGAGATAATGGGCCACAGTGCAAACAAGCCAGAGTTCAAGGACCATTTTTTTCTTTAAATTGGAAACTACAGAGTTGCACAAATCTGTACCTCTTTTTCTGCGTGTTTTACAACAATAAACTACTTCCAGTTAACACAATTTAAGAATACTTCTAAAGGTATTTTACTTCTCTCTTCAGCTGAGAGGGTTGGTAGATGTGACACCACCTAATTAACTACTCAGGAGAGTAGTCAAGCTTTCAACAACCTTTCCCATTTGAGCTGAGTCCCCCTCTGCAGCAGAGTCTGGATATTCACAAAATTCACACTGTTGTGTGCTGCTGGTAAAGAGCACTTTAGAACAGTTTTCTGCATTTGCAAAACATTTTAATCAGACTTAAACTAGGGCTTTAAAGGTGTAATGTGATTGAGGTCAGTCATCGATGCCTGTGGTCCCATGGATCATGGTGCTCTCCCCATTTTACAGACTAACTCCTCGTACTATTCAAGGCAGGCTGTTAAGAAATGCTCAAGAATGCAAGGGGCATGTTGGAAAGTGAAACTGAGGTATAAGACCTTACTGGATGTTTGAGCTGAATGGCCTGTTCTTTCTCCTGTTTCTTATATTTCTCTGTTGTACCGGTGATTTAATGATTCAAACCCATCATTTGCCTTGACCAGAGTTTCTTGTAATTTATTGTGCTTATTCTCGTTGCTGCCTGTAAGGAGTTTGTACGTTCTCCCTGTGACAGTTCCTCCCACAGTCCAAAGACATATCGATTGGCAGGTTATTGTTCATTGTAAATCATCCTGTGATTAGGCTTGGATTAAATAGGGGGATTGCTGGGTGTTGTGGCTTGAAGGTCCAGAAGGTCTGCGCTGTGTCTCAATAAACAAACAAACAAACAAACAAACAAACATAAATAAATAAATAAATAAATAGACGGATAGATAGATAGATAGATAGATAGAGAGTTACAATGAAACAGCACAGAACCTGCCATTTGGTCCACCAAACACTCATTTACACTAAACCTATATGAACCCAATTCTTTTGTTCTACTGAAATTCCATGAACTCTCCAGATTCTCCTGTTTACTTATACACTACAGGCAGTCCCCGGGTTATGAACGAGTTCCATTCCCAAATCCGACTTTAAGTTGGATTTGTACGCAAGTCGGGACAGGTACATCTGGTACTATTTGGCATCAGTTAGTTAAACGTTTGTCTTAGTATATAGTATATATTTTACCTTTCTATGCATAGAAAACACTTAAGAAACTTACATATTTCAATAATTTAACCACTGTGTTGCTTAGTAGTAACTGTAGTTTTCATCAGGGCAGGGCCTTTCACATGCTCCATTATTCTCACTTTATCCTTTACCTGTTTCCTTTAAAGTTGTTCCAATGGTTGACCGACTGTAGCCTAAAGCTTTTTCAATGACTAATGGTGTTTCACCTCTTTCCAATCGCTTTATTATTTTCACCTTATTTTCAATCGCGACCGTTTTCCGTCAACAGAACAGAAAACTGCGGATTTTATGTTCTATCGCTGAGCAGCAGTGAACCGTCTGATTGGCCTGTCAGAGTTCTCTTTAGGAATTAGTTGACTTGATCAGCATTTCTGATCTGTCTATTGTTCACAATCGCACTTAATAAATAAAATACAGTAGCAGTTGTGAGCGCCGGGTCTTGTGCTGCTCCGGGTCCTAAAGTCTACCCCCACTGAGACAGGTTAAATGGGACAAGTGGGGGCGGTGCTGACTGGAAAAGGGGGTGTCAGGGTGAATCTTGCTAAGAAATATTTAATCCAAATACAAAGTTACACACTCAACACAGTGTTAACGGCAACAACTTAAAATGGCGGATGGCATCGTGATCCGACTTAAAATGGTGGACGGCGTTCTCCTCCCTCCGTTCGTAAGCACGAGTTGTCCGTAAGTCGGATGTTTGTAACTCGGGGACTGCCTGTAGAGGCAACACTACCACCACGCACCTCTAGAATGTGGGAGGAACCTGGAACACCCAGACAGATGCAGGCAGAACGTGCAGACTCCACACAAGCAGCATCCAAGCTCAGGGTTGAGCACAGGCCTCCAGCATGGTGGAGTTCTGCTAGCTGCATCACTGTGTCGCCCATAATGCCACCTTGTAGGTTAAAAGTGCTTGCAGCAAGGTTGCAGAGGGCAATGCTTATCAAATTACAAAAGTGATATTGGTAATGTGTATTTCTAATCTTTTCAAAACAAAACAGATTTGACAATCTTCCTACAATCCAATGATAATCTGAGACACAGTTAACAGATAAAACGGAATGAAACGCAATCACGGGAAAGCGGCATGCATTGTCAGGGATTCCCACCACCCAGGACATGCTCTGTCCTCGCTGCTGAGGCTCAAGAGCTTCAGGACTCACCCCACCAAGTTCAGGAACAGTTAATACCCCTCAACCATCAGGCTTTTCAGCCAAAGGGGATGACTTCTCTCATCTTCACTTCATTGAAATTGTCTCATAACTAATGGACTTACTTTAAGGACTCTTCCTCTCAGGTTATTGATATTTATCACTATTTATTTTTATTATTTATTCTTTTTGTATTTGCACAGTTTGTTGTCTTCTGCACTCTCATTGAATGCCCTAGTTGGGCATTCTTTCATTGAGTCTGTTATGGTTATTTTTCTATAGATTTATTGAGTACTCCCACAAGAAAGTAAATCCCAGGGTTGTATATGGTGACATATATGTACTTTATATGATTGTAAATTTACTTTGAACCTTTATGAGAAATTTAGCAGCACCGACTAAAAGAGATCCAGTTAAAGTTTCAGTTCTGGCAACCTTCATCTGATCTTCATAAAGGGACCTGGACTCAGATTGTTAACTCTGATTCTCTCCCCCCCAGCTGCTGCCGAGTGTTTCTGGAGGCATTTTCTGTTTCTATTGCAGGTTTCAGGTATCTCAGAAAGTTTGGTTATCAGTTTCTTGTTGAGCAAAATGAAATGGTTCAACTCTGAAGATTCCGAGTTCCTGTACAGGCAACAAAGTACGTTTGAAATGTAACTACTGTTATAATGTAGGAAATACAGCATCATCTTTCCAAAAGCTATGTGGTAAATGACCAGATAATCTGCCCTATCAATGCTGGCTAATCTAGGCATTGGAGGGTCCCTTCTGCTCTTCCTTGAGCAATGCTTTAATGCCTACCCAAGATCAGGGGGGTTTTCAGTTTAACAATTCACCTGAAAGATAGCATTTGTGGCTCTGTTACAGTCTTTCATTACTGCTCTGGGAAGCATCGGTCAGGACTATATCATCTTTGGAATCTTAAAGTATCTGACTGAGGACAAAGACAACAGCTACTGAGACACTGATGGGCCCACATCAGTAGCTCTCCTCCCTAAAACAAAGGAAGAAGCAAGTCACTGTGGCATGCAATATGGCCAATACTCTACCCTGAGTTAATGTAAAGGCAATTTATTTGTCATCCCCAAAATATTTGCTTAATCTTTTTTAATTAAGTTCCAGCTGAAGAGATTGTTCATTACTGAAAACTGTTGCTTTTAATTAAGTTCCTGTAATTACCTTGGGTGAAGAATTCATTATTTTGGTCGAGATTCCCTTGGTGACTGCATGTTACTCTATAGTACAGTACTTACTGTCTATTACACTGCTGACGTTTAGAGCAGCAATGAAGTCCTCTGTTTCTGTCTGTCCTTGGCCATTTTCTCTATTGTGTCCCAGGGTGCGGTTCAGGGTCCTCATTTCTGCCTCTGCAGTACGGTGCCAAGTTGACTTTAGTCTCCCACGTTTCCTCCGCCCTTCAGGGGTCCAATGATGTGCTGCCTTGATGATGGAGTTAGCCTCTCTTCTCATTATGTCCCCAATTTATCTCCAGTGCTTTCTCACGATGATCGTAGCCACATCCTCTTGGCGGCACTGAAGAAGTAAGGCATGGTTGGAGATCTTTCTTGGCCAGAAAGTACGGAGGATCTAACGAAGGCTCATGATGTGGAATGATGACAGCTTGGCAGGTTTCTTTTCTGTCACGCGCCAGCATTCTGACCCGTACCAGAGTGTGGACATATACAGCTCTGGTAAATCTTCACCTTGGTGTGGACACTGTACTTGTATGATCCCCATATGTTGCTCATTGATCTGAAGATGCTGGATGTCATGCTTGGTCCCACCATCCTGTTGAATGTTGCTGCCCAGATGGGTGAATCTGTCGGTGCTGAGTAAGTCAATGCCATATGCCTTGATGGGAGGAGGACACTCTACATGAGCTCAGTCTTTCTCTGGCTGACTCTGGAGTCAGCCAGCTCAACACAAGCACTGAGTGCGTACGTGATAGTAATGTGAGGCCATCTGCAAAGTCCAGGTCTTCCAAGGTAGAAAACAGGTCTACCTAATGCCCTTCTGCTTATCTTTAGCTGTTTGCCTCATAACCCAGTCAATCACCAGGTTAAGCAATATCGCCGACATTACACTGCCTTGACTGACTTTTGTCTCGACTTCAAAGCTCAATTTTCTGCTCCCAGCTATGTAGTTGAAATTAATATAGAAACTCAGGATAAGCTGGACAATTTTGGAAGGGATCTCGTATGATCTGTGAATTTGCCAGAGGCTGTCCATGTGGATGTTCTCGAACCTCTTTTAATAAGCCAACAAAATTTACATACAGTTGTCAGTTTGCTCCTTCCTCAAGCACCCATCAACAGCATCTGTAATCCATTGATGATGATTTTGGCAAGGATCTTGTTGGCTACTGAAAGAAGTGTAGTGCCATGCCAGTTGTGGCAATAACTTTGCACTTCTTTCTTCGGGATCCTAACAAAGACACCCTTTGTCTTGTTCTTGAGCCCATTCCCAGGTTATAGTAAACAGTAGTTGCAGAATGGCTGATGCGCTTTCGGTTCAGCTTTGCTGTTCAGCCTGGTTCCCAAGAGAGGTCTTTCGATCTTCATCATCAAATTCCAGGGTTGGGTTAACACAGTCCTCCCATCACTTCCTGAATCTTTTGCTGGTCAGCCCAAAGTGGGCAAAGTCCAGCTGCACCAGCCGAGAGAAAAGTAGGAGAGGAAAACATAGTCTTAGTGGGCAATTGTGTCCTCAACCAATAAACGTGAATTGCAGAGCAGTGGCAGTGGCATTGCAAGTCGATCCACGGCCTCACAGTGCTAGAGACCTGGGGTTCAGTCCTGGCCGCTTACGCTGGTGACTGCTGGGTTCCCTCTGGGTGCTCCCGTTTCATCCAACATCCCAAAAATGTGTGAGTTGTCAGTGAATTAGCCACTCACATTGTAGTGTAGTAGAGTCTGAGGAGAGTTGATGAGGATGTGAGGAGAGTTTAAAATATGAGATTTGTGTAAATGGGTGGTTGATGGTTGGTGCATTCTCCATTGGTCTGATGGGCCTGATTCTGTGCTGTATAACTCTTCACATTCTCATCATGTTAATTGTCCTAAGCATCTCAAGCAATGTGCTCCAATGTTTAATTAGCATCATTCATTGTCCTGGGAAAGCAAACTGCATGAATTTGTCAATGAAGATATGGTTTACATAAAACCTGTCATTGCTATCAACCAACTGTTACTTACCACCCACCTCTATTAGCTTCTCAGTGCAGCCTGGGAGATGTAACAGGAATTGTCATGTGTTTAACGTTTCAGTAACATTTGAGTAATATTGGAAATATTTTGTTCAATATATTGGCTGCTGTGTTTTTCTTTTAACTAGGTTTTTAGAGTTACAAAACATAAGAGTGGTGATGAGGAAGTTTTAAAATGAACCCGAGAGGACTACCTACCTGTTGAAGTGCAGCACATCTTTTCTTCGGAAGGGGAGAGAGACATTCAAGTTTTTCAAAAAAGCACAGCACCTATTTCTTCAGCAGGGATAAGAGTTTTTTTAAAAAAGCCAGAAAATGGACAAAATTAACAAGCAACGTGTATGACCATGCGTTCCTAAGCAGAGTACTGGGTGATAGTGCTAAAAATAATAAAGAAAAAGAAAGAAGGAAATAGCTGGCTACATTGGAAAGATAGACACATTTAATTGCACAACAGATGATGTGTACTGAACAGATTGATCAGTGTTTTGAAGCCAATGAAAGGTGAGTGTCAGTGTTACTGAATGCAAAAGGTGGAAAAGCATACAGTTTGCTTGGAAGTTTAACTGCTCCAACCAAACCAGCCAAAGTGAGCTTTGGTGATTTCATGAACGTAATGCAGGAACATTTAGAACAGGAACAGTTGTTGATAGCTGAATGCTTTCGGTTTCATAAGCAGAATCAAAAGGAAGGGGATTCACTTCAGCTCCTTTACTAACTGAACTGAGGAAACTGCCCAGGCATTGTTAGTTCAGTGACGGAAGTATTGACGCACTGAGAGTTTGGTGGAATCATATGAGAAAGCATTGAAAAATGGCTCCTAACTGAAGCACAGCGTACATTTAAAAGAGCAGTTGAAAGTGCTGTATCAATGGAAACAGCAGCTAGAAACGCGATTGAGTCGCATTCAGGAAATGAGTGTGAGCAAAATTGCAACATCTAAACAGAAAACTGCCTGGCCAGACAAATTCTGTTACCATTATGGCAGGGGTTAATATACACCAGACTAATGCAGGTAGCCTTTCAACTTACAATGTGAAAACTGTTACGTATTCAGGCAACAATAAATATATGAGTTCGGCAAGGGTTTCTTATAACAAACAACACGTTTATTAAACACAGAAAACAAACCCCCCCAAAAGTAAACAAACACTACCGTAACCGGAAACAGCTGCTGAGCGGAAGCCCAAACAGTTCTTAAAGTGATATTCCAAAAACAGTTCTTTAAAGTGGTATTGCCAAAAGTTCGATATGCTCACAGTCCATTTAAAAGGAGAGACTTTATAGGACGATTTAGGTTCTCTTTCACGTCGTTTGCTTCGATCCCCGACGTCGAACTTCCCACGAAGAATTCACGAAACAGAACGGCTTAAAGGCACTGACTTTTCCTTCTCCACTACCTTCAATCCTTTCTAGTTAAACCTAGGGATTAACACAAAGATAGTCAACGAAATCCTTCCAAATAAGGATCAAACAAAGGTCGCCCCCGTTTCACCGTAGAAAGCGATTCTCCTCGATCTTTAACTTCCAACTTCCAATCTTCACTCTCCACTAATTTCGATCTAACAGAATCATAAAGAACCTGCTGGCAATGACCTTTTAAACTTTAGCATTAAATAAAAACTTCATCCTTCAGCTAAACTGCGTCATCACTTAAAACACGCAGTGGCATGAAGTCAACCTGGCAAATCCAGCCACGAACTGCCCCTCCTCACAGGGTGGGGTCTACCTTTTATAACCTGTAAAAAAAAAACCGTCACATGATCTCTACTGGCGGGAAAATGATGTCACCACCATCACAAGACCATCACCTCAAGTCCAGTACAGCTTCAACCCCAGTCACATGACAAGGGCTCCACTGTCATGTGTCATGAGTACGTAACAAAACAAACAAGAGAGAAGCAATAGGATTTACACCAGAAGTGAACACCACATTAATTAAAATTTAACGCTTTATTTTCTCTTAGTATTATTGATATATTGCTTAGCTTTGTTAATCAGTTATTTGCTAATTTAGTTCTTTATTGTATATAATGATATATTGACTCAATGTATCTCTTTTGTTAAGCTTCAATAATAATTAATACAAAGATTTTAAAATGAAAATGGAATTGGACACTGGCTCGGCTGTTTCTGTCATTGAATAAAATGAGTTTGAATGCATTTCAAATATCCTAAACGGAAGCCTGCAGTTATTGAACTACGAGCTTATACTTGAGAAAAGATCATTCCTTTGGGAATGATATCCATGAGTGAAATACAGCAACCAACAAGCCACAAGTGTTTCTCACCACAAACACTTACAAAGGGCTTTATAGCTATAGTAGGCTTATTTCTGGAGTAGTAAATGCACCTGCACTCTGACAGAAAGCTTTGGGCACGGGCCTGCAAGGCTGTCAGTGTTACCTGGATGGCATAATCGTTACCAGTGAGGATGACAAGAAACATCTCCTAAATCTCAAGACAGTGTTAAAAAGTTAAGAAGATTATGGGCTCAGAGCATAAAGCAACAAGTGTGAATTGTTTAAACTGAGAATCACTTACTTTGATCAAATCACTGACATGCAAGGATTACCCAAGCATACTGAGAAAACTCACGCAGTGGTGGATGCTCTACAGCCAAAGGATGTGTCACAGTTGTGGTCCTTTTTAGAATCAGTCGATTATAATAACAGGTTCCCACTGAACCTGGCTACGGTGCTCTGCCTCCTTAACTCATTACTACAGATCAGGAAGAAATGGCAATGGACAATGCAGTGTGAGGTAGCTTTCCAAAACATAAAGGTGACATCAGACACTTCTTCTCACATATTATGATCTGTATCATCCTGTGAAGCTTGCCTGTGATGCGTCACCTTATGCTGAGAAAAATTACTCACAGATTGACAGAGAGGCTCTGAGTCTGGTTTGGGGTGCAAAACATTTCAACCCGTACATGTATGGGAAAGAGATTACCCTCATTACTGGTTATCAACCACTGGTGTCCTTTTTCAATCCAGGGAAAGGATGTTCCACTAACAGCAGCAGCTATTCAGAGATGGGCTCTGTTTCTTGGAGGATACAATTACAAAATGAAATTCAAGAGGACAACTAATCATGGAAAAGCTGATGGATTGTCCTGTTTATCCTTGGAAAAGGAAATACCTGAAAAACGTACAAGTGATGACACTCCTCTTGACATGTTCTCTCTAATTCAACTTGAGATTTTCCCTAATATGGCAGAGAGGTTACAAAGGGAAACTAGAAAAGACCCCAAACTCTCTCAGGTCTACATGTCCACCCAAAATGGCTCCAGGTCCCCCATTTTTACCAGTGCCAGGATGAAGCTGCCCTTGGTGGGGATTGAGAGTTCTTGTACCATCCAAGCTGAGAGGTAAAGTGTTGGAGGAGCTACATGCTGATCATCTAGGTGTGATCAAAATGAATGCATTGGCTCGAAGCCTGGGATAGATGAGCAGCTTGCCAAGCACTGTCTGGGATACCAACACATCCAGAAGATGCCGAGAGCAGTGCCTCTCCTTCCCTGGGAACGGTCCACATTGCCCTGGCAGAGGATTCTCGTGGATTTTTCTGAACCTTTCATGGCCACACATTGCTTGGTAGGAGTAGATGCAGCTACAAAATGGCCAGAAGTATTTCCAATAGACTCTACTACAGCCTCTCACATGTGTGTTGTGAAGCCTCTTCTCAAGTACAGGTATTCCAGAGCACTCAGTCAGTGTCAATAGACCACGGTTTGTTGTGGAACAGTTCAGTCATTCTTGAAAATGAATGGAACATGATATTTTACATCTGCATGATACTATTCAGCTACAAAAGGCTTGGCAGAAGGTTCGTTCAGAGCCTGAAGAACATAGTGTGGTCAGTGTTAGCAGAACACACTACTCTAACAGTGAATCAGAAGCTTGCCAATTTCTTCTTGCATATGGCAATGCAGCACACTCCACAACCAACAACTTGCTGTTCCTGGGTTGTCCCATGCATTCACATTTGGATCTCCTCAAACCTAACCTTAGAAAGAGGATGCAGGACAAACAGCTGAGGAAAAATTGAAGGCTCCTTAAACAAGTTCGATGTTTCGCTCCTGGATAAGCAGTCCTGGCAAGGAACTATGGAGATGATCAAAAGTGGGTACTTGGAAAGATTAAGGACAGAACTGGATCACTGTCCTACACAGTGGAGATTGTGTTTGATATAATCTGGGGATGACACATCAATCAGTTGAGGAGAGTAGTGGTAATTGTTAGAGGAGAAAGGTGTCCACAGCTATCAGAACCACTTCCGGCAGTCCCAGAGTCAACACCTACAACCACCATGGAGGAGGCCTCAGAACCCGAGATCGTTTCAGACACGTCTCACCTGCCAAGCAGAGTGAACCCGCCCCTGCCCCATCTCCACCCCGGCCAGGAAAGAGTAAGAAATCCCCCACCGCGATTAAATCTTTACACCTGAATGGGATAATTTAAAATTTACTATGCTGTGGATGCCTGTATAGTAGTATACTGCTATTATATAGTTGTGATTCATTCTGTATTGAGGGAGGAAACAGGGAGAAATGTAGTGAATTTAATATTTCAGAAATATTTGAGTAATATTGTAAATATATTGTTTGAGTAAGTATTCTTCGTTTACATAATTTTTTACAGATTATATGTACGAAGTACCTGACTGGCATACATCAGTATGTGAGTGTGTCACTAAAGTAAAACAAAGTAGACACTTCTTCCTGGCTTCTGTGTTTCTTTTTTGATTAGTTGTTTGGAGTTATAAAATATAGTAAGGATGACTCAAGCTTTGCAGGAAGAAATGGTGTGGGCTCAGGTCAGGTACAGAGAAGTTCACAGAGCTTCTGTAACTTCTGGGGCACAACTTGCTACTGGAGTGGGTGACACACAGTGATAGGTGCTTGAAACCTTGGTCATGCTTTGGACTGTACACCATTGTACCAACAAGGCAGAGAAACCACGTCGTGAGTCAGCTGGGGCAAAGCGGTGATGGCAACCTCATCACTTCCTGCCCATCCTCGCTTTATTGTCCAGCCTCCTCTCTTTGTTTCCACCATGGGACCAACGTGGAAGCATTTGTGAGTGTGAGCTGTGGGAAGGAAGAGGGGAAGAATGACAAAGAGTAGCAAACGCAGCTGCGTGTCTCCTGCTCCCTCTCTTTGAGTCACTGAAAACACTGGCCAGCCTCTGATGGCTGCTGTTGTGGCTACATAGGGTTCTCTTTCAATCAGTCAGGAAAGCAATCCAAGGGTCTGTGTGGTAGACCTCCCAAAGCTTATTTATCCAGACTAGTGGCTAAACCAAACCCATCTAGTTTCAGGTAGGAATTCTGACCAGAATAAATAGCCAAGCTTCATCTTCTCTCCCCTTCTTGCTATTATTTCCATCTTTGCTTACAATAGAGAAGAAGGCCATTTGGTTATAAGACCATAAGACATAGGAGCAGAAGTAGCCCATTTGGCTTATCGAGTCTGCTCCACCATTCAATCATGGCTGATCCTTCTTCTTCTCCTCCTCAACCCCATTTCCCGGCCTTCTCCCCGTAACATTTGATGCCATGTCCAATAAGAAACTATCAATCTCTGCCTTAAATACACCCAATGACCTGGTCTTCACAGCTGCACATGGCAACAAATTCCACAAATTCACCACACTCTGGCTAAAGAAATTTCTCTGCATTGCTGATTTGAATGGATGCACATCAATCCTGAGCCTGTGCCCTCTTGTCCTAGACTCGTCTACCATGGGAAACATCCTTTTTACAACTACTCTGTCTAGGCCTTTCAACATTTGAAAGGTTCCAGCAAGTACAGACCCAGAGCTATCAAACATTTCTCATATTATAAACCTTTCATTCCTGGAATCATCCTTGTGAACCTCCTCTGGACCCTCTCCAATGCCATCACATCTCTTCTAAGATGAGGAGACCAAAACTGTTCACAATACTCAAGACAAGACCTCACCAGTGCTTCATAAAGCCTCAGCATTACATCCCTGCTCTTGTATTCTAGACCTCTTGAAATGAATGCTAACATTGCATTTGCCTTCCTCACCTCTGACTCAGCTTACAAGCTAACCTTTAGGGTGTTCTGCACAAGGACTCCCAAGTCCCTTTGCATCTTAGATTTTTGGATTTTCTTCCTAATTAGAAAATAGTCTGCAAATTTATTTCTAATACCAAAGTACTTGACCATGCATTTTCCAATATTATATTTCATTTGCTTCTTTCTTGCCCATTCTCCTAGTCTGTCTATGTCCTTCTATATCCTACCTGTTTCCTCAACACTACCTGCCCCTCCATCAATCTTTGTATCATCTGTAGACTTGGCAACAAAGCCATCCATTCCATCATCTAAATCATTTATATACAGCATAAGAAGAAGTGGTCCCAACACAGACCCCTGCAGAACATCATTAGTCACTGGCAGCCAACTAGACAAGGATCCTTTTATTTCCATTTGCTGCCTTCTTCCAATCAGCCAATGCTCTAACCATGTCAGTAACTTTCCTGTAATACCATTGGCTCTTCCTCCTTCTTAAAGAGTGAAGGGACATCTGCAGCTTTCCAGTCCTCTGGCACCATGCCAGAATCCAATGATTTTTTTGAAAGATCATTTCTAATGCTGCCACAATCTCTAACGCTACCTCTTTCAGAACCCTAGGGTGCAGTTCGACTGGTCCGGGTGACTTATGTACTTTTAGGTCTCTCAGCTTTTTAAGCACCTTCTCCCTTGTAATAGTAACTGCACCCACTTCTCTTCCTTCACACACTACAACATCAGGCATACTGCTGGTGTCTTCCAATGCAATGACTAATGCAAAATACTCATGTAGTTCATCTGCCATTTCCTTGTTCCCTGTTATTATTTCTCCTGCCTCATTGTCTAGCAGTCCTATATCCACTCTCATCTCTCTTTTATTTTTTACATACTTGAAAAAGCTTTCACTATTCAATTTGATTCTATTTGCTAGCTTGCTTTCATATTTCATCTTTTCCCTTCTAACAATTCCTTTCGATGCTTTCTCTAGGTTTTTTAAAACTTCCCAATCCTCTATCTTCCCACTATGCCCTCTCTGTTGTTTTTACATTAGTATTGACTTCCCTCGTCAGCCATGGTTGTGCAATTTTGCCATTTGAGTATTTCTTCATTTTTGGAATACACATGTCCTGCACCTTCCTCATTTTTCCCGGAAACGCACACCATTGCTGCTCTGCTGACATCCTTGCCAGCAGCTCCTTTCAATTTACTTTGGCCAATTCCTCTCTCATACCACTGTAATTTCCCTTACTCCACTGAAATACTGCTACATCAGACTTTACTTTCTGCCTATCCAATTTCAAATTAAACACAATCATATTGTGATCACTGATTCCTAAGGGTTCTTTTACCTTAAGCTCCCTAATCGTCTCCAGGTCATTACATAATACCCAATCCAGTATAGCTGGTCCCCTGTTAGGCTCAATGACAAACTACTCTAAAAAGCCATCTCTTAGGCATTCAACAAACTCACTCTCTTGAGATCCTTTACTAACCTGATTTTCCCAATTGACCTTGCATGTTAAAATCTCCCATGACTATCATAACATTGCCCTTTTGACAAACCCTTTCTATTTCCTGTTGTAACCTGTGGTCCACCTCTCAGCCACTGTTGGGAGGCCTGTAAATAACTGCCATCAATGTCCTTTTACCCTCGCAGTTTCTTAACTCAATCCACAAGGATTCAACAGATTCAGATTCTATGTCACATCTTTCTACTGATTTGATACCATTCTTTACCAGCAGAGCCACACCTCCCCCTCTGCCTACCTTCCTATCCCTCTGATACAGTGTGCAGCCTTGGACATTCAGCTCTCAACTTCAGCCACGATTCAGTGATGGCCACAACATCATACCTGGCAATCTGTAATAGTGCAATAAGATCATCCAACTTATTTCTTATACTCCGTGCATTGAGATACAAAACCTTGAGTACCGAATTTGGTACCATTTTTGATTTTGGTTCATCAAATCTAGTCTAGCCCACAGAGCAATTCTATTCCCAACTAATATTCTTGCAATCTATTCTCTCCATATTCCTATTCCAACTGCATACTCAGGGAATGCGGCCAGTAAACCCCATATCTTTGGGATATGGGAGGAAATCAGAGCACTTGAGGAGCAACCACTCGGTCACTGGGAGAATGTCTAATCTCCACATGGAATACAGACAAAGTCAAGATTAAATCTGGGTCACCATAGCTGTGGGTACAGCTGTGCTGTCCATTTATGAACTACCTTGGTCTGGGTGTTGTTTTTAATATCAAGAGATTCTCCATCATATTGTTAATATAATATCATAGTTTTTATTTAAAATTTCATTTGGTTCTATTGGGTGCTGGCTTTAAAATAAACAAGTCACAACAAGCACCATCTGAGGCTCTGTTCACAGGAAACCATTTTACACTGAGTTTCAGTTCAGCATTTAATGCTCTCCTGACAGGGCAAGGTCTGCAGTATCCCCGCATGGCGTCTGGGTGGGACGGTCTGCTCTGCCACACAGAGAGAAGGAAATACTGATGGCTCTATTCCCAGAGCACACAGGGATTCAGCTGTTCATATGCAAGTCCTGGCAAAAGCTGGAGCAAACTCCGCTCCAGTGTAGAATCCTGTCTAGTTCCGGGCTAAGCAGCCTCTTTTTTTAGCATGCAGTCTGGAAAATTTTAAAATATAAGTCTGACCGCAAAATATTATTTTTTTCTTCCCAAAGCACACAACAGTATTTCGTCAGGCTCTGACAGGTTTTCTCTGAACTTTTATCATCACCAAAAGTCCTCATATTTTCATAGTTCTCAATTTTCCTTATAATGGAGGAGACCATTCGGCCCATTGAGTTAATACTGGCTTTCAGGGAAATCCCATCGATGTGTTCCTACACTTATTCTTCATCACGTGCTCCTTCCCTATTTCTCTCCCTCTAACCTAGCAAATGCATACCCTTCTCTACTCTGCTCAGTCCACTCTGTCACATACTGTCTCTGGTCCAACAAGGGGACAAGAATCTCCCACCATTATGCTCAAGCATAAAATTCAGTGGTTGTAGGAGATTCAATGTACATGTTCTTAATATAAAAATACCTTCAGAATTATGCAGTGTGATGTTGGCACATGGAGTCTGTTTTTTCCATTTGACTATTTCTGTGCATGCCTTATCCCATTTGAACAAATTAGTCATTCAAGTCATTGACAAAGAGCTGTCTTACAGCAGTCCCTGAGTGTCTATGTGTTAGTATCAGCCAGTAAAGGTCATGCACTTCCACAGGCAGACAATAATCTACATACAATGACTCAGCCACTGCTATGATACACTTAGAAAAGGATTTCAGATTGAACACAAAGGACAGTAAGTGGAAAAAAGATCATTTAAATAATAGCTGGAAGGATGCATATATAATGATTAACCCCCACAGGAAAAGCACGGGAAGATGTTGGCAGCAGCCAAGGTTCCAAATTCTGGAATTCCCTCCCTAACCTTTCTGGCTCTCCGCCTCCCTTCTCTTCTTTAATGATGCTGCCTATCTCCTATCTCCTTTTCCAGTTTTGGCAACCTTGGCTGATCTCTCCTTATGAGGCACAGTGTCACATTTTCTTCAATAGTGTCCCTGCTGGGGCGACATAGGACACGCTGAAATGTGAAGGTACAAGCTGCTGAACGGATGAAAATACCAGGAAAGGCAATTACTTCCAGCAGCCAGGAAATTTTCTATGGAGAGCAATTATAGTTTTGGTATACTTCATATCACAACTACAGAGTGCATCCAGTTTCTGATGAATAAACAGCATTTGGAATAGTGAACACGTGTATCAGTCAGGAGCCTTTAATGCCTTTATGTCACGATCTCACAATGGAGGCGTTTCCTGTTCAGAATGAGCCCTGAAATTATTCCAAAGCAGGCTGGCATACCTGCTCATTAATGAATCACTGTGACATTGCCTAGAATAATTTACAGGCTCATTGGTTTGGAAGCTTACTGCATATCTTCTAATTGAAGATGAAAGAATTTGTTCACTGTGGAGCACATTACCCTCAAAGCTGCTTGGGTGTGCAGCCGCGAAGTAACTAAAATCTCCTCGCACACGTAGCCTTTGTTGCTGCACAGTTGGAATTTTCTTTCACATAATATTAATATAATTTTGGAAGTATGCTAATATAATTTTGAAATCTATGTTAATATAATGTGAAATACCCTACAATCAATTATGTGTTAATGAATATAATCCATAATTTTTCTAAGTAATCAACATACTTGATGACACAAAGGTTGGGGGTGTTGTGGATAGTGTGGAGGGCTGTCAGAGATTACAGCGGGACATTGATAGGATGCAAAACTGAGCTGAGAAGTGGCAGATGGAGTCAACCCAGGTAAGTGTGAGGTGGTTCATTTTGATAGGTCAAATATGATGACAGAATATAGTATTAATGTTAAGACTCTTGGCAGTGTGGAGGATCAGAGGAATCTTGGGGTCCGAGTCCTTAGGATACTCAAAGCTGCTGCATAGGTCGATTTTGTGGTTAAGAAAGCATACAGTGCATTGGCCTTCATCAAACGTGGAATTCAATTTAGGAGCCAAGAGTTAATGTTGCAGTTGTATAGGATCCTGGTCAGATGCCACTTGGAGTACTGTGCTCAGTTCTGATCGCCTCACTCTAGGAAGGATGCAGAAACCATAGGAAGGGTGCAGAGGAGATTTACAAGAATGGTGACTGGATTGGGGAGCATGCCTTATGAGAATAAGTTGATTTTTTTTAAATTTAAGTTTTTAAAAGTTTTTTACACAGAGAGTGGTGAGTGCATGGAATGGGCTGCTGGCAACGGTGGTGGAGGCGGATACGATAGGGTCTTTTAAGAGATTCCTGCACAGGTACATGGAGCTTAGAAAAATAGAGGGCGATGGGTAACCCTAGGTAATTTCTAAGGTAAGGACATGTTCAGCAGAGTTTTGTGGGCCAAAGGGCCTGTATTGTGCTGTAGGTTTTCTATGTTTTTATGTTTCTATACCACAATCTTTACTTTGAAGCATTATAGAACGTCAACATTTTTCCCATTATCAGCATTTTAAGTTACAACACTGTTACAAAATGGTAACAATAAACACAGAATGGAACTCAGTAGCTTATTGTTTATCAACCACTGGCCAGCTGAACGCCGACTTTGTAATATGCATATTACAAAAACATCCGTTCTAAGTATTGCATAGTTTTTCAGGCCGTGTAAGAATTTACTGCTCAGAGCAAAGTTTGGTTCATGCAGCTGTAAGAAAAATTAGCAGAAACATTGCTGTAGAGACTATTTCTGAAATTACATGACCGCTGGACTAAGTGTGTAAATGTAGGAGGGGACTATGTTAAAAAATAAATGCGCTAGGTTTTCTAAAATTGACTCCTTGTACCTTAGGCCACAAACTTATCAATCACCCCTTGTATCTGTCTTTTTCAAAGAGACCACAAGGATTAAGAAACAAAAAACTTGCCATAGTACTAGAGGGAAGGATCAGTTGAAGGTGTCTTCAGAAAGAGAATAGTTGGATAAAATTGCACATTGATCGTGCTACAATTAAGATCATTCTATGGTTACTGAGTTAATGTTTCCTCCCAGAACACTATCCAGTTAATGAGGTGGACCACTGAGGGGTGGCTTCTCCAAAACTAGATGTTGTCAGTGAAGGAGGCAAAGAAAGAAGAGATCTACACAGAGCGGGAGCAGGATCTGAGGAGGAAAGCTGAGTCTTTTGTCTGAACTTGTTAGATCACCACATCCCACCCAGTTAATTGAAAATCCATGAGAAGCTGAGTGTAGAAAATTCAGTTCTGGCAATGATGTAAGGCCATTCCAATTTACTTTGTTTTCTGAATCATGCAAGGCTCAAACTAATGTGACTAGCAACTAATGTTTGTCCAACTTGTATGTTTGTGCCCAGGCAGAGATTTTATTAACTTGCAGACCAGTTTTGACCTTACCCAGTGTGCACAACTGCACACTTACAATCGCTGAACTGCAATCATAAAGAGAAAACAATGCCAGTTTGCCTCTGCATAACTCAAGAGTGTGAAGGCAGCTTGTAGCAACCCTGCCATCATTCATTTAAAGTCAGTCAGCAGTACAGCGGAGGCCGAAGGTGTGTGGGAGCATCAATCACTGTGTATATGAACAAGTTATCCTTCTCAAAACTCTCTATCTTCGACATAGAGCACTGTGCAAAACTCCTAAGCACATACAGTGTATATATAGCTAGGGTGCCTGAGGCCTTTGCACAGTACTGTAGTAATTTTATGTATTGCACTGTACTACTGCCACAAAATAAAGCAAATTTCATGACATATGTGAATGATGATAAACCTGATTCTGATATGGATCTCTATTATGGACTGAGAGTGGGAAGGGAGCAGGGAGAAGGAAATCATGGTTGGGAAAAGGAGAAGGGAGTGGGGAGGTAGCGGGAAACACCAGAGAGATATTCTGAAGTAATCAATACATAAACCATCTGTTTAGATTCAATTGACATTGCGTGGTGTCTCAGGGCTGGGTACGTCTGCCAGCCCCATCTCTGGCACTCCTTCTCTGCCTCCTGTCCCACAGCCCTCCTGTGGCACTCCACTCCTGCCAGATTTACAAACTCACTCTCCACTCCATGTTGACAAATATAGAACTGTAATGAGGCAAATGTTTTATTTTGCAATATGTGTGTGTGTGTGTGTGTGTGTGTGTGAGAGAGAGAGAGAACAACAGACTAAAGAATCAAATTTGTTTCCTATTATTTGCTGTATTTTGTGTGCATTCTCGTGACAATAGCTGACAAGAGCTGACTGTTGGCTTGAGAAAAGATTAGCACAGCACCCAGAAAGCCGGTAACTTGGCAGCTTGACAACTTGGTTTGGGCACTAGCTTCCCCAGCATTGAGGACATCTTCAAAAGGTGGCATCTGTTATTAAGGATCTCCATTAAACAGGACATGCCCTCTTCTCATTGCTACCATCAAGGAGAAGGTACAGGAGCCTGAAGACACACACTCAATGTTTCAGTGTCAGCATCTTCCCCTCCACCATCAGATTTCAGAATGGGCAATGTTCTCTTTTTGCATTTATTAATTTACTTCTTTGTGTGTGCATGGAGATATATATATATCTCTGTGTGGATGTATGTGTGTGTGTATATGTATATATATATATAAAACACTGTCATTTATATTTTGTTATTATGTATGTACTGCTGCCACAAATCAACATATTGCACAAAATGTAGGGGTGACATTAAACCTGATTCTGAATAATAGCCTACCAGTATCACATACTTCTGTATATCAGAGCACAATATGTGAACTAGTGACTTTTATAAATGGCTAAAGTGAAATGTGACTCTCAAAGGCATCTAATTTATTCTGTCTGGGAGCCTGGCTCCAATTTATTGTTCATGGAGTTGTGTCAATGTTCATTCTATTTTTGTCATATGCTTGAACTGCTGTACCATTTCCGAATGTAAATCTGTATTTGATTTACATTCAGAGTCTGTAATTCTGAATGTAGATGTGGTGCAATTCAAATACAACTCATACCTTCCAGCTCTCTTGTCATTTTATTTTATGACTTTAACTGCTCCTGAAGGTTACTTGGTTGTTATAACTGGGGTGATAATGGGGAGAAGCTCCCACCACCTATTATATGTTCCCAATGGCGTGCACCTTAAATAGCTTCTGGCAATCAAGTCCAGCTCGTGGCCTTCATGTGTGGCTAGCTCCCAAGTCCAGCGGAACCATTTCTACCTACAGGAGAAGGGGCAAAGGTGGGTTACTGATGCCTTAAAATGAGTCGCTTTGGGCAGATGGGGCTCGTCAGCCGAGGTTGGCAGCTGATCTAGGAGAAGGAAAACTCTGATCTCAAACCTCCACTGCCTTGTAGCTATATCCACTCATGGGGAAGGCTTTGGGGATAAACCCCAGGGGAAAAATCTGGAGCTAGAGTCCCTAGGGCAGTCCTACATTGAATTCAATTCTGACTGGCAACTCCTGCGACACTGCTGATATCAAACCTTATCAGTCTCTGCCATTCTTTTGGATTCATCGGATGCATGGAGAGGGGGAGCTTGCTACATGGGCAACAGCTTGCTCTCCATATTGTACAGCCCAGGCTTGCATATCCAGACAGCTAGGACTCAATATCCAAGGTCAACTCTGACAGATGGAGGCCCTTACTCCTCACTTTAACTGCTCCATATGTAGGGAAGGGAATCCTTATTGCACTCATATTTGATGTTTTTACATTGGGCTGCAGCAGTGGAATAGCATTTAGCGCTGCTGCATCACAGCTCCAGAGAACTGGTTTCCATTCTGACTTGGTACACCGTCTGCATGATGTTCACACATTCTCCCCATGTTCACATGTGTTCCTCTAGGTGTGCTGGCTTCTTCCCGCATTTCAAAGACATGCTGCTTGGTGCATTACCTGGCCACTGTAAATTGGCTCTAGTAATTTTGTAAGTGATAGAATCTAGAGGGAGCTGAAGAGAGAGAGAGAGAGAGAGAGAGAGAGAGAGAGAGAGAGAGAGAGTGTGTGTGTGTGTGTGTGTGTGTGTGTGTAGATGTTACAATGGGATTAATGCTAATATTTGTATAAATAGGTTTTAAATGGTCAGTCTGAACATGCATTTATGTCTTCTATGGCTCAATGATGAGATTAGGTCCAAAAATTTAGTTCGGTCTGGTTAATATTACTAACAACAAAAAAGATGGGGAGTGTGGATGTCAGGTAATGTTGATGCATCTATAAGACCATAGTGCCAAATTCTGCTCTATTTGATGTGCTGAGGGATCTGGTTCTGCAGAGAACAATTCCAATCTTTTGATATCTCTTGGGACACGGGCAAATGAGAGGTGAGGAGGTGAGATAGATTGAATGGTTGAGTGGAAGCTGCAACCTCACAGTCAACGTGACCAAGATCAAGGTATTGACTTTAGGAAGGTGAAGTCAGGGAAAAACACATCAATCCTTATTGAGGGGTCAATGGTGGAAAGGCAGCATCAAGTTCTTGAGTGTCAATATCTCGAGGATCTACCCAGGGCCGAACACATTGCTGCAATCATGAAGAAGACACAGCCAGCAGCTCTACCTCATTAGGAGTCTCAGGAGATCTGGTATGTCTACAAAGTTCAGCAAATTTCTGCAGATGTAGGGTGCAGTGAATTTTGAATGGTTCAAAGTTGAAAAGTTCAAAGATTATTTACTATCTAAGTATATTCATGCCACTATATAGAACCCTGAGAAGTCCAAAATAGAAGTTAAAATAGGTGGCTGCCTCTTCAAGCTCATCTCCTCACCTCACAATCTACTTTGTTATGATTCTTATCATTTATTTGCACTGCACTTTTTGGTAGCTTTTACACTTTATTCTGCATTATTAGTGTTTTTCCTTATTCTAGCTCAATGCTCTGTGCAATGATTCGATCTGTATGAACAGTATGCAAGACAATCTTTTCAATGTATCTTTGAACATTTAACAATAAACTAAAACTAACTCCAATACCACGGGTTGTAGGCTCAGCCAGTTCCATCGTGAGCACAACACTCACAGTGTTGATGACATCTTCAGGAGATGTACCTCAAGAGGATAGCATCCATCATTAAAGATCCTCACCATCTGAGGCACTGGCATCAAGGATGAGATACGGGAGCCTGAAGACTCACACTCAGCATTTTCCCCTCCACCGTCAGTTTGCTGAATGGTCTATGAACCTATGAACACAACTTCATTGTTCTTCTTTTGTACTATTTATTTATATTTGTAACATAGTAATTTTCATGTTCTGCACTGTACTGCTGCTGCAAAATAGCAAACTTTATGTCATATGTCAGTGATAATAAACCTGATTCCAATTCTGTTTCCTTGGTTGGTTATTTGCCAAGTGTTTTTCAAATCTGTCAGTAGACTCAGTTAGAACCCATGTTCTGGCTGAACAAGGTAATCTTTAATCCTCTTTTCCAACTGAATTCAAATAAATCCTTTTGATAGTATTACTATACAGAGGGTGCAAATCATGGCAACTCATTATTGTCGATGGGAAAATAGTTTCATTCTGTAATTATTTGTAAGGCAGTCTCTAAAGTTTGTAAATTACATTTAGATCCACTTGAAAATTTTTAAAACATATTCATACTGTATTTCATTATGTGTTCCCCAGTTGTGTTGTATCCTATAACACTTATTTCCATATGTTTGTTGTTGAAGTTTCAGATATTGGAGCAGCTGATATAAAATCCGCCTCTCAAAGTTGCCATTGTGGGTGGTGATTGACGTAGGATGATGGAGACAGGGGGACACCAGTGGCTTATGCTCCACTGGGAGCTAAGGGCCCAAGCAGAAGAAGCTACAAAATCCATTTTCCGGGATATGGGCTTGAAAAAGAAATGAAAATAATCATCTCATAACATTCAGAATGTGTCTGGTTTCTTCCCCAAAGAGATGTGAAGATCTGGTTTGGGTACACTTGGAGAATTGTGCTCAATCTGCATGTCCTACCTCTGCGTGTGTGATTGTTTCAGAGAGGGAGCAGAAGAAGTCTACTGAAAGCTTGTTGGGGAGGTGGGACTTCCACTTCTTTAGGAAGACTGGAAAGATTGTTTCTCTTTAAAGGAGATCATGAGGGGATCTTGGCAGAGCTATTTATCATAAGGAAAGGTATAGACAGAGCAAAGCTGTTGAAATAAGCAGAGAATTTGAATCTGAATGTTAAGAATGAAGGAAGGTAGAACGATGGTGTTTTGCAATAGAGTCAAAACCAACATGGAGATTTTTTTATTTACACAGAATGGTTAGGATGAGAAACACTCTTCCAATGAAATATTCCTTCTAACTTGTAATGACCAGAGTGTGCAAAAATCTTGCTTTGTGCAGTTTTTTGCCCAGTGACAACAGCATGTGTGCACTGATTAATGTCCTCAATAAAAACAATAAGCCAGTTCTAAAATCTGAACACAAGCCATCGTAAACTCCACATTGCCAACATCGTCCGCACCAGAAAGCAGAAAAGGAAAAGTGATTGTGTATGATAGTAAAATATACTTTAACACGCCAACAAGGTGTAGGGTAATAACATTTCACACGCAATTTAAGTTCCTTTGTGCACTAGCAGCAAAAGATGTGTGTGCATGCTCATGCACACACCTTAGAGGGAACATTGGAGGCAGTCAATTATAACCTTCATAAGAATTTTTTTTAAGTGCAGAGCCATAGAGAGAGAACAGGCTAATCAAACTGGCTGGATAGTTTCCTTCTAAGCTGTAAACATCTTGTGCTCCACAATCTTGCAGAAATGGTTCAATACAGCTCAAGATACTTTTGCACACTGGTTGTTCCATACTTTGTCCAGGCAGGAGTAAAAATATCAAACACCATCCTTTATCAAGAAATCCATGAATTATATCATGTGGTGAAAATGGCACAAGATGGGAATATCAGTAGACAGTGAAGTGAATACTTGACATGTCACGATGTATACAGTTGAGTGAGTCCTTAAATGTGTGAAATTGTATTGAATTTGGTCCCTCTGGGAATGGAAGTGATAGTTTCCATCCAAAGTCATCAGGTACTTTTTACAGTCACTAGAAGCCCAGTCTTTTTGGGTCCAAGATCTTTCAACACCGTGGCATGATTTCATATCCAATAACACCTTCTGCCAAAAACCATTTGTTTCCCTGCATTCTTTTTCTATTCCTCATACATTGCTGTCTGCACGAAAGAGCAATTGTTTTAAAAAGCCTCAATTCCTGTCATTTTACTCTTTACTTACCAGAGGCCATTTTCCCTACAATTTTTCCTGAAGTTTGTATTTCAATATTTAAAATTGGGCATTACTATTGTCAGGGTGTGCTGTGGTTTAACAACTTTCTCTCTTATTTAGTTAGTCCACACAGTGAACGATCACGAGAGGCAGAAATAAAGTGCATGCACATTATCTATTTTCCAGGGAGAGGGAATCAGAAACTAGAGTGCATAAGTTTAAGATACAAATGACTTGAGGGACAACTTTTTCACACGGTATCTGTTGCCAGAGAAAGTGGCTGGACGGGTACAGTAACAGCATTTAAGAGATTTGGTTAAGTACATGAATAAGAGAAGCTTAGACTACAGGCCAAATGCAGGCAAATAGGATAAGTTTAGGCAGGCATAATGGTTGGCATGGGCAACTTGGATTGAAGGGCTGGTTTCGAAGTGTTATTATTTATGATTTTATGACTTTTCACCTACTTGTAGGTTATCAACAGGAAGAAATGATTCAGGGTATTTATTCTTAGTTTCTCTATACTTTTTCATTTTGGATATATGTTTCAAACACTTTTTTGGACATGTCTATGGTCAAGAATCTTTGTCACTTTATACTGGTTTCAAACAGTTTTACTCAAGCATTCAAATGCTCCCTTCTTGTAGCTTAAAAGTACGCTGTAAAGAATTTCTTCTCACAGTAAAAAAAATAATGTTTGGGATGTTCTGAAGCAGTGAAGCAATCTTCTTTTTCTCCTTCCTAAGCAATCCTTCACATCTAAATGTGACACACTTCCATTCCAGTTTTGTGTATTGTGAGGTGGCTGATGAGGCTAATGTCGCAGTCTTCCACAAAGTGGGCAAGAGTTGGCTGATGGTGTGAGCAGGTGGGTAGCTTGTCATGTGAGTGCTCTGCTTCCAACATTTGTGCAGTGTTTTGTGTTTTCCTAATGCAAGAACTTGAGGTTCTCAATATTATCCCGAGTTTTCCCTCTCCACTTTCAACAGTTGTGGACCACAGGATCCCAGGAGTCAGCAGCACCAAACTTTGCTTCTAAAATTAATGCAACATTTTAAATGATTATGAATAATGCTTTAGTCTTAATCTTAACCTGATATCTTGGACTGATAAACTCACAGGTCTCTGCAAAGTTGCTAACCTTCAAATATCAGATATTTCAACAGCAAACATGAGGAAATCTGCAGATGCTGGAAATTCAAGCAACACGCACAAAATGCTGGTGGAATGCGGCAGGCCAGGCAGCATCTAATGGGAGAAGCACTGTCGACTTTTCGGGCCGAGACCCTTCGTCAGGACTCATGTCCTGATACAGTCCTGACGAAGGGTCTCGGCCCGAAAAGTCGACAGTGCTTCTCCCTATAGATGCTGCCTGGCCTGCCGTGTTCCACCAGAATTTTTTGCATGTTGCCAGATATTTTAACAAGTGAGTTTGTTAAAGATGCTAAAAGTAGATTTCTTTTGTCTGAAATATTAGGATGTGTGTCAACTTGTGCCATTCCTACTGTTGTTTTATGAAAGGCACTGGCCTGTTTATTTTAATTTTCATGCAATACATTTCTGAGTGGCTAAGAATGCTTGGGAAATATTTATTCAACAAACTGTTTACATCTGTGGTCTTTAGAAAAAAATCTATTACATAGACAGTATTTGGCAATAGTGATGAATTGAAAGACAAAGACAAATGATTTGATGTTATGCCTTGCCTTCAGGCATGATAACTATTCAGTTTTAGCCAGAGTCAGTTTTGACATGTTGACATTGCATAAGATACAGTCCAATCTTTCACTTACAGGCCTAAAAAAGGAGTAAGACTCAAGGAAGGAGAAATTCTTTGTTAAACCCTCACAGTCAAAAAGCAGTCTGGTATTTAATTCATAAGCCTGGAATTTGAAAGTCTACAAAAAGTAGATTTGCCACCCTGCAGGATTAGCCAAGGATCAGAGAGTAATCTCTAAACCTGCTGGAGGCATGCTGAGAGAATAGGCCGATCTTAGGCACTTAGTGCATTTGAGGTTGCTTTTAAATACTGTATGTTATCACTATTTACCGTGCTTTAGTTCCTGATAAAGGTAAAATTAAATTTCCCCCTAAACTGAACGCAATAGTTCAAGCAAGTTTGTTCAATAACACCGAGTGATAGAAGAGATTTGCCTCACTCACCCACAGATAAACGATCTTCAACTAGAAACATTAATTTTGTTAAACACAAGTAAGTCTGCAGATGCTGGAAATCCAAAGCAACACACACAAAAAGCTGAAGGAACTCGGCAGGTCAGGCAGCCTCTATGAAAGTTAATAGATAGTCGACGTTACAGGCCAAGACCCTTCGTTAGGAATTTTGTTATTCTTTCCACAGACCTGCTGGGTGTTCACATCATCATTTAAAATTCTTCTTTGCCTTTTAATTTGTGTGGAAATAGTGTATGATTGGTATAAATATCTGCTTGATTGTCAGTGCAGAGGATAAATTCACGAGATTCTGTAGAAGCTGGGAATCCAGAGCAACACACTCAAGATGCTGGAGGAGCTCAGCAGGTGAGCAACATCTGTGGAGATGAATAACCAGGTCAAAGTTCAGGACTCAAAAGGGGGGTGGAGGGGAAGCCAGAATGGGGGGAAGGGGGGAGGGGCAGGAAGACAAACTAGAAGGTGACAGGTGAAGCCAGGTGGGGACTGGAGGGAAGTTGGGAAGTAATAGGTGGAACAGGTAAAGGACTGAACAAGAACAAGTCTGATATGAGGGGAGAGTGGGTCATTGAGAGAAAGTGAAGGAGGAGGGGCACAGGGGTTGACATAGGCAGATGAGGAGAAGAGAAGAGGTAGTGGGGAGTCAGACTGGAGAATGGAAGGAGAGAAGGGGAGGCGGAAAATTAACAAAAGTTAGAGAAATAAATATTCATGCCATTAGTTGGAAGCTACCTAGATGGAATATGAAGTGTTGTTCCTCCAACCTGAGAGTGGCTTTATTCTGGCGGTAGAGGAGGCCATGGAACAAAATGGCAGAATAGGAATCAGGATTGGAATTAAAATGGTTGACAATGGGAAATCCTTCTTTTTGTGGATGGAGTGAAGCTGTTCAACAAAGCGATTGCCCACTTTACATTGAGTCTCACCAGTATAGAGGAAGCCACTTTGGATGCACTGGGTACAGTAGATGACCTCAACAGATTCGCAGGTGAAGATTTTCTTCACCTGGAGGGACTTTCCCACGTAGCCAGCGGAAAAGCAGGCATAGCTGGGTCAGGTGGGTGCCCATGGCTACACCTTGACTATGGAGAAAGCAGAAGGAGCTGAAAGAGGACCAAAGGCTGTTCGTCTCTGCAATACTCCTCCATGTTGTCTGCAGGTGCCAAGATTCCAAACACTGGAACTCTTTCTCTCAGTCCCTCTGCTTTTTAACACATCTTTCCTCCTTTAAGACACTTCTTAAAATCTAATCCTATGACCAAGCTTTTGTGCATCTCTCCAAATACCTTCCTTTGGTCTCTAGGCCAGCCTTGAAATCTTAAGAAAACAGATTAAACTCCAGGACATTTTGAATGTGTGTTTGTTACATTAAATGGAGCATTTATATTTCATTTCCTTTAAAGTTCAAAGTTGAAAGTAAATTTGTGATCAAAGTACATACAGCACAGTCACTATATACAACCTGAATTTCACTTTCCTGCAGGCATACTCAATAAATACTTAGAATAATAACAAAACAGAGTCAGTGAAAGACTGCTCCACCCTGGGCATTCAACCAGTGTGCAAAAAACAACAAACTGTGAAAATACATTAAGAAAGAAACAATAAATAAATAAATAAATAAATAGATAGATAGATAGATAGATAGATAGATAGATAGATAGATAAATAAGCTCTTATTATTGACTCTTCTATTCATGTGCGTACCTTGCATCTAAATATCTCTATCCTGCCTGGCAGTCTAATGTCCAATACTATGACAAGGACCTTCTGAAAATCCAAGTAAACAACATCCAGTGT
The DNA here is from genome assembly GCF_030144855.1 of Hypanus sabinus. NCBI lineage: Eukaryota > Metazoa > Chordata > Chondrichthyes > Myliobatiformes > Dasyatidae > Hypanus > Hypanus sabinus. Next base: position 80,948,606 of record NC_082716.1, read on the forward strand.
TGATCCTGCTTGTTACTTCCTCTAAGAATTCCATTAGATTGGTCAGGCAAGATTTTCCTTTAAGGAAACCATGCTGACTTCAGCCTTTTTGTATCACATGTTTCCAACAGCTGACAACCCTATCCTTGATAATAGACTGGAAGATTTAACCAATCACTGAAGTAAAGCTAACTGGCTAATAATTTCCTGTCTTTTCCCTCCCTGCCTTCTTAAAGACATTTCTGACGTAGAGTCGAAAAATAAAGGAAATTGTATGCCGAATGTCTGATCATCCAAGATCAATGGAGAAGGGAACAATTTTAATGAAATCACCCGGAATATGTGCAACTACTGTTGGCAGCTGCAGCTTGAAATAATTTAAGGGAAATCAAAGCAGCCTGATACAAACAGATAGTTCTGTTTATCTCACTTTCATTACAGAAGTAATCATGTCCTTGATCCCTGCTAGCTTATCTTGCAGACTTTATTTGCTAATGGTTCCATTGTATAAACAGTAACAGTTTCCAAGAGCGTCTTAATCGTTATTTACGAATAAATCTGGAGCCCCCAAGGATCAGTCCTTGAGTTCTCCTCTTCCTTGTCTGAATAATGACCCTTAGCAACTTAAAAACATGGCATCAATTTCCTGCCTTATACGACAATCATTTCTAACTCAACACAATCTCTCTTGACTTCTTCACTATCCCTACATTATCATACTGTTTACTCTGAGCTGGATGTGTTTAAATTTGCTGCAATTATTTTGTTTTAGCTTTTATTTGCAGATACAACGCCAAACAGGCCCTTCTGGCTCACCAAGCTGTGCTATTCAGCAGCCCACCTATTTAACCCTAGCCTAACCACAGGACAATTTACAATGAACAACTGACCTACTGACAGCCATGTCTAAATAAATTAATTAACTACAATGAAAAATTCAGTTGCCATCATGAACACTATTCCCTACACATGGACCCTATGCTTCTCCCTTGGAAGTTTCTGAAACAGAACAACAATATTCAAATTCTTGGTTCATTATTTCCAGCTGAACTTCACCCTTCATTTCCCTGCCCTCCTTGCAATTGTCTAATTCAACCTCCATAATATTCGACGAATCTGACCTTGATCTTTCATGCCTTTAGATTACTTCCCCAATCTAAGATCTCACCCATCAGTATCTCTATAATCTCCTTCAAACCTGTAACCCTAGGAGCTGCTTGTGCTCCTGTAGTTCCACACTCTCACACAGCCCTGAATTTAGTTACTAGATTTTGGCAGCCATGTTTTCAGCTGTCAAAAGGAAAGGCATTACATTTCCTTCCCTAAATGTGTCTGGTTAGCCATTTTGTTTCCCTCTTATAAAATGTTCTTTGAAACTTCCTTACTTCTCCAATAGGTCCTCTGCTGCCCTTGCAGTGCGGATATACAAAGCTACGCAGTGAGTTAAACACCTTCTCAAAAATCACCTGAGACAAAGGCTTCCTTCAGGGTTGTTTAAATGAGATCTTATTTGTGAAAAGATCCTGCCATTTCACAGGCAAATAAAGGGGAGATTGAGATGAATATCTTTCCACTGAGTGCTTCAAAATGAAATTCAGATTAATCTGTGCAGGAAAAATCAGCTTACATACAGGAAATCATGTTTGTACAGAATAAACTGCACTTCTATAGGCCCGAACCGGTGCCTTAATTCATGCTTCTGCGAAGTGCCTTGCAATATTCCGGTTCATTGGGTCATTTTGGGACCAGTACGTTATGGCCCAATTAAGTTTCATGGAAATAGTTAAAAAGGTATAAAAAAGCCAATCTATCATTTAAGTGTATTTAAAGAAATACAGAACAAATTAAAACACTATCAAAACTACCACTACTATAAAACTGTGTATTAGTTACCAATAGTTATCAATGGAGGAAATCATTTAGTGTATGCTGCTGTGAATTGACTGTAAATAAACAAAATTAACGAAGACATCTAGAACAGCTAGCAGACTGCCTTGACTGCTTTTGATGACAGTAGTCTTCATATCTTCACGTTTATTGTAACATTCAAGATGATGATCCATACCTTCAAATTTTTCACAATTCCTAACTTGCTAAAGTAGAGAAATCATTTCATTTTCACTCGTGACTGTCTCTGGCATCTCCATGCCTGAATGCTTGAAACCACAGTGATCAAAACAGTTCTGAGTTGTTTATTACTTGCCAACTAACAGTGACAAAAAAACATTGTTTTTTGAACACAAATACACAAGTGACACTATTCAAACACTGTCTGCTCTAAGCACGGTGTACTGTAGCGTCTAACAGCCACACAATGTGCACATGACTGATGCTAATTGGCAATTGTTCGGCAACAGTCTCCTGTCTCAATTAAAAATGGCATGGTATCCCGAATAAACAAATAATATCCCGAATAGTCCTGGCTATTTGCTTGACTTATTTTTCCTCTTTAAGAGTGTTATGCTTTGTAAAGTCAAAACATTAAGCTAAATGAAAGGAAAAAGAAGGAGCTTGGAATACAAGTCTAACTTCATTTTTACTTTAAGCGAGGTATGTACATATGACATGGTGATGTAATTATTACATATAGCCCACAATGCATTATGTAAACAACAAAGAATGCTTAATCAAACAATATATTTACAATATTAATCAAATATTAAATACACAACAATTCTTCCTGCTTAGCTATAAACTCCAACTCAATATAGAATGCATCTCAACTTATATACACAGCATACGACATAATGCAACTGCTACACAGACATCCACAGCATAGTAACTTTTAAATTTTCCCATTCAGGCATATAGATTTAGTCACATGGAAGATTTCTTACTCTTGTGGGATAATGCCTTTTTTGGCCAGGGAAGTCACTCTGTTTGGCAGGTGAATCTTGTGACTGTGAAACAGTCTCAGGTTCTCGAGCCTCCTTTGTGGTGGAGTCGATTCTGTGATGGCAGGAAGTGGTTCAGACAGCTCTCAGAGTTGTCTCTGGACATGTTGGCATCTGAACAGAGCAGGGCAAGCTTCACTGAATGATGTGAATTATTGATCACTACAGAATGTATCCCTGGTGCTCCCTGCTCCCTTCCCCTTTTCCAAACCATGATTTCCCTCTCCGTAACCCATCCCACTCTTGTTCCACAATAGAGACCCATTTCAGAATCAGATTTATCATCATTCACATATGTCATGAAATTTGTTTTATTTTTTTGCAGCAGTACAGTGCAATATATAAAATTACTACTGTACTCTGCAAAAGTCCGAGGCACCCTACCTACATACTGTATATTATACCTTTTGTACAGTACTGTAAATGGCAGAATCTGGGGTGATTTGTTGGGACTGCGGAGAGAATAGAATGTGCGAATAGTGTAGGATTTTTGGAAATGAATGTTTGATGTTTGGGATGGACTTGATGGGTTGAGGGACCTTTTTTTTCCCATTGCATCTCTCTATGACCCCACAACTCTCTAAATTTGGAAAATCCCATGGGAATAAGAAAATCCCAGACTTACTGGCTAAGCTCTTCCAGAAATTTTCTTGCTTAGCTCCACCTTTGGAGTCCATGCAATGGAGCCGAAGCCAGCTGAACACTCCAGTTGTGCAGATCGTCGCAGTGTCAAACTTTTAAGCTACTTGAGGCTGCTAGGATCCACAAGTAGCTTAAGCAAGGTCCAGAAGTATGTAAAGCAAGTCTTATGCAGATAATTTTACGGAAGAATCATTATCTTCTAATTTTCCTTGTTAACAAAGCTGGGCATGTTTCCAAATTTCCGTCAGTCACCTGACTTGGAAAGTATTCAAGCTTAGGATTTGTTCCTTATGCTTACCTCAAGGCCCCTCACAAACTGTAGATGAACTGAAAGCACACTACTCCAATTAATATTCTAAAGGTAGTTGAATTCAGAAAAGTCACAAATGAAATGGCCCAGTATTTAATTGGAAAAAAATCATGAATTCACAGAGTTATGAACATGTAAAAATACAGTAATTTCTAGAACAGATGAAATACATTGTTCAAGTTCAAGCTTTTTTTTTATTCAGACTTACAGCATGGTAACAGGTCCTCCTGGACAAGCAAGCCCATACTGCCCAGTAACACCCATGTGACCAATTAACCCATACATCTTTGGAATGTGGGGGGAAATCGGACCACACGGAGGAAACCCACACAGTCACAGAAAGGCATACAAACTCCAAACAGACAGAACGGGAATTGAACCCTGCTCACTGGCACTACATAGGGTTATGCTAACCGTTATGCTACCATGCCATCCCTTTAAAACGTTGCACCAACCTTGTTGTCGTAGACATACATATACAGGATTTAAATGCCATGAAAATGTGCCTTTTGCAGCAGAAGCAGTACAGTACATTACAATACGAAGACAGACATAAGTTAACAGAAACTTAAATTAACATAAATTAAGTATGAAATTATACCTAACATATAACAATATGCAAATTATCATGAACAGCTGGGGATTTCTGTTGCTCCATTTTTAGTCTCATTAATACAGGTGGGCACAGACAATCTCCCGTGAATTTGAAGGAATTGCTGGTTTTGTGCAAATTAAACCAACTGTAGCATCAGTCTGAATACCTCATAGGGTAAGGTTGCTTTCGATGAGGAGATTAATGTTCCCCATCCAAGGCAACTAAGGCAAAAAATGAGACCAGATAAAATTACAGAATCTCACAGAAAACAGATGATACCTTCAGGTGTTTACCTAATTTCTATGGATTTTCTTTTCCTTCCTTTACTTTATTTTCCTTTTTGCCATTGAATTTTCTCCTGTATTTCTCTTTCTGCAACTCAATTTTCCCCTACTCCTTCTCCAGCATTTCTCCATATACTCCTCTATGCATGATCTATCCATTAGATCTCTGATATCCCTTTGCATTTACTATTACCAGTTGGAAAATCCAGTGTTCAGTGGCATGTTTGAACAGTAATGTTTACAGAAAAAAGTATAGATTTTCCACTCAGATGTGTTGGTTAATTAGTTTACTTTTGTAGGTATTGACACCGACAGTAAAATAAAATAACTGGGCCCAGAACACATGCATTTTTACAGCTCAGACATACTTTGTTTTACTTGTGCAGAAGGAGAACAGCATGACCCCTGTCACTCACACTGTTTTGAAGCCAGGACAGAAAACTGCTATTTTCATAGAGAATTGGTTCTTCGGTTACAGATATTGACCATTTGGTAAATTATGCATATGTCTGAATTCTTTATTTGCAAAATCAATCATTATTCACAATCAAGGTGTTAAAAGTCAATAGAAACTTCAAGCTCCCAACCAATGATACTTTGCAGTTAGTAAAGCACTTAGGTGTTGGGTGTATTTCACATCCTTCTTTTATTCCTATAATACTGTGCAAAAGAGGCACATATATAGCTAAGGTGCTTAAGATTTTTGTACTGCAGTAGTTTTATATATCGTACTGTACTGCTGATACAAAAAAAATCAAATTTCCTGACATATGTGGTTGATGATAAACCTGATTCTGATATGAATTTCTATTGTGGATGGAGACTGGAACATGGGCAGGGAGAGGGGAATCATGGTTGGGGAAAGGGGAAGGCAGGGAAAGCACCAGAGAGACATTCTATAATGATCAGTAAACCAATTGTTTGGAACCCAGACAATTGGTGTCTCAGGGCTGGTGTCTGCACCTGTGCCACCACCTGACTCCCTGTCCTTGGCAATTCCTCTCTGCCACCTGTCCCACACTCCACCCACGACGCTTCACCTTCGACATTCTCAATTTCCTTTGCTCCCGCCAGATTTACAAACTCACTCTCTCCTCCATGTTGACAAATATACTATGAAAAAGTATTAGGCACCCTAGCTATATATATGTGCCTGTACTGTATTGTATCTCATCTGTCTCCCATATGTTCTTTGAGGTTGATTCCACACAGTCAGTAATTCTCGCCTATCTGTCTGCAATGGGCAAGGTTGTTTCTGGTGGTCTCACTTCAAAGGTCTTCCTTGGCTGAGTTTTACTGCACATCACCACAGTCATTCTGGCCTGGATGTTGTCATTAACCCTTGCCTTACTGTAACTTTCGCATAGGGAAGTGGTAAGAGAGAAAAAAAAAGAGAGCTAGGAAATGTGTGAGAGAGTGACATTGTGTGACATTGTAGGACTACAGGGAAATAAGAAGAGGGAGGATAGGAATGATGCGATTGCTCATACAGGAGCTGGCATGGGCCCAGTGGGGTGAATGGCCTTGTTCTGTATTGCAATGTGTAAGGATGTGGGTGGCTTGACCCAATACCAGGGAAAGAATGCCTCATTGTACTATCCCAGGAGGACGCGTGGCCTGTGTTATTCAGCATATGAAGTGACGGCAGGCATAGCTCATGAGGCCACTAGAGAAACTCTGTCCAACAGTGAACATAAATCAGTGAAATGCACGTCTCCGTCCGAACTCACCACGCAGTTGCTAAAGCAAACATTTGGCCTTGGGAACAGATCAGATGGAGCGTTGCTCCACAGCACAGCAAAGGCATCCAAGTGTTTTCCGTGACGCTCTATTCCCAGTGGGGAACAGTGCCTGTAGTGAGCACAGGCCATGGGATGATAGAATTAGTACATGTGCTGCCAGAAACAACACCATTCTTATTGCCTGCCAACTTGACATCTTCCTGTAAGCAGTCACCCAGATGAAAGCTGTCAATGAAAAGTGGAACTCGAGGCTGTGTGGAACCTGCCCTTTGGGTGCTACCGGAGGCATCTTGGTTCCAAAATGGAAGGCTAAAGTGCAGGCAGAGATTGTGTGGTTGAGTCAGACTGCAATCCCATCTTGACACCCTGACAACCAACCTCAGTCCAAGCAATTCAGGTAACATCTTACTTTCAACTTGGAAGAAAAATCCAACAGCTAGTGAAGACCCAAGAGACTGGAGATGCCGGGATCTGGAGCAACATACAAACTGCTGGAGGAACTCAGCAGGTCGAGCAGCATGTGTGAGAGGAAAGGAATTGTCAGCGTTTTGACCTCACAGATATTGAGGTGTGCCAGTGATGATTGGCAGTAAGGAGGGGATGTTATTTCTGATCTGCACAGACTTTGTGGTCTCCTGATGAGAAAGTCAAGAATCCAGTTGCAGAGATGCAGATGGCCAGGTTTTGGAGCTTGTTGATTAGAACTGAGGGTAAGACCATGTCAAACACAGAACTGTATTCAATAAACAACCCACTGACATAGGTATTTTAATGTGAGCAAAGTCACCTGAGAGAGACTGAAGCTAACAGACACAGATTTGTATTATTCAACAAAAATAAGCTGCAGGCACCATATTAAGCCCCCTTTGGAGAAAGAGGCCTGTTCAACCCAATATTTTACATGCTAAAGATAAAAAATCAATTCTATATTTACAATGCTTCCTTTGAACTACATATAACTTCCACACCTCGTTCTTTGTGCCCACACTGCAGGCACCCAAAATGAATGTTTATCAGCGATGCCTGGTTTTTCAATGGACTGCTGTTCACAGTTCTAAGAACTTGTTGTCCAAGGCTGTATTTAAAATTTAGTCTATGTTTAGTTCACATTCAGGTCTAAAGAATGGCTGCTGAAGTTAATATTTTGCTGTATACCCTAAGTTCAGAATATGCCCGAACAGTCCCTCCTCTTGGGCCTCCTGGACAAAAATAAGTTTGTTCCAGGAACAGCCAAACCTTAAGGAGGATCTAATCAAATAGAGTAGCAAAAGTGCCCTTTGAAATCCTTCCTCAATTACCTTATGTGCATCGACATCTACACTATTATCCCTAATGGCTACCTACGAGACTCTAAGCCGAAATTGTTCCAGAAATTTGACCAACTTTGTCATTTGTATGCCTGTTGCCTCCTTCAATTTAATTGCTTTCTTTTTCTTCACCCCGTCATTTTCTGATAGTTAAAACTCAGCGATGACTATCAGTGGTTACTCTCTGATCAGGGGCATCAGTCACACAGGCCCCCTCAGAAGGGTTTGGGGTGGGCCCTATTTGAATGACTGCAAGGACCTCTCCCCGGTGGCACCCCATTCAGGACTGTCTAGTCGATCATTGGCCCAACCACTGAAAGGGCCCAGATCATTGGGGTTCACTCTACTCAGACTGGGTCTGCTTCCATCAGGTGTGGTCAGGCCCGATACAGCTGGCTGGTGTTCATCACTTGGGTTCTCTGCAATGACACTGTTACCAGGTGCTCTGTTTGTGAGGGTGACAAGAAGGCGGGTCATATAGTTTAACGTAGGTCCTCGCCAGGACTGTACCCCAACACAGGCATTATTTGTCCGGAGCACCTCTTGCAGTTCTATCCTCCTGAGAGTGAAACCTATCCTTTCAACCAGCTCCCTTACCATGACTTGGTCACCTGACTGTGGGAGGACTATCTTCTCTCAATATGGCTCTCTCTGAAGTTGCTGTTGCTTTGCTCGATCCCTCCGTGTGTTAACCCGGTTTCAGTAGTCCTTCACATCTCCATGTAATCTTACTAAATTGGCATTTGTGGTTTCTTTTTGCACACTTGTGATTTCTGGTGCTTCTTTGTTCTTCCACTGCCCTCCTCACGTTGATGTCTGTCCGCTTGTTCCCTTTCTGCTCCTTCCTGTCCCCTTTCTGGTGAGCCTTTACTTCAATCCCTTTCACCTCCTCAGGCAGCTGCTCTACTTCTAACAGCTCCTGACTGTGCTTGGCACTTATCCTTGAGATCTGCTGACATGACACCCACGGATCACCCTGCCTCTCCTCCCTGCAGGCCATGTTAGCTGCTTTGTGGGTCACAAATGTTTGGTGTTCCTCTCTTAAGACCATAAGATGTAGGAGCACAATTAGGCCATTCAGCCCATCAAGTCTGTACTGCTATTCCATCATGGCTGATCCCGGATCCCACTCAACCCCATACATCTGCTTTCTCGTCATATCGTTTGATACCCTGACTGAAAATAATCAACATCTGCCTAAAATATACCCTTGAACTTGGCCTCCACCACAGTCAGTGGCAGAGCATTTTAGAGATTCACCACTCTTTGGCTAAAAAAAATTCCTCCTTACTTCTGTTCTAAAAGGTCATCCATCAATTCTGAGGCCGTGCCCTCAAGTTCTAGATACCCCCACCATAGGAAACATCCTCTCCACATCCACCTTATCTAGTACTTTCAACATTCGGTAAGTTTCAATGAGAACCCCCCTACATTCTTCTAAGTTCCAGTGTGTACAGGCCCAAAGCTGCCAAATGCTCCTCATAGGTTAACCCCTTAATTCCTGGAATCATCCTTGTGAGCCTCCTCTGGACTGTCTCCAATGACAACACATCTTTTCTGAGATATGGGACCCAAAACTGTTGACAATACTCCAAATGCAGCCTGACTAGTGTCTTATAAAGGCTCAGCATTATCTCCTTGCTTTTATATTCTATTCCCCTTGAAATAAATGACAACATTGCATTTGCCTTCTTTACCACGGACTCAACCTGTAAATTAATCTTCTGGGAATCTTACACAACGACTCCTACATCCCTCTGCACCTCTGATGTTTGAACCTTCTCCCCATTTAGATAATAGTCTGCACTATTGTTTCTTTTACCAAAATGTGTTATCATACATTTCCCAACACTGTATTCCATCTGCACTTTGTTGCCCATTCTCCCAATTAGTTTGAGACCTGCTGCAATCATATTGCCTCCTCAGCACTACCTACCCCTCCACCTACCTTCACATTATCTGTAAACTTTGCCACAAACTCACTGACAAACAAAGTGAAAAGCAGCTGTCCCAATACTGACCCCTGAGGAACACCACTAGGCACTGGCAGCCAATCAGAAAAGGCCCCCTTAATTCCTACTTGCCCCCTCCTGCCTGTCAGCCATTCCTCTTTCCATGCCAGTATCTTTTCTGTAATGCCATAGGATGTTATCTTGTTAAGTAGCCTTGTATGTGGCACCTTATCAAATGCCTTCTGAAAATCCAAATAAATGACATCCACTGCCTCCCCTTTGTCCACCCTGCTTGTTACTTCCTTGGAGAACTCTTAACAGATTTGTCAGTCAGGATTTCCCTTTACAGAAACCATGCTGACTTTGACTTAATTTATCATTAGTCTCCAAGTACCCGAAGACCTCACCTTAATGATAAACTCCAACACTTTTCCAACCACTGAGGTTAGACTAACTGGTCTATAATTTCCTTTCTTTTGCCATCCCCCCTGCTTAAATAGTGGAGTGACAATTGCAATCTTCCAGTCCTCAGGGACCATGCCAGAATCAAGTGATTCTTGAGAGTTCATGACCAATGTCTTGTCCATGTTATTTCTCCTTTTCCTGAACCTACTTGCCTTACTCAGTGTGTCTATCCCTTCATTGTTTCTCCGCTCTCATTGTCTCATATTCTGCACTGGTAATGTAAATCGCCTTTGCACTTGTGGGCAAGGGTAGATCAGTATGGATTCTGAGTGCCCCGTATCCACTAACATTTTGTATTGCTGGCCCCTAATAAACCTCTTGTGTAGATCCATGGAAGACCACCATTGGCAATAGAGGCTGCTGTCAGCCGTTTTCTGACCTCACCTGGTCAGCAGTCAAATTGGAAAGAGAGGGCACAACTGTGGATTCTGCCTGCTTTGTTGAGTGATTTTCACACTTTCCTCATTTTTCAGAGCACTGTGCCAGCTGTTGCAAATCATCTCTTTTACCCTCCCAGGTCTTCTTCAGCAGGTCCTTGCTACGTCCCAGTTGCAGGTACACTGAGTAAGTACTCTGTCACCTCATAGCAACTACATTCACTACAGCCACTTTATTACTTGTCTTCCTTCTCCTCTGGTCTATCTCACTGGCCCATAAACTGTTACAGAGCACGTTGATCTCAATGCTATATCCAAATCTAAAACTACTTGGTGGGCTGAGCTCAGGCCTTCCCACAGTGTTTTCAGGAAGACTGGGTCACCTCTCCCTGAATTATCCAAACAGGAATACTCCTCATATGCTCAGTATTTACATTCTGCATAATCTAAGGCAGACTCATCAGCTCGATGAGCAACTGATGTTATTGTTTCCAGTTACTCTCACCTCCCTCCCACCCCAGTCACTACCTCACTTCCCCTTTAAAAAAGTGATATCTCTGTACATTGCTGGTGTTGCCCATAGTTGCCCATATACCAACCTGCACCCCCTGGGCCATACCATTCCACATATTCCTCAGGCATTTCGATTTTACCAGCACATGGATATCTTTAGGTTGTATCGGGTGAATTTCAATCATTTCCCCGAGCTTGCAATAGAATTCTGAATTCCCATGTACGACTTTAAGTGGGGGCAACTCTGACAAAATGCTCCACTTCTCCCCAAGGGTGAAGGGCTTATGGATGGTCATAAAGTCAAGGGCTGGATTGGATCATCAGGGTTCTCATCCTGATGTTGCCTGACCTCAATCAATGCCATCCTGACAGATCTAACTGGGTAAAAACTCGTCCTGAAATAACTCCACACTAATTCCCACACTATGCAAAATATAAATGATGGGTACAAGTTAAGCCATACGTATTTTAAACCACAGAGTATGTACTCTGCAATCTGCCACTTACGTACAACTGAACTCAGAATGTCTTCTGTATTCCTTTGCATCTAACTGTTACACCAAGATTACAGGTGTATAGTAAAAACTCGCAAACACATCTACCAAATAAAAAACCTTCGAAAACAGTGGCCCTGACTCTCCAAATTATCACACAAATGTTTAGACTCTTACATAAATGCATAAGCACACACACGTAAAAACATTGAAAACCTACAACACAATACAGGCCCTTTGGTCCACAAGGTTGTGCCGAACATATCTGTACCTTAGAAATTACTAGGCTTACCCATAGCCCTCTTTTTTTCTAAGCTCCATGTACCTATCCAAAAGTCTCTTAAAAGACCTTATCATATCCACCTCCACCACCATTGCCGGCAGCCCATTCCACACACTCACCACACTCTGAGCAAAAAACTTACCCCTGACATCTCCTCTGTATCTACTCCCCAGCACTTTAAACCTGTGTCCTCTTGTGGCAACCATTTCAGCCCTGGGAAAAAGCCGCTGACTATCCACATGATCAATGCCTCTCATCATCTTGTATACCTCTATCAGGTCACCTCTCAACCTTCATCGCTCCAAGGAAAATAGGCTGAGTTTACTTAACCTATCCCCATAAGGCATGCTCCCCAATCCAGGCAATATCCTTGTAAACCTCCTCTGCATCCTTTCTATGATTTCCACAACCTTCCTGTAGTGAGGCGACCAAAACTGAGCACAGTACTCCAAGTGGGGTCTGACCAGGGTCCTATATTGCTGCAACATTACCTCTCGGCTCCTAAATTCAATTCCACGATTGATGAAGGCCAATACACCGTACGCCTTCTTAACCACTGAGTCAATCTGCACAGCTGCTTTGAGCGTCCTATGGACTCTGATCCTCCACACTGCCAAGAGTCTTACCATTAATACTATATTCTGCCATCATATTTGACCTACCAAAATGAAACACTTCACACTTATCTGTGTTGAAGTCCATCTGCCACTTCTCAGCCCAGTTTTGTATCCTATCAATGTCCCGCTGTAACCTCTGACAGCCCTCCACACTATCCACAACACCTCCAACCTTTGTGTCATCAGCAAACTTACTAATCCATCCCTCCACATCCTCATCCAGGTCATTTATAAAAATCACGGTTCCCAGAACAAATCCCTGAGGCACTCCACTGGTGACCGACCTCCATGCAGAATATGACCTTTGCCTTCTTTGGGCAAGCCAGTTCTTGATCCACAAAGCAATGTCCCCTTGGCCTCCTTACTTTCTCAATAAGCCTTGCATGGGGTACCTTATCAAATGTTTTGCTGAAATCCATATACACTACATCTACTGCCCTTCCTTGATCAATATGTTTAGTCACATCCTCAAAAAATTCAATCAGTCTCGTAAGGCAAGACCTGCCCTTGGCAAAGCTGCGCTGACAATTCCTAATCATATTATATCTCTCCAAATGTTCATAAATCTTGCCTCTCAGGATCTTCTCCATCAACTTACCAACCACTGAGGTAAGACTCATTGGTCTGTAATTTCCTGGTTTATCTCTACTCCCTTACTTGAAGAAAAGGAACAGCATTCACAACCCTCCAATCCTCCGGAACCTCACCTGTCCTTATTGATGATGCAAAGATCATTGCCAGAGGCTCAGAAATGTCCTCTCTCACCTCCCACAGTAGCCTGGGGTACATCTCATCCGGGCCTGGCAACCTATCCAACTTGATGCTTTCCAAAAGCTCCAGCACATCCCCTTTCTTAATGTCTACGTGCTCAAGCTTTTCAATCTGCAGCAAGTCATCCCTACAATCACCAAGAGCCTTTTCCATAGTGAATACTGAAGTAAAATATTCATTAAGTACCTCTGCTATTTCCTCCGGTTCCATACATACTTTCCCACTGTCACACTTGATAGGTTCTATTCTTTTACGCCTTATCCTCCTGCTCTTCACATACTTGTGGAATGCCTTGGGGTTTTCTTTAATCCTGCCCGCCAAGGCCTTCTCATGGCCCCTTCTAGCCCTCCTAATTTCCTTCTTAAGCTCCTTCCTATTAGTCTTATAATCTTCTAGACCTCTAACATTACCTAGCTCTCTAAACCTTTTGTAAGCTTTTCTTTTCTTCTTGACCAGATTTATTACAGCCTTTGTACACCATGGTTCCTGCACCCTACCATAACTTTCCTGTCTCATTGGAACGTACCTATGCAGAACTTCACACAAATATTCCCTGAATATTTGCCACATTTGTTCCATACTTTTCCTTGAGAATATCTGTTTCCAATTTAATTTTCCAATTTCCTGCCTGATAGCCTCATAATTCCCCTTACTCCAATTAAATGCTTTTCTAACTTATCTGTTCCTATCTCTCTCCAATGCTATGGTAAAGGAGACAGAATTATGATCACCATCTCCAAAATGTTCTCCCACTGAGAGATCTAACACCTGACCAGGTTCATTTCCCAATACCAAATCAAGTACAGCCTCTCCTCTTGTAGGCTTATCTACATATTGTGTCAAGAAACCTTCCTGCACACACCGAACAAACTCCACCCCATCTAAACCCCTTGCTCTATGAGATACCAATCTATATTTGGGAAATTAAGATCTCCCATCACAACAACTCTGTTATTATTACACCTCTCCAGGATCTGTTTCCCTATCTGCTCCTCGATATCTCTGTTACTACTGGGCGGCCCATAAAAAACACCCAGTAAAGTTATTGACCCCTTCCTGTTCCTAACCTCCACCCACAGATACTCCGTAGACAATCCCACCATGACGTCCACCTTTTCTGCAGCCGTAACACTATCTCTGATCAACAGTGCCACGCCCCCACCTCTTTTGCCTCCCTCCCTGTCCTTTCTGAAACATCTAAAACCCAACACTTAAAGTAACCATTCCCGTTCCTGAGCCATCCAAGTCTCTGTAATGGCCACTACATCACATCTCCAAATACTGATTCACGCTGTAAGCTCATCGGCTTTGTTCACAACACTCCTTGCATTAAAATATATACCCCTCAAACCTTCAGTCTGAGCACGTCCCTTCTCTATTCTCTGCCTATCCTCCCTCACACACTGTCTCCTATCTTTCTCTATTTGTGAGTAAGATGCCTCTTCCCCAGTCTCTTCAGTTTGGCACCTGAGAACATTTCTATCACATACAAACCTTTTTTTCTGTCCACACAGTAGTCCTTGCATAACCTTTATCCTCCTCCACCTCATCATCTGCTCTAACACTCTGGTTCCCCTCCCCCTGCAAATCTAGTTTAAACCCCCTGGAGCAACACTAGCTAATCTACCCACAAGGATATTAGTCCCCTTCCAGTTCAGGTGCAAACAGCCCCATCGGAACAGGTCCAAACATCCCAGGAACAAAGCCCAATTGTCCAGAAACATGAAGCCCTCCCTCCTACACCATCTCCTTAGCAAAGTATTTAGCTGCATTATCTTCCTATTTCTAGCTTCACTAGCACGTGGCATGGGTAGCAAGCCTGAGATTGCAACCCTGGAGGTCCTGTCCTTCAACTTTGCACCTAACTCCCTAAATTCTCTTTGCAGGACCTCTTCCCCCTTCCTCTCCACGACATTGGTCCCTACATGGACCACAACATCTGGCTGCCCACCCTCTGTCCTGAGAATACCCAGAACTTGATCCGAGATATCGAGGACTCTGGCACCAGGGAGGCAACAGACCTTCTGAGATTATCGATCTCTCCAACAGATCCTCTTATCTGTCCCCCTAACTATCATATCCCCTATCACTACTGCTCTCCACTTTTCCCTCATTCCTTTCTGAGCTGAGGGTCCAGTCTTGGTGCCAGAGACGTGACCACTACAACTTGTCCCTGGTAGGTCATCCCCACCAGCAGTATCCAAAACAGTATACTTATTGTTGATGGGAACATCCACAGTGGTGCTCTGCTCTTCCTGTCTATTCCCCTTCCCTCTCATAACAGTCACCCAGCTATCTCTCTCCTGACTTTTAGGCATGACTACCTCCCTGAAACTCCTGTCTATTTCTGCCTCTGCCTCTCAAATGATGCGAAGTTCCCTAACTTGTTTTGTCAGGAACTGCAGCTGGATGCACCTTTTACAGGTGTAGTCATCAGGGATAATTGTGCAGTCCCTGACTTCCCACACACTGCATAAAGAGCACTCAACTGCCCTAACTGCTGCCTCCATTACTTAATCCTAAATTAATTAAATTAATTAAAGGAACTTACCCAGCCTTACCTCACTTGAAGCAAGCTCGTCCTCAGCCTCTGCTCGCTGAAGCCTCTCGAGCCAAAGCCTCAAAGCTCCACTCCCACCCTGAGCCACTCACACCACTGGCTGCTCATCTTCAGTTACCCCTCCTTTTATTTGTCCCTGCCAGTTACCTCACAAGCCCTTCATCCCTCCTCTTCTTGCTGCAATGGTTTCTTGATCACACGCATTCCACATTACTTGTATATCTACTAGTTCAGCTCTCTGTCGTGTTTGTGATACCTCTTTCTTTGCACCCACATTCCAGACACCCAAAATGAATGTTGATCAGCATTGTCTGTTTTTTTCAGTTGTCTTCTGCACAGAGTTCCGGAAACCTATTGTCCAGGGTTGCATTTTAAATTCAATCTGCAGTCCACGTTCAGGTCTAAAGATTGATTGCTGGTTAATATTTTGCTATATCCCTTAAGTCCAGAATATGCCCCGACGATTACTATTGTCCAGGTGATCCAAGGGTGAATGGAAAGCCAGTAGCCCTATTGTAGCAATAGGAAAATTGCAGCAACTCCATGTCCTTGCTTACGCAGGAGTCATGCGAAACCTCTTAAAGCACTTCAGCACAGTAGAAATGAGTGCCAGTCAGCGATAGTTGTTGAGTCAGCTCACCCTGCTCTTCTTGGGCACTGGTATGACTCTTGCCTTTTGAAGCAGGTGGGGACCTCAGACTACAGCAGTGAGAAATTGAAGTTGTCCTAGAATAGTCCTGCTAGTTGGTTGGCACAGGGTTTCAGAGCCCTACCAGGTACACCACCAGGGCCTGACACCTTGTGAGGTGCCACCCTATTGAAAGGTGTTCTGACATCGGCCTCGGAGAGAGAGAGATTACACGGTCATCAGAAGTTGCAGGGACTCACACAGGTGTAATTTTATTCTCCGTTTCAAAGCGTGCATACATGAGCTCATCTGGGAGTGAAGCATTACAGCAATTCATGCCGTTAGGTTTCGCCTTGTCATAAGTAAAGGCCGACAAACCCTGCCAGGGCCGATGTCCATCCAATTCCATCCCTAACCTCAATCAGAATTGTTTCTTTGCCCTTAAAATAACCTTCTGTAGGTCATTTCTGAACTTCAAATTTTCGAAGCGTGTTTATTATCAAAGAATCTATAAATTATACAACCTTGAGATTTGTTTACTTACAGTCAGACACAAAGCAAAGAGATTCAAAAGAACCCAGTTTAAAAAAGTAATAAAATAAACAACACCTGGTGCACCAAGAAGGGTGGGGGGGGGGGGTCAGGAGAAAACACAAATCCTGCATTCAATAGAAGCCAGCAACAACATTCTGAACCAAAATGAGTCCTTTGATCCGAACCCCGGAGCAGCCTGGAGCAGGCCCAAAGCCTCAGTATCAGTTCATCATTTTAGTGGCCTGGAGCACAGCATCTTGGTCCTCACCACTGGTGCTGTAGTCGTTAGTCTCTGCCGATACACTGGGAGTAGGAATACAGATAGGTGATATAATTTTCCAAAGTGTGGACTTGGGATGGCATGGTAAGCATTGTTGATAGTGGTATAACAGTGGTCATGTGTGTTGACTCCTCTGATTCCACAGTTGATAAGTTGGCGGTAGCTGTTTCAGAGACTTCTTCAAGCTGGCCTGTTTAAAATCTCCTGCAAAGATAGGGAAGGCATTAGGGTACACAGTTTCATGATTGCTGATTACATTGCTCAGCTCCTCCAGTGTCTGCCATACATTGGCTTGAGGTGGAACGTACACTGCTACCAGGATGAAGATGAAGAACTCCCTCAGCAGATAAAATGAACAACATTTGACCACTACATGTTCTAAGTCAGGTGAGTAGGACTGAGGAAGAACCGTCATGTTTATGCACCACGTTGAGTAATTATAAAGCATATTGCCTGTAAAAGACTGTCTTTGTGGAGAATGCTGAAGCCATCGGGATGCAGCCCTGTGTCTGAGTTTGTGGGTGTGAGGCATGTTTCCATAAAGCAGTGTACGTAGCTGTCCCTGACGTCCCTCTGGTTCAGCTATCTTATACTTAGGTCTTCAAATTTATTTTCCAGAGACTGTACATTTGCTAGCAGGATAGCTGAGGGGGGAAATCTTAGGCCTCTGCATTTTAATCTTAGCTGTGAACCAGCATGATGTCCCTATTTCTGTTTTCTTAAAGGGGAAACTGCACCCATAATTTGAGTCTGCCATCTGAGGTTTGGCAGTTTTGAGCATCGATAGATGTTTTTAAACTTTTTAAAACAATGCAGCTTACAGAAGTACCTGTGGCTGTGACTGTGACTGTGGATTTCAGCTGCAGTAGTCCTAAACAGGAATATTTGATGATTCCCATCAGAGTTGCACACAAAGAGTTGCCACTTAAAGGTGCCATCTTACTGGAAAGTTCTGTTGAATAGCACGTGCTGCCTGATCTGCTGAGATTATTTTCTGCTTTTTATTTCAGTCTGCAAGAACCTAGCAGGGGATCACAATTGTACTGTAGTCTGCTGAAATCTGTAGAGTGCATCTGTGTACACTCAGCCCTCCCAGAAGCTGAGTGTCGGGAGGTGTAGCAAGAAGAGCAAGCAGGGGAGGCAACACAAATACCCATGTTTGCCATCTCTTCCATCAAGTTGCAAAGGACCTCTGAGAGGCCTTCTACCAGCAGTTCCATCGACGCGTATCTCTCCTTTAAAAGGTACAGGTTGGCTTTAAGCAGTAGAAGCTTCCAAACTTCCTGCTGATTCTGGAAGTATGGTTGCTTTTGGATCTCTGTTTACTTAAGTGTTAAAACAAACTCCAAAAGTCCCAGCAACAAAAACAAATTGCACAATTCATCTTCCTGTCTCTTCCTCCGGCTAGTTGTCATAACTTCTAGATTTTCTTGTTCTTTTTTCATTTAATCTTTGTTTCTTGCTGTTGCCTAATATAATTATCGAATGTGTGCACAGATATGGACCAGTGACCCAATCCATCCACGCCAATCTTTTTCACCTTTCTCCACTAATCCTATTTTCCTGCCCTGCACTAAGGTCATATCCTTCAAAGCTTTGCTTCTTTTAATGTCTGTCTAAACGTCAAAGATAGTGATTATATTTGATTCCACCACTCCCTCTACCACTTAGTGTATAAAACTTATCCTTTGGATCATTTTCAGAACTCCTTTTGCTCACCTGCAACCAACGCGCTTTTATTTTTGAAACCCCTATCATAGGTAAAAGAGTTTGACTGGCTATCCTATCGATGTAGCTCATAATCTTAGTCTATCCAGGCCTTTCGGTATCCATCTAAAAATAAATTGTTTACTTCCAAAAGACGACTCCGCTGAATTTTCTTGTTTTGTTTATTATGACCCCTGCTCCACCAACATATTTGTTCAAATTCAGTCAAATGTTTATCTACTTTTTTGAGTTACATCCTCAAAATTTCACAGTCAGGCTAATTTTGCCAGCATTTTTATTCCTGATTTATACTGTTGGTGCCTTGTGAGCAAGATTCGTTAAAATGCTGCTCAGCAAAAGAAAAACCATCAACCAGGAGCAAGTGGTTGAAATCTTGATGGGAGATAATAGTCATAAACTAAGAATTATAACCATAACCATAAAATTTAAGAAAAAGAATTAGGCCTTTTGACCTTTCAAGCCTGTTCCACATTCAATCGTGGCTGATTTGTTTCAATCCCCTTCTCCCTAACCATTAATCCCCTCGCCAATCAAAAATCTATCATCCTCTCCCATAAATACACACAATAATTTGGCCTTTGCAGCTTTCTGTAGTAATGGATTTCACAGACTCACTACCCTCTGGCCAAGGAAATTTCTCTTCTCCTGTGTTAAAGGGATGTCCCTTATTCTGGGGCTGTGCTTTAAGATTCTAGAATCTCCTGCTAATGGCTATTCGGTATCCATTGGGCTTCAAAGAAATCCCCCTTAGCCTTCTGAATACCATTGGATACAGACCTAGAAACATCGTACCTCTCAAGCCCTGTTAGCCTAGCAGTTTGCGTGGTGCTATTACAGCTCGGGGTGCCGGAGTTGGGAGTTCACTTCCGATGTCCTCTGTATGCCCTCCATGCGGAATGTGTGGCTTTTCCTCGGGTCCTCCAGTTTCCTCCCACAGTCCAAAGGTTAGAAGGGTAACTGGTTGTTGTAAACTGTCCCATGATTAGGCTAGGATTAAATCATGTGTTGGCTGGGTTGTTTATTGGTGTGACTCTAAGGATTGGAAGGGCTTATTTCACCCTTTATCTCTAAATAAAAATAAATACATCAAATATTTCATTCCTAAGATCATTCTTGTGAAGCTCCTCTGGACCCTCTCCAGGGACAGTATATCTTTTCTTAAGATACAGGGCCTAAAACTGCTCACAATATTCCAAAGGCAGTCTAAGCACTTCAGAGGTTGTGAAATAGTTATGGAAAGATGAATAGAAGACTACTTTCAATACCATTAACAGAACCTAGCAAAGATAAACTGGGAGCAGCCACCTGCAGAAAGGTCCACATGGGACATGGGGGACTCATTGAACAATGAAATAGTGAGAGTTCAGGGCCAATATATTCACATAAAGACAAAATTAAATCCAAGCAACTCTGGATTGCAAGGGTTACCAAGCGCTAGGTAAAGGGAAGAAAGGAAGCATCTGGCTTCCATAAAGGCAAGCCCTTTAACAGTGTCCAAAGGCTAAGGGCA
Source organism: Hypanus sabinus (assembly GCF_030144855.1). Taxonomy (NCBI): domain Eukaryota; kingdom Metazoa; phylum Chordata; class Chondrichthyes; order Myliobatiformes; family Dasyatidae; genus Hypanus; species Hypanus sabinus. Next base: position 80,969,071 of record NC_082716.1, read on the forward strand.
GTACTTAAAAATTAATCAGGAGAGCAAAAAGGAGTCATAAAATGTAATGAGAGGACATGATTAAGGAAAATCCAAAGGCATTTTATAAATTTTTTAAAAGCAAAAGGGTAACCATTGAAAGAGTAAGGCCCTTTGGGGATCAAAATGGCATAGAGCCATAGAAATAGATTAAATTTTAAATGAAAACGTATCATCTGTGTTCTTTAAGGAGACGGATGGTGGAGTGGAAAAATTTAGGTGGGTGGTGAATTTATAGGACATGTAATCACTAAAAAGAGATATTAGATGTCATATCAGGCTTAAAAATGGCAAAATCTCTAAGGTCAGATGAAATGTATTCCAAGCTATCCTCAAGGATGATTGCTTATCCCATGGAAACGAGTGTAGAGTGCTGAAATCTCTACACTCATGACTGTATGGCTAAGCACAGTTTGGACACCATCTTTGACCCTCTACAGTCAGGAAGGAGGAACAGGAGTATGAGGACTAAGACTGCCAGACAGGGTAACAGCTTGTTTACATTAGCAAGCTGTTTACATGTATTGCTTACTGCTTTCCTGTGCTGTGCACTTTGCATACATTTTGAATTATATTTTATTAATGTATATGTGGTGATATTTTGTTTTATGTGCTGTATGTGACATATGTATTGTAGGTGCACCATGGTCCAGAGGAACATTGTTTCATGTTATTATACAGTCAGATAACAATAAATTTGAACTTGAACTTGAACTTGAAGACAACCCTTTGTTGACAGAATCTCACATCATGATGAGGAGACATACAGGAGTGAGACAGATCAGCTGGTTGAGTGGTGTTGCAACAGGAACCACACACTTAGCACCAGCAAAACCAAGGGATTGATTGTGGGCTTCAAGAAGGGGTAAGTCAGGAGAACATATACCATCCTGGGCCCAACACATTGATACAAACACAAAGAAAGCATGCCCACAGTTCTACATCATCCCCCTAGAGCAACGGGTTTAGATAGGGTGAAGTTTGTTAAGTGTATTCAGGAAGGTTTCTTAACACAATATGTAGATAAGCCTACAAGAGAAGAGGCTGCACTTGATCTGGTATTGGGAAATGAACCTAGTCGGGTGTCAGATCTCTCAGTGGAAGAGCATTTTAGAGATAGTCATCACAATTCTATCTCCTTTTACCATAACCTTTGAGAGGGATTGGAACAGAGAAGTTTGGAACGAATTTAATTGGAATATGGGGAAATATGGGGAAGGAACTCGGAAGCATAAATTGGAAAGAGATTTTCTCAGGTAAACATACGGAAGAAATGTGGCAAATATTCAGGGGATATTTGCATAGCATTCTGCACAGATACATTCCAATGAGTCAGGGAAAGGATGGTATGGTACAGGAACTGTGTTGTAAATCTAGTCAAGAAGAAGAACTTGCTAAAGGTTCAAAAACCTGGGGAATAATAGAGATCTAGAAGATTAGAAGGCTAGCAGGAAGGAGTTTAAAAATGAAATTAGGAGAGCCAAAAGGGACTATGGGAAGGCCTGGGCAGATAAGATTAAGGAAAACCCCAAGGCATTCTGCAAGTGATATACAAGAGGATAAGACGTGAAAGAATAGGACCAATCAAGTTTGACAGTGGAAAAGTGTGTACGGAACCAGAAGAGATAGCAGACGTAAGTAATGAATACTTTGCTTCAGTATTCACTACAGAAAAGGATCTTGGTGATTGTAGGGATGACTTACAGTGGACTGAAAAGCTCGAGCAGCTGGATAATAAAGAAAAGGATGTGCTGGAGCTTTTGGAAAACATCAAGTTGGATAAGTCACTGGGACCAGACGAGATGTACCCCAGGCTACTGTGGGAGGCAAGCGAGGAGATTGCTGAGCCTCTGGCGATGATCTTTGCATCATCAATAGGGACGGGAGAGAGTCCAAAGGATTGAAGGATCGCAGGTGTTTTTCCCTTATTCAAGAAAGAGAGTAGAGATAGACCAGGAAATTATAGACCAGTGAGTCTTACTTCAGTGGTTGGTAAGTTGATGGAGAAGATCCTGAGAGGCAGGATTTATGAACATTTGGAGAGGTATAATATCATTAGGAATAGTCAGCATGGCTTTGTCAAGGACACGTTGTGCCTTACGAGCCTGAATGAATTTTTTGAGGATGTGACTAAACACACTGATGAAAGTAGAGCAGCAGATGCAGTGTTTATGGATTTCAGCAAGGCATTTGATAAGGTACCCCATGCAAGGCTTATTGAGAAAATAAGGAGGGATGGGATCCAAGGGGACAAAGGGTGGTTGTAGACGGGTCATATTCTGCATGGAGGTTGTCATATTCTGCATGGAGGTTGATCACCAGTGGTTTACCTCAGGGATCTGTTCTGAGACCCCAACTCATTGTGATTTTTATAAATGACCTGGATGAGGAAGTGGAGAGATGGGTTAGTAAATCTGCTGATAACACATAAGTTGGAGGTGTTGTGTATAGTGTGGAGGGCTGTCAAAGGTTACAGCAGGACATTGATAGGATGCAAAACTGGGCTGAGAAGTGGCAGATGGAGTTCAACCCAGATAAGTGTGAGGTGGTTCATTTTGGTAGGCCAAATATGATGGTAGAATATAGTATTAATGTTAAGACTTTTGGCAGCATGGTGAATCAGAGGGATCTTGGGGTCTGAGTCCATTGAACACTCAAAACTGCTGTGCAGGTTGACTCTGTGGTTGAGAAGGCATATGGTGCATTGGACTTCATCAACTATGGGATTGAATTTAAGAGCTGAGAGGTAAAGTTACAGCTATATAAGACCCTGGTCAGACCCCACTTGGAGTACTGTGCTCAGTTCTGGTCATCTCACTACAGGAAGGATGTGGAAACTATAGAAAGAGTGCAGAGGAGATTTACAAAGATGTTGCCTGGATTGTGGAGCATGTCTTAAAGAATAGATTAAGTGAACTTGGCCTTTTCTCCTTGGAGCAACAGAGGATGAGAGGTTACCTGATAGAGGTGTACAAGATGATGAGAGGCATTGATTGTGTGGATAGTCAGAGGCTTTTTCCCAGGGCTGAGATGGCTAACATGAGAGGGCACAGTTTTAAGGTGCTTGGAAGTAGGCACAGAGGGGATGTCAGGGGTAAGTTTTTTTACACAGAGAGTGGTGAGTGCCTGGAATGGGCTGCCGGCAACTGTGGTGGAGGTGGAAACAATAGGGACTTGTAAGAGGCTCCTGGATAGGTACATGGAGCTTAGAAAAATAGAGGGCTATGGGTAGCCCTAGGTAATTTCTAAAGTAAGGACATGTTCAGCACAGCTTAGTGGGCTGAAGGGCCTGTATTGTGCCATAGGTTTTCTATGTTTCATTTGGAGTTTGAGGAGGTTTGATATGTAAGTAGGATTCTTGAAAATTTCCATAGTGGAGAGCATTCTGACTGGTTGGTCATGGTCTGGTATGGAGACTGCAATGCACAGGAACACAATGTGCTATAGAAAGTTATAGGCTCAGCTAGCTCCATCACGGGCACAAACCAGATGAATATCCAGAACATGTAGTGTCCCAAGAGGACTGCAGCCACTACTAAGGACTCTCACCACCCAGGACACGTCCTTTTCTTGTTACTACCATCAAGGAGGAGGTACAGAAACCTGAAGACCCATATCCAATTGCTTGGGACCAATTTCTTCCCCTCTGCCATTGCATTTCTGAACAGTGTATGAGCCCATAAATATTATTTTTAATTAGTGCACTAATTATTTATTTTGCAATTTATATTGATTTTTTTGATTTGCACTGCACAGCTACCCCAAAACAACCAATTTCTCAACATATGTTAATGATAATAAACCTTGGACTCTGAGTGCACTGCCTGGTGGCTGGACAAGCAGTTACTCACACATCTTTTCAGAACTATCTAAACAAACACTTGAATTACCAAGGCATAGAAATCCAAGGACCAAGTGCTGGTAAAGGGGATTAGGACAGATGGATTCTTGATTGGTGGTGTGGACACAGTGTACCATTAGTCCCGTTTCTATGCTGTATTACGCTATGTCTATATAACCAGGCTTTGCATCCAAGTCACTATCTTGTGACTTCTGGAGAAGAAATATTTCTGCAAACAGCATCTGAAGGCTGGATCTAACTCAGCGGCAATGTCACTGTAATACAACCCAGCAAGGTAAATGATACAATGGAAATCAATAGCTGAAAGGATTAACTATAATTAGCAGCAAACAGCAGGATGGCATTCAATCCAAAGCATGGCTATTGAGCTTCAACCTTCATTCGAACAGTGGTTAAATTACCGAGCCATTAATCCAGAGGACAGGAGTGCTAATCCCCTGTGGAAAATGGGGAATTTAAATCCAGTTAATTAAATATTTTAATTAAGGAAACTAACATCTGTAGTGATGCAATGAAATTACCAGATAGCTGTAAAAATCACCTGGTACTTTTAGTGTACTTATTAGAATGCAAAGAAAAACTGGTCAAACATGATACTTGACAGAAAAATTGGTTTAATCTTAACTGCACTCAGAGTGGCCCAGTTTAAGGATGCGATAGAAAATGCCTGAATTGAAACAGTCCTGTTTTAAGCAAATACTAGATTGGTTGGTTTTGTTTTCCATAAAGAGGAGGAAGCTGAGAGCAAACTGAAAGATAAGCATAAAATTTTGAGTGGAATAGCATAGTTTTTGGTGTGGTATACCACGTCTGGTTCTCCCGGTGTGGCCTTTTACATATTGGTGAGGCTCGACGCAGACTGGGAGACCATTTCGCTGAACACCTACGCTCGGTCCGCCAGAGAAAGCAGGATCTCCCAGTGGCCACACATTTTAATTCCACGTCCCATTCCCATTCTGATATGTCTATCCATGGCCTCCTCTACTGTCAAAATGAATCCAAACTCAAGTTGGAGGAACAACACCTTATATACTGGCTGGGTAGCCTCCAACCTGATGGCATGAACATTGACTTCTCTAACTTCCGTTAATGCCCCTCCTCCCCTTCTTACCCCATCCCTGACATATTTAGTTGTTTTTTTTTCTCTCTCTCTGCCCAACACTCTGCCTGCTCTCCATCTCCCTCTGGTGCTTCCCCCCCCCTTTTTTTTTCTCCTGAGGCCTCCCGTCCCATGATCCTTTCCTTTCTCTGTACCACTTTCACCATTCACCTTTCCAGCTCTTAGCTTCATCCCACCCCCTCTGGTCTTCTCCTATCATTTCGCATTTCCCTCTCCCCCCACTACTTTCAAATCTCTTACTATCTTTCCTTTCAGTTAGTCCTGACGAAGGGTCTCGGCTGGAAACGTCGACAGTGCTTTTCCTTATAGATGCTGCCTGGCCTGCTGTGTTCCACCAGCATTTTGTGTGTGTTGTTTGAATTTCCAGCATCTGCAGATTACCTCGTGTAGGGTAGTATTGTGTACTGTTAAGCTAGGTCTTCTAATATACAGTAACAAACTAGAAGAAACTCAGAGTGGATCAAATTATCGGTGTGTTTATTACTTGAAAAGTAAAGTCTACCTCCATACTGTAAGTTGTTGGTAGATAGCTTCAATCTTACAATTCAAAACAGATCATTTTTATACATTTACACAGTCCAGTAATTCATCAGCTTCATATCTTTGAGGTCATTCCATCTTATCTGCGCCCATCTTAAATGAGCCCATTTGTCTATGAGTCTTCTCCCTCCCAATTGCTGTGTCCTGTTTTTCTCTGCTGCCAAAACACTTTCTGCCATAAAACACATACCCTGCTTAAGTCACATATGCTGCAAGATTCCCATTCAAACATGCCAACAAACCAGCAAAACACACTGGGATCACACAGGTTCCATTTTGTCACGTTACATTTTATAAAAGTTATGAATTCATAAATACTTCAGAGTTACGATACATTTCCATTGTTGATGGTAGGAACATCCAAAAGAAGAAGGCATAGGCATAATGTGAGAGGTAGAAGCTTTAGAGGAAATCTGAAGAGAAATTTTTTCATACAAAGAATTTGGAAGATTCTATCTGAGAAGGGGATGGGTACTCATAACCTTTAACAAGAATCCAGATAAGCACCGGAATCACCAAATCAAAGAAAGCTACAACTAAATGAAGACAAATGAGACCAGTATAACTAAGTAGAATGGTTGACGTGAAAGTGGAGGGCCAAAGAGTCTGCTGCTGTGCTGTATGATTCTGTGACTCTATATATCAATGAGTTATGTGAAATGTCAGTAACATTAAAATGGGATGAACCACTTGATTCTGGAGTCCACTTAGTTACTTTGTGGTCAGGAGTTTGTTCCGCATACTAATCATGACAAAATTTGACTTTGTCTCATAGTGAATCATGCAGTGCAGCCAGCTTCCCAGATTCCTCCATTATGGTTTCTAGATAGATAATGTAAGGAAGAACCCACCTCTTTCTTCACTGCAGTTGATGGAAGACCCATAAATAATAACTTCCATAAAAAGAACAAGTACAGTATTCTGAATCCTGAAGAGAGTAGACTGATTTGATGAACTTCAAAGACAACACCAAATTGGCAAACATTTCTGACAGCTCGTTCCCTGACATACCACTGCTGAAAGACAATGATGCTAAAATTTACTAACAGAATGCGCATTAAATTCTATATTAAATTATGAAAGGTCAGGCCACATTAAACTTTCATAATACTGCCTCCTACAAGTCAATTAGAACCTTTTGTTGAAGTCTTTCTATTTTAATGGAGGAGCATTTGTGAACTTGAGGAACAGGTTGAAGTCAATTTGATTAGAAGCTTTTTCCAGAAGCATCAAATCAATGCAAACATTATAACGAATGCTCAGGCTGATCGATCATATTTAAAAAATATATTTTCAGTGAAAAATATAAGATGGTAGATGTCATCCTTTTCTTGGAGAATAGCAAGAGAGTTTACAGTCCATGAGGAGACTTGCATGTTTCTTCATTGAAAGCAAGCATTTCTATGTTTGCAAGTGACCCATCCCTGGAATGTCTTCCATGATACAGATGTCTCCGAGTTCATGGATGGGGTCACGAGTTTCATCCAGAAATGCATGGAGGATATTGTCCCCCAGAAACTGGTCAGGGTCTATCCAAACCAGAAACCCTTGATCGACAGTTCCGTGAGAGCAGCACTTACCAGCCGACACAGGGCTTACGTTGCCGGTGACCAAAAGGACCTCAAGAAATGGAGTTACGATCTGCGCAAAGTCATCAAGGCAGGGGAACAACAATTAAAGGGCAAGATCAGACACAACTCTCCACCAACAACACACGCAGTTTATGGCAAGGTCTGCACACCATCGCAGACTTCAAAGCTGAACAAAGTGGAGTTTCTAATATTGCTGCCTCTTTCCCAGATGAGATAAAACTCTTTTATGCTCGATTTGGTGTTGCCAACATTAAGGCCCCAAAGAGACCTGAAGCTTGGTCAACTCTGAGGCTGAAGTATGCAGGTGTTTCCAACGAGTGGACAATCGCAAGACTGCGGGACCGGACAGCAACCCAGTGTGGGAACTCAGGATATGCGCAGCACAACTGGCAGGTGTGTTTGCAGACATTTTTAATCTCTCCCTCTCCCAGTACAGAGTGCCCTCCTGCTTCAAAACATCCACCATTGTTCCTGTACCAAAAAAGACTAAGGTAACATGTCTGAACGACTGGTGCCCTGTTGCACTCACCTCAATAATAAGCAAATGTTTTGAGAGGCTGGTCAAGGACTTCATCTGCAGCATGCGACCACCCACACTGGATCCCCTACAATTCACCTACTGACACAACCGATCGACAGATGACACAATACCCTCAGCTCCACACACCGTCCTTACACATCTGGAGAAGAAGGATGCTTATGTGAGAATACTGGACTACAGTTCAACATTCAACACCTTAATCTCCTCCAGGTTTAACAGAGACTTCGATCTTCACTCTGCCTTCTGTAGCTGGATCCTGGACTTCCTGTCAGATGGCAGGCAAGTGGAAAGAGTGGGCTCCCTTGCCTTTACCTCTCTGACCCTCAGCACAGGTACCCCTCAGGGCTGTGCACTAAGCCCCCTCCTTTACTCTCGGTATACCCATGACAGCTTCGCCCCCCCCCCACAGCTCCAATCTGCTAATTAAATTTCCTGACAATACTACACTGATTGGCCTAATCTCAAATAATAATAAGGCAGAGAAGAAGTCAACTCTCTGACACAGTGGTGTCAAGAAAACAACCTCTCCCTCAATATCACAAAAACAAAGGAGCTGGTTGTGGACTACAGGAGGAATGGAACAGGCTAGCCCCTATTGACATCAATGGATCTGGGGTTGAGGGGGTGAACAGTTTTAAGTTCCTCGACATACACATCACCGAGAATCTCATGTGGTTTGTACAAACCGGCACAACAGTGCCTCTTTCATCTCAGACAGTTGAGGAGGTTTGGTATGGGCCCCCCGAATCCTCAAATTTTCTACAAGGGCACAGTTGCGAACATCCTGACTGGCTGCGTCACTGTCTGGTATGGGAACTGTACCTCCCTTAATCACAGGATTCTGCAGAGAGTGGTGCGGACAGCCCAGTGCATCTGTAGATGTGAACTTCCCACTATTTAAGACATTTACAAAGACAGGTGTGTAAAAAGGGCCTAAAGGATCATCGGGGACCTGAGTCACCCCAACCACAAACTGTTCCAGCTGCTACCATCCAGGAAATGGTACTTCAGCATAAAATCCAGGACTAACAGGCCTCCAGGACAGCTTCTTACACCAGGCCAGCAGACTGAATAATTCAATGCTGTTACAATTGTGTTTCAATGTTATATTGACTGTCCTGTTGTATATACTATTTATTATAAATTACTGTGAACTGCACGTTGCACATTTAAACGGAGATGCAATGTAAGGATTATTATTCCTCATGTATATGAAGGATGAAATTAATAAAGTCAATTCAATTCAATTCACAACTTATTTAATGGGTAGGCACTCAGTTCCTCTAAGTGTAAAAAAAACCCCAGAAATTTTAGGTGAGATGCATATTGTATAGTTTTTGACTCAGAAGCAACAATGAATCTATTAAGCTAAAAGTTATTTTAATTACAATGCAGTAATGCGAATTGGCAATGCTTTCCCCTGCTTTAGTGAGTACAGAAGGCAGACATCAACCTACGAGATCCAAGCCAATTTCCAGGGGAGGATTGGCATGAGTCCCATAATCCTACCTTTCCCCCGTCATCCTTTCTGATGTCTATCAACTTCGTTTGGTTGTTTTACTACTTCTAATTACACTCAGCGTTAACCTACTGACTCTGCTTTGGAATGTGGCAGATAATCAAGTTATTCAGGGAAAACCTACACCAGCTTTTCTCATGCTTTTTGCCCTGAAGGAATCCTTGAAATAATTTTCAGGTCTCAGGGAACCCTTGCATAAAAATTACTGTATCTCTGGTTCGTGGTACGTTAACACAATCAGTAAATTTTATATAAATAATCCAAAAATAATTGTCAATGCTCTTTTAAGTAGAGAATTAGTTTTTAGCTAAACTTCCCTGAAAAAAAGGTAGTTAAGCTTAGCTTACTGCTTGAAATTAATCTGTTTTTTTCCCTTTCATAGATGTTAAAACCTCATAAGACAAGCATAATAAATTTCTGTCGAATAACTGGCTTAAGCCAAAATGGGATTTAATTTTTCTGTATTTAGGATTGGTATATTTAATTTGAATAAAGGTTGTAAATTGATTTTAATTAACGCTATTTGCAACATGAAAATTTATTGACAATGTTGAATAGTAAAGTTACTAAAAACCATAAGCCAAAGCAATATGAAGAAAAATATAGCCTAAGACAATTTTATACAAGACTTTGAAAAAACATTTTCTTACTAAGTGACACAATTAGGCTCATTAGGCCTAGCATATGAAACCTAGATGTATTTTGTGCTGCACAAATACTCAATTCTGGGTCAAACTTGAGATAAGCACACACTGATTTCATCTTCAGCTGAAACAAAACAATTTCTATCCTTGCTCTTCATGCTTGTTAAACAAGAAAAAGCTTGCTCACACATATAAGAAGTTGAAAACTGCAGCAAAATATTCATTACTTTTCTATGAATGGCAGGATACTCTTCTTTCACAGAAATCCAGAACTTGTCCTTGGGCAGGTCAGTAAATCTCATCTTGAGTGCATGATCAGACTGCATCTCACAAAGTTCTTTCTTCTCTCTCACGGTCAATTTCTCAGGCTGAGCAGAAGATTCAGAGAAAGGGTCCCTCAAACAGTCATACAAGTGTTGAAAGAGAGGAAAAATACTATCCAATTTTGTTCTGCATTTCTTCCAGGTGGATTTCAATAAGACACAAGACTTTCTGATATCCTTCCTCACTCTCCAGTCGAAGTAGCAGTGTTCAAGATTGCCTTTTGCAACATAATTTTTCCAAAGATTCAGTTTCCTTTTAAATCCAAGAATCTCATCTTGAAGTCAAAACATTATCTATAGGGCCTTGCAGAGACTTGTTCAACTGGTTCATATGATGAAAAATGTCTGTTAAGTAGGCTAGTTTCTGCAGCCATTCTTCATCTCCAAAACACTGAGCAAAATCTGGCCTACTATTTTCTTGAGAGTACTCCTGCAATTCACCTTTCAGCTCAAACACCCCATTGAGAACTCAGAAAAAAGAACGGCATAATAAGTAAATGAGAAAACCACAAAAACTATGAAAACTTCACAATTCACTTCTATACTTCTAACCTACCAGTCTATCAGGCGGTCGAGTCTGTTGCTGCGATCTACATAGCACCGGTGGTGATTGCACTGGTGACGGTGGTTGTGCTGGCTCCGGCCTGACTTGAAGTGCCAGCCTGTTAGGCATCAGTAATCCCTCATGCGTGTGACTGTGGTCAGTAGCAGGGTATGTGACGAAGTCCCACAGAACTGAGGATTTCTGACAGTGATTGGTGGGAGGGGCCCATCATACTCCATTGTCACACTTTTCAGGTGGCTCTGGAAGTCAAGCCCCAATAGCACAGGGGCACACAGTTGAGGCATGACCAGTGACGTAAAGTCCCGATATTCTGTGCCCTGCACCACCAGTGTTGCTACACAACCCACCTGGATGTCTGTGGAATGCGATCCAGAAGCCATGGTGACCCTCTGGCTTACCGGCCGTGTCACGAGTCCGCAGCGTTGCACAGTGTCCGGGTGAATAAAACTCTCAGTGCTGCCCGTGTCAAACAGGCAGCTAGTCCTGTGCCCCTCCACCAGGATATCCATCATTGACCTTGTGAGTGGTGTGGAGCGCTTTGGTCGAGGGTTATGGAGGCCAGAGTTGAACGCTGTCTTGGTGCCCAGTAAGCACACGTGGGTCGGAGGCGGGGCAAGTTGGCGCTGACAAAGATGGCTGCCCCCCATGCCTCGCACGCAGCGGGCAGGCAAGATGGTGGCGACCAAGATAGCGACCCCCATGCCTCGCACACGGCTCTGCTCGACCCCACTCCTGGTTTGGACTTACAGACCTTGGCGAAGTGGCCCTTCTTGCCACAGCTGGAGCAGGTCGCTTCTCGGGCCGGGCAGCGTTTTCGGGGGTGCTTTTTGAGTCCACAGAAGTAACACTGCGCGGACTTGCGACTGGCAGCAGCCGAGGTCGATTCGCCGGTGGATTGCGGGGTTTGCAGCGTCCATGAGGCTAGCAGGAGATCGCACACCTGGACAGTGTCAGCGTTGTGCAGAGCGGCCTCTGGCATGTTGACCAGCTTGATCGCCAAATGTAAGGTAAGATCGGCGTGTTCCAGCAGCCGCTGGCGCACGTACACTGACCTGATCCCAGTAACGAAGGTGTCTCTCACTACGAGCGCCACATGCTGTTCTGCCGTCAGCCCCCTGCAATCGCAGGCCCGCACGAGCGTCTGTAGGGCCCGGACAAACTCAGTGCTCGACTCTCCAGCCCGCTGCCGCCATGTCGCTAAGCGATGTCTTGCATAGACGGTGTTCACCAGCCGCTGGCATTGTCTTTTGAGGGCATCCATCGCACCCTGGTAGTCCGTTTGGTCTCTGATCATGGAGTAGACCCTTGGACTGAACCTGGAGAGGAGAACCCTGCGCATCGTGGCAGGATCGGTCACATGAATCTCCTCCAGGTACAATTCGAAGTATGCTAACTAGAGTTCGAAAGCGTCGCCAGCTTCCTGGGATTGAGGATCGAGATCCAATCTGTCGGGTCTTAAAATGCTCTCCATGTTTTAAAATTGCTGCTAATAAAATTGATGCACCATCAATAACTCTCGGAGATGGGAAGTGAATGATAGGCTTTTATTAGCAGCGAAAAGGGAGCACGACATCTCGGAGACTGAGGGAGGAGCAGTGCCCCCAATCGCCTTTATACCGGGGTCTGTGGGAGGAGCCACAGGAGCAGTCAGCGGGGGGGGGGGGGGGGGGGGGGCGTGTCCAGACAGGTATACGTAGTTTACCACACTACATAATCCACTTTTTACTGTGTTTACAACTGCAAAGCAGCAGGCCAGCGCTGAGTTGCAGCGTGTAAAAATTTCTTCTTTAGAATGCAAATATCTCTACTAGATCTTGTTTGCTCCCATAAGTCAGTCACCATCGCGTAAATGGAAGTTGGGGAGGTGATTCGTGAGGGAGAGGCTGACATCACAGCCCGGGTCTATTCAATGCTCAGAAAATACACTTCAGGCTCCTCGTCAGCCTACTGTCCTCCCCTCTGTGCAATGCAGTGCTCATCACTATCTCACCTCAAAAACTGAGAACTGAGAACCAAGTAAACTAAGCATGGTCCTGCTGTGCACTGCTATACTGGGCTGAGTCTGTGCCGGGCTCTCGCGAACCATAGGATTCCGCAGAAACCCAGACCTGCACCGTCACGGGGAGGAATTGCGACTTTTACACAGACAGCATCTGAAGTCCGGATCAAACGTGGGTCCTTAAAGCTATGGGGCAACAACATTATCTGCTGCACTTCAATTCCACCCTTATTCATTGTTCTTTCCCAAGGTCCTCTTCGCTTCTGCAGAGATAAATCCTCCATACTGCAACATTTTTGTCATGGGTCCTAAGTAATAGTTAATTTTAAACAGACACTTACAGTTCTGTGCTAAAGTCCTAAACACCCCAGTATATGTGCCTAAAACTTTTGCATGGTACTGTAGTAATTTTAAAACAACACCCACAGTACTGTGCAAAAGTCTTAGGTACATACATATAGCTAGGGCACCAAAGACTTTTGACCGTACTGCTGTGCCAAAAAAAAAGACAAATTTCATGACATATGTAAATGATGATAAACCTGATTCTGATATGGGTCTCTATTGTGGACTGAGAGTGGGAAGGAGGCAGGGAGAGGGGAGTCATGGCTGGGAAAAAGGGAAGGGAGAGGGGAGGGAGCAGGAAGCTTCAGAGAGACATTCTGTAATGACCAGCACCACTCCCTGCCCCGGTATTACTTCTCTGCCAGCTGTCCCAAACACTTCCCGCAGCGCTCCACCTTCGCCATTCCCAACATCCTTTGCTCCTGCTATACTTACAAGCTCGCTCCCCACTCCACATTGACAAATTCAGTACTGTGCATAGTCTTAGGGACTCTAACTATAGCTATGCACCTAAGATTTTTGCACAGTACTGTACATATTGGTTGAAAATAATATTACTTAATAATTTGCACTTGTTATTTCAAAGCAGTTATTATCCTTCAAACTTTGCTTTGTTTAAGCACTATGTTGTAGTTTAACAAGCTCTCTGCTCACTTCCTTCAAGCTTGGTGATACCCAAATTTTTAGCCTTTATAACTTACCTGAACTAAAGAAAATGTGACATGCTTATAATCTTTGCCTTTTATTAATGCAAATGTAATAGAACTAGGTAATAGAAATGTAGCATAGGTTTGACTGAATATTTATCATCTTCAGAATGTTTATATCGCAATGGTTCCCTAATGGGATTCAGCACATTTTTAAAGTGGCAGGACCTTGTCATTGACAAGGTAGGAGTAGGCCATTTCAATCTGAGGCAAGAAGCAAAAGCTAATTGTATTTCAGGAAAAAAAATCACTGTCATTTATGTTAGAACACAAACTGGCGACACTTCCTTGGGTAATTAGTGGGTGTGGTAAAAATGGAGAATTTTGTTATAGGGTGTAGCAGCTTAAAGAGATTGCACATGTAAACTACAGTCACAAATCTGATCTCTAATTATAGTTCTATAAGTGTTTCACTTGTTCTGATCTTTGATTTAAAAACTTGGTGTTTTTTGTCTTCCTGCTTGTTTTGGATTATGTCTTAAGTCAAATATTTTCAATGAAGTAGTTCTAATATTGTCAGTAGCCAACATTTCAATTATGTTCACTTTAAGTTAGAGAATCAGAACATGGGATATCGTGAAACTGCTTGGCTATCATCTCCATGTTAGCTTTTTTTTTTGGAAATGTTGTTGAGATAATCATGCTGCCAAACACACTTCCTTTAGAATCACAGATGTTTATTTTCCATAAATTCAATTCTTGCTTGGAAGTTTCAGCTGAACCTTCACCTATCACCCTTTGCGGAAATGTATATCAGAATACACAAAGTCACTGATTAAAAAAGAGTACTTCTTTCCCACACACTACTTCTCTTAAAACTCTTAAAAATAAATTATAATCTAATCAGGTCTAAAAATGTTTCACAATTCCGTACACAATGTTTTGAGAAATTATTTTTACATGACTAGATTTCTGCCGAGCTCTTTCACACTGTGATAAATATTAATTCCAAGTTATGTTATTGCATTCTGTGCTTAATATCTGAAACCCAAAAATGAAAATATAACTTGACAAGTGCATTTTTCCAAGTTCCATCATGACTTTGACCACATGAGTATGTAATTACTGAAGTGCGGTTTAGCATTCTGGAAGAGAATTCTAAGTTACATTGGAATTGAGGAAATAGACAATAGACAATAGGTGCAGAAGTAGACCATTCGGCCCCTCGAGTCTGCACCGCCATTCTGAGATCATGGCTGATCATTCACTATCAATACCCAGTCCCTGCCTTGTCCCCATATCCCTTGATTCCCCTATCCATCAGATATCTATCCAGCTCCTTCTTGAAAGCATCCAGAGAATTGGCCTCTAATCAGAGAAATGTTAGATATTAAAGATCCACTTTCCAGCTTGTTGCCTGACAATGGCGTTGCTGACTCTATCACGTAATCTAAGGTTTACATAAGATACTTGTAGCTGATTATTAGGGAAAGATGAGGCCTATCTGCATTGTCTGTGATTTTCCTTGTAGCTCTTCCATTTTCATGATGTCCATATCACTTAATCTTCCTTATATCCATGTT
This sequence comes from Hypanus sabinus, assembly GCF_030144855.1. Taxonomy (NCBI): domain Eukaryota; kingdom Metazoa; phylum Chordata; class Chondrichthyes; order Myliobatiformes; family Dasyatidae; genus Hypanus; species Hypanus sabinus. The sequence goes on from NC_082716.1 coordinate 80,984,369, forward strand.
CCTATCCAAATGTCTCTTAGAAACCTCCACTGTATTGGCCTTTCAGGGCCTTTCAGCGCATTCCAGGCATCCACTATTCACTGTTTACCCCTCACATTCCTCTTGAACCTACCCTCTCTCACCTTCAAAGCTTGTCCTCTAATATTAAACATTTCAACCCTGGGAGCAGATACTCCCTGTCTACTCTAGCTATGCCTCTCATAATCTTATAAAGCTCCATCAGATCTCCTGTCAGCCTCTCCCACTCCAATGAAAACAACTCAAGTTCATCCAGTCTTTCATGATTACACAAGGCAGCATCCTGATAAATCTCTTCTGCACCCTCTCCAAAGCTTCCACACCCTTCCTATAGTGGGGTGACCAGAACTGTATATAATATGTGGTGTAACCAGAGTTTTATAAAGTTGCAAGATAGCCTCCTGAGTTTTGAACTCAATGCCTCGACTAATAAAAGCAAGAATTCCAAAAGCCTTCTTAACCACCCTATCGACCTGTGTAGACATTTTCAAGGAGCTATGAACTTGGATCCCAAGATCTCTCTGCTCAGCAACACTGTTAAAGGATCTTGCATTTAACAGTGTATTCTCTCTTTGCATTTGCCCTAGCAAGGTGCAGCAGGTCACCCGGCTTAACACCCCTCCTAATCTGGATCCAGTCCCAACTTTTCTATTTTCAATAAAAGTGTTGGAATTAGTATATAGATCTGAATGAGGTTCACTAAATGGGCATTAACCTTCATCTTGTCCGAAACTTTTCCCGCCCCCGAGTATTTTTTATGCATTATATTCATGAATTGCCCGGAGGTCAGTCTTTTAATAGAGATGGAATGTTTTATGTTAATTGGAAGCTGCAGCACGAGGTTGCAGAATGACCATCTATTAGGCATCCTGCCTAGATTTTAGCTGAAATCAATGGAAGTTAAAATTATAATAAAGTTAATTGTTTTTCCTTCTACATATTCAGCCTGACCTACTGAGTATTGCCATCATTTTCTGATTTTATTTTAGATTTCCATCACCTGCAGTTTTTTTCGATATTTGAAAGCAAAATTAAACAGATGCATAGTGTGCTGTCATATTTACATTCTCCGTGTAATATGAATTACCACTCATTATACCGATTTCACTTGTATTGGCTGGTATTCTAGCTAGTAAGACTTGGCTTGCTGCTAACCAGCCTAAACACATGCCAGAAGTCCCTCCAGCACTCTGTATCAGGCAAGTTACCAGCAATGTGGGTGGGGTCTACTTAGATTAACATATTTTAAATATAATCTAAATGCCACTTCTTTTAAACTTCAAGAAATAAAGTACTAAGTTGATTCAGTTTTTTTTTGTTCTGGCAAAAGAGGTTTCTCATTTAGTGGAATTCCTGTCCTTTATTTGCACCACTGTATTCAGTGTTGCATTCACAAATGTATCACAAGAGCCAACTGTTACTTTCATCCTTTTATTGACAATTTATGTTTAATTTATTCATCTTTTCTGCCTGCTTTGAGGTCCCAAATGAGTCACTTTGAACCCAAAGCATCTTCCTCAGATTTTCAGAACATTTGTTCCATCTGCCCATTGCCTCCATTGCATTAATCATTCATTAGTACTGAGGAGCCAAGTGAAATAATTCTGCATAAAGTTGAAAGATTACAATCAAAGTCAATAAGATTGCTGTCACTCAGCAGAACAGTTCTCCACTCTATCCTATTAATCAGTATTCTGCATTATAACTGTAAAATGCTGGAAATGCTCAGCAAGCGAGCCAAAATCATGCTGCCCTCACTTACTGCTAACCTATAGGGATATCTGAGGTTGTCTATTACAGATTCCCAGTATCACCGTTTTGATTTACGTCAGCCAGTTGCTCAGGACCTGTACAGCGGTGGGGAATTGTGCACATTAATGGCATCACATAAGGGGAAAGACTTAACAAGCCCAGCACAATGAACCCCTCAGAAAACACTGGCATTCCCTTGACACAAGAGACTCTGCAGCTGCTGAAAATCTTGAGCAATCTGGAGGAACTCAGCAAGTCATGCAGCATCGTTGGAAGGGAATAAACAGTTGATGTTTTGGACCATGACCCTTCATCAGGACTGGAAAGAAATGGGACAAAAGGCAAAACAAGAAGGTGGGGGAGGGGAAGGAGTTCAATCTGGCAGGTGACAGGTAAGATCTGCTGAGGAGGAAGCTGGGTGTGTGAAGAAGGGAGAGTGAAGTAATTGAGGACCTAACCTGGATACAACATATTGATGCAAGAATAAAGAAGGCAAAACAGTGGCTATATTTCATTAGGAGTTTGCAAAGATTTGGTTTTGTGAACTAAAACACTCAAAATCTTCTACAGACATACCGTGGAGAGCATTCTGACAGGCTGCATCATCATCTGGTATGGTGGGCAGGAGGCTTCTGCACAAAACTGAAATAATTTGCAGAAACTTGTAAAATTAATCAGTTCTGTCATAGGTACCAGCTTCTGTAGTATCCAAGTCAGCTTCAAGGAGTGGTGCCTTCGGATGACATCGTCCATCATAAAGATCCCCACCACCTAGGACATTACTTCTTCTCACTGTTACCATCAGATAGGTGGTACAGAAGCTTGAAAGCACACACTCATTGATTCAGGAACGGCTTCTTCCCCTCTGCCATCCAACTATAAATGGGCATTGAACCCGTGAACACTACCTCACTACTTTTTTATTTTTGTTATTTTGCACTCCTTATTTTTTCCTCTATATTTACTTGTCATGTATTTCATTGTACTGCTGCCATTATTGTTAACAAATTTCATGAATATACCAGTGATACTAAATCTGATTCTGATTCTGAAGCTGGGAAGGGGAAGATGGAAGAAATGAAGGGCTGAAGGAGAAGGAATCTAACAGATGAAGACATGGAAGAAAAGGAAGGAGGAGAGGAATCAGTGGGAGGTGTCTGACAGATGAGAAGACAAGAGCTATGAGAGTATTCAGAATAGGGAATGGAAAAGAGAGAAAGGAAGAATGTATACATTAACATTCCATTAAATCATGCCCCCTTATTTAACTGGCTGTGAAGCCAATTAAATACTTTGAATCTAGAATCTGTAAAATCTAAACCTGAGTTTTAAATCCATTTGTTTTCATGAGAATTGAGTTTTTGTACTTAAATCAAAGAGAATTCTGGCTTACTGGCAACTCGATATGACAATATTTATTTACTTTTATGATCCAAAGTTTGAAGGAAATTTATTATCAGAGTATGTATATTTCACAATATATTTCCCTGAAATTCACTTTCTTGTAGGCGTTCACAGTAGAGCAAAATATAATAAAATAAATGAAAAACAACACACAGAGCGACAAACTACCAATCTGCAAAAGAAGACAGACTGTGCTTTTGCAAAAAAATCAGATAATAATATTAAAAATTATTATCCTCATATTAACATATTCCTTTGGCATAATATCTTTATCCAAAGTTGATCTGGAAAATTTACAAAGAAAAATAACTGAAATGACAAATTTTAGAAAATATTACGTACACTCGAACAAACTTAGATTAACAGTACCTAGGACAGGAGGAGCAGGAGGAATAACAGACATAAAAAAAATTTACACGACAGTCAGGTAAAACTTCTAAGGATATATTTTCACCAATGAAAACAGGATTCAGCTCTGCACATGAGCATATGCATTTCTGAAAAGAAGTACCAACCACTAAACGTAAAAGAAAGCACATCCCTGTAAATTAAGAAATTATCACTATAGAAGTTAACCAATGGAAGAGCATGGAAGACATTCCCATGATCTGAGAAGACTAGATGTTGACAAGGAAGCATTGTATGGATGGCTCAGAGTTGGAGACCTCTTCCCAGAAACAGAGGAGTTCCTCGTTATAATGCAGGACCAGGTGGTTACCACAAAAATGATCAAAAATACCACAAGATGATAACTGTAGAAAATGTCAAGAAGAACCAGAAACAATTAAACATATTACAGGATCCTGCCACAGTTTAAGTCAATCTGCTTACTTACACAGGCACTATCAAGTGATAAACATCATTCACCAAAATCTTGCTTTAACATACAAACTCATAAAAGACACTTTACCTTAAATAAATGCAAGCCTGATCCAGTTTCAGAGTCAGAGTGCTGCAAATTATATTGTGACTATCCATTATTGCAGATAGGACAATCCATACTAATCATCCAGATATAATGTGTGTAGTCCTCTGTTAGTCTCGATAGACCATGGATCTGAACCTTGGAAAGTTTCCAGGGCGCAAGCCTGGGCAGGGTTTTTTTTTATGGAAGACCAAGCTGCAAGTCTCCCCTCTCCACGCCACTGATGTTGCCCAATGGAAGGGCATTAGGACCCATACAACTTGGCACCGGTGTCGTCGCAGAGCAATGTGTGGTTAAGTGCCTTGCTCAAGGACACATACAAGCCTCAGCCAAGGCTCGAACGAGCGACCCTCAGATCACTAGGTGAATGCTTTAACTACTTGGCCATGCACCAACACAGATATAATATGACACTTTAAATAAGCAAGAAAAACCTACTGAATAGGTACAGCCATTTGAAACACAAATCACACACAGAAATCAGTTTGTGAAAATCACCTGAAATAAGCTGAATTAAAAGTGGAAAATTAAAGATTATGGGACATGAACAGCATATAAATTGTCCCAATAGTAATATCTACAACTGGTGTCATCCCAAAGTCACTACACGAGCATAAAATATTTAGGCTACACAACAATATTTATGTAAATCTCCAGTAAGCCACAATACCATACACCAATAGAACAGTCCAAAAGTTCCTAGCAATTGAGAAATGAGTGTACTTGATTGTACCTGTACTTCAAACATTACAAACTTGCGCTGAGAACAATAAAAATAAATAAGTAAATAAATAATACCGAGAACATGAGTTGTAAAGAACTTGGAGGTGAGTCCATAGGTTGTGAAATCAGTTCATTGTTGAGGTGAGTGAAGTTACCCACACTGATTCAGGAGTCTGATGGTTGAAGGGTGATAGCTGTTCCTGACCCTGGTGGTGTGAGTCCTGAGGCTGCTCTACATCTTCTCATTAGCAGCAGAGAAAAGAGAGCATGGTCTGGATGGTGGTGGTCTTTGATGATGGGTGCTACTTTCTTGTGGCAGCACTCCTTGTGAGTGTGCACAATGGCGGAGAAGGCTTTTCCTGTGATGTCTGGGGTGTATCCATCACTTTTCGTTAGCTTTTCCATTCGATAGAAATTTGTCAAAGTTTTAGATGATATGCCAAATCTGCACAAATTTATAAGAAAATAGAGGTGTTACCATGTCTTTGAAATGCCACTTATATGCTGGTCCCAGGACAGATCCTCTGATATGATAATACCCAGAAATTTAAAGTGACTGACACCCTCCACCTCCAATCCCTCTAATGACCACTGCCACACCCCCAACCCCACCGCTCGGTTCCTTCCTCCTGTAGTCAATAATCAGCTCTTTTCCTTTGCTGACATTGAATGAAAGATTGTTGATTTTCAATCTCCCTCCTATATGCCAATTTGTCACCACCTTTGATTCGGGCAACAACACCAGTGGTGTCAGCAACTTAAATATGGTATTGGAACTGTGCTTAGCCTCACAGTCATCAGTATAAAGCAGGTAGAGCAGGGGCTAAGCAGACAGCCTTGTAGTGCATCTGTCTCTCGGAGAAGTACATCTTGAATTATTCCATATACAAGTTTTAAATGTCCTCTCACCTGATGACCAGCAAAATTAGTATGTCTCAGAAAGTGGAAAAGAAATAAAATAGTCCAGGTTCTCATCCACCATCTATTTGATTGGAGAAATGGATGTCTGTTTTTGGTTCCATTCAGCTAGCCAGTGTGTGCGGGAGGATGGTGTGGACAGAAATGTAGCAAGAGAATTATGGAGCAGGGTGTTACAGGAAGGTTGTGACTTGGTGGCAATAATGCAGGTAGTCCTCTGACCATGACAACATTCCATTTTTGGGAACCTTTCAGAATCCAAACTACTTGTAAGTCAGAAATGAACAAGATGATGGGTGGGAGAGGATCACAGAAACAGATGTGATGGGAGAGCAAGAAGGCATGGGAAGAGTGACCACCAGTCGGCCTCACTGACACAATGAGTGTATCTGCTCAGTGCTGCCAGCACTGCCTGGCTCCACTCAACTCCCAAGTGTTGTGGCTTGGGAAGGTGTGGGGATGGTGTTGACAAAAGGCACATATACTTCTAGTTTGCACGCAGCAGGAGATGTCTGTAATCCTGCAGTAACCAGCAAATCTGTCTCGCCAGTCTCCCAAACTCTTGTTCCTATGCACAAAATATCTGTAGGTCGGACATTTGTAACGCAGGAGGACCTACATCAGAAAACAAGATTACAAATGGGACAGCAGTTTGTGTGGATGTAAGAAGAAAAGCGAAGTGCTAAAAGAGAAGGAGACAATATCTGGAGTGGTAAAACCACTCAACTTCAGCTGGTGGCAACCTTGGAACACAGTCAAGACAAAAGGAGATGGATGTGCTGAGGTGCAGGAGGAGGGAAATAGCATTGGATTGAAGAGGTTAGAAAGACTTCCCTTGTTCTGCACAATAACTTTGGAGAAATGGACAGACTCAGCAGGGGAGAATTGTATTTGACATTGAGTTTGATCTAATGACAGTTGGGGAAATTACTCATGATCAATACCCATACAAGTACTGCAATGGTTGAGACAATTAGTGGCTATGGTGTTTGGTGTTGAATGGACGATCAACTCCAAGCAACTGGGAACTTAAGTATCTAATGGCAGAGGAAAGATCATCTGACTGGTAATCAAGATGATACCATCAGTTTCCTGTCGGGGCACTGTTAAAACTATCATCAAGGGTTTATGTGGTGCAGATTGTGCTCAAGTTTTGGTTTTGGCTCTGATGAGATAAACTTTGTTGTAAAACCAACTGAATGTTTGAACTTTGACAGTACTTCAAAGGGGCAGAGTGAAGTTGACGACCTTCTATTGTACGGACGCCAAGGTTTAAACAGACAAAGTTTAATAATAGCAATTCCAGAAAGAACAAGAGTGCGTGACCTATCATACCGAAGTTGAGATGAATTGCAGCCAAGCTGCAAAATCGTAAAGTGTTAAGTGTTTTGCTCTGTAGATAAATGCCACGTTCTGTGATATGAAATAGGGAAACAGGAAGTTGGCAGATAAATCAAATACCTAAGAGGCTCAAAGTGAGCCAGTGGGATAAAAATAGTTACCCAGCATTGCTCGGTTGGAGAAATGCATTCAGTGTTCCAGCCAAAGCAAAATGCCCAATCACAAATAGAGATTTAAATAATCAAAGAATAAGAAGACCTTCAAATAAAAAGAAATGAAAGAATTTATCATTCTCATTTTACCTGACTCAGAATTAGGAAATTTGTACAAAACAGAAAGTACATAAAAATTGCCAGCAGGTCAGACTGTCTCAGTGGGAAGAGAAGCACAGTTAAGGTTTCATTCAGGGACTCTTTGTCAGAACTGAAAATGAGAAAAAAGAAGCTGTAAAACTAAAGCAATGCAAACAAAACAATAGATCCTGTCTGACCTGCTGGGTTTCTCCAGAATTTTGTGTGTGTTGCTCAAGATTTTGAGCATTTGCAGAATCTCTTATGTCTCTGGTTAAAGTATGGGGAGGGGAGATGTCTCTGATAGGGTAAAACCAGGGTGTCCATAAGCTGTTAACAAAGTTATCTGGTCAATGAGTAAATGGGGGCTGTTAATGGGTGAGAACCTAGACAAATCAGAATTATTAAGTTTATTATCACTGACACCAAGTTTTGTGCAGCAGTACAATACAATACATAAAATACTATAATATATAAGCAGTGCCAAAGGAGAGCAAAAGCTGTGAGATAGTGTTCATGGATTCATTGTCCATTCAGAAATCAGATGGCAGATTTAGTGGCAAAAGTAACGAGACGGTGGAGGTTGCAAAATGCAGAGAAGGAGGACAAGCCCAGCAAGTCAGTCTGGATGAGAAAGGGAAAAAAAGGGGAAACAAAAACAAGCTGAGCTAACGTTAGAGATGAATGACTGAGAAATTATGTTGCCTGAAGTTGTAAAATTCAATATTGAGTGCCGCGATGGAAGATAAGGAAGGTGTTCCTGAGGCTTGCCCTGGCTCTCACCGTGACAATAGAGGCCATAGACTACTAGGTCAGAGAGCAATGGGATGAAGAAACAGATGTAATGGGAGAGGGAACAAGCATGGGAAGAGCGGCTCTCAGTCAGCCTCACTGACTCAATGAGTGGGACTGCTTAGTATTCCCGGCTCTGCTTGGCTCGACTCAGCCCACAGCTGTTACGGCTCAGTAAGTGGAGAAACCGTATGAACTACCCAGTTCCCACCCAGCAGAAGATGCCTGCAGGCTCAGAAGAGCCATCCCATCAGTCCCTTGCAAAGTAATCATCCAGTCCCTGTTTGGTTTCTCCAGTATGAATGAGCTCATGCTGTGAACACCGAGTGCAGCACACAGGATTGAGGACATGCAAGTGAATCGTTGCTTTACCTGGGAAGATTGTTTGAGCTTCTGGATGATGATAAGGGAAGATGTGAAAGGACAAGTGTTGCCTCACTTATGGAAACAAGGGAAGGTGCCATAACAGAGTTAGTTGGTGGGACTGGAAAAATGGACTGTGGAGTGCCATAGGTAACAGTCCCTGTGAAATGCAGAAAGGAAAGCTGAGAGGAAAATATGGTGGTGGAATTTCTTTGACAGTGGTGGAAGCAGGAGAGAATGGTCTATTGAATGTGGAGGCTGGCAAAGTGGAAGGTGAGGAAGGTGAGGACCGGGAAACTGTTCTCTCCAGGAGAAGAGAGGTTGAAAGTAGAGGTGTGGGAAATGAATGACAAGCAGTCAGGAGGCTTGTTACCAAAGCTAGGGGGACATTTCAGGGGAGTCTATAGAGAATATCTCATTGTTGAAGTATGGAGGATCTAGGACATTGGGATAGAACCGTTACAGGAGGCAGCATGGGACAAAAAAAAACTGAGACAGCTGTGTGTGTTGGTAGGCTTGTAATGGATGATGGTAGTTTACCCATCTCCTGAACCGAAGACTGAGAGATCTTGAAAAAGAAGTGAGGAGTCCAAGATTGTCTATGTGAAAGTGAGGGCAGGATGGAAATTGGCAGCAAAGCTGATGAAACTGCCTGGGTCTGCATGAGTGCAGGAAAGCAGCAGCAATGTAGACATTGATACATTGGAAAAGGAGCTGAGGGAGTGGGCTTTGGGGGGACTGGAACAAAGACGGTTCCACCCCTACAGGAAGATAGGCATAGCTTGGGTCTATGTGATACCCACAGCTACGCCTTTGCTCTGGTGGAATTGAGTGGTTTTGAAGGAGTTTTTCAAAGTGAGAACAAGTATAGCCAGCTGAATGAGGGTGGAGGGGAACTAATTCATATTGTGCTCAAAGGACAAGCAGAGGGTTCCCAGATCATCATGATGTAGGATGGGGTGGGGTGTTATAGTATATCCATGGAAAAGATGAGCCAGCTGGGACAAAGCAAAATGGCACAGGGTATCAGAGGTATCACAGATTTAACTGGGAAAGGCCTGGACCAGAGGAGAAAGGACAGAGTCAATTTATGAAGAACTAAGTTTGGTGGGACTAGGAAAGGCTAAGACAATAGTTCTGTTAGGGCAGTCCTTCTGGTGGATACTAAACACAAAGTGCACTGCAGATGCCGTGGTCAAATCAAGATGCATAAAAAAGCTAGATGAACTCAGCAGGTCGGGCAGCATCCGTTGAGAGAAGCAGTCAATGTTTTGGGTCAAGACCCTTCATCAGGACTAAAGAAAGAGGGGCAGGGGCCCTATAAAGAAGGTGGGGAGAGGGTGGAAAACCAATCAGAGGAAAGATCAAGGGGTGGAGGAGGGGAAGCAGGGAGGGGTGAAGAAGGAATCTAAGGGGAAAGCACTACGGGTAGTAGAAGAAGGCAGAGTCATGAGAGGTGATAGACAGCTAGATGAGGAGACAGAGTGAAGGTGGGATGGGGGAAGGGAGAGGGAGGGAATTACAGGAAGTTGGAGAATTTGATGTTCATACAAAGGGGCTGGAGACTACCCAGACGGTATATGAGATGTTGTTCCTCCAACCGAAGTTTGGCCTCATCATGGCAGTAGAGGAGGCCATGAATGAACATATCCGAATGGGAATGTGAAGGAGAGCTGAAGTAAGTGGCAACCGGGCGATTCTGTCTGTTGTGGCAGATGGAACGTAGGTGTTCGACGAAGTGTTTCCCCAATCTGCGTCGGGTCTCGCTGATGTAGAGGAGGCCGCACCAGGAGCACTGGATGCAATAGATTACCCCAACAGATGTTGCCTTACCTGGAAGGACTGTTTGGGGCCCTGAATGGTGGTAAGAGAGGAGGTGTAGGGACAGGTGTAGCACTTACGCTTGCAGGGTTAAGTGCCAGGTGGGAGATCTGTGGGGAGGGACGTGTGGACCATCCTTCTGGTGGATGTTGGGCTGAAGCTAGAAGTGAGCTGTGCGGGGATGCAACACAGTAATGTTGTAATGAGCGACTGAAGCTGACCCAAGTGCAGGACACGGGCACGGAGATTGAGTTTGGATGTTTACACGGGCATAAACGCTGAACAGCCAGCAGGAGGGATCTTGACACGGAGCCTTCAACTCAGAGACTTAACACGGAGCCTCAACTCAGAGAAACGGAGTCTCATAGTTCAACCTTGAAACTGGAGCTAAACTTAGAACAAACGGTACTAAGTGGTCGGGAAACGTAGTTTACTCACAGGAAAAAAGACCAATGAGCTGGTGACTAGTGGTTGTGATGTAGAGGTTCTTATACTGAATCTTTGATGGAAACCAGGTGTGCCATCATCAAAGAGAATTGGGAGCAATTTGGGAAATTAACGATCGGGACTATGGCATAATCAAAGAAAATTAGGAGCAAGATAGGGAATTAATGATCGGGACGATGACAAGTAAGGCTGGAAGCTGTTGTGGAATGGCCTGCTAGGAATTGTCTGAGAGATTATGATCTGCTATTTGAGGGTGGAATCCAAAGAAAAGTATGAAACCGTGTCTAAGAGTGGATGTCTGACTTCTGCAAGAAAGGGAATCAAAGTGTCTACAGTTTGGCATGAAAGCCTCTGGAAAAGAGATGTGCTCAGAAGCAGGGGCAGCAGCAGGAGTCATTTTGAGGTGGGAATTCAATGAGACGGGGACACAGAGGAACTAAGCTGAGACCTCTGATAGTCGCTTGGGAACAGAAAATGGGAGATCAGAAAGGATACAGTGCAAGGTGGGACTAGGACAGAGATGTGATCTGAGGAAAGTGAATGGGATGAGGAACATTGAAACAGAAGAGCTGAGTTCATGGTCATTGACCTCTGAAAGAAAGGAGAAAAGCTGTTAATTGGAGTAAGAAATGCAGCAAAATGTAAAGTGGAACTGTGAACTGTGACAGCTATGACATACACTGAGTGGCCACCTAATTAGGTACCTCCTGTACTAGTAAAGTGGCTTCTGCTGCTGTAGCCTATCCACGTCATTCAGAGATGCTCTTCTGCACACCACTGGTGTAGCACAAGGTTACTTGAGTTACTGTTGCCTTTCTGTCAGCTTGAACCAGTCTGGCCATTCTCCTCCAACCTCTCTCAATAACAAGGCATTTTCACCCACAGAACTGCCATTCACTGATTTTTTTTTTGTTTTTACACCATTCTCTGTAAACGCTAAAGACTGTAATGCATGAAAATCCTCAGAGTCAGAAGATTCTAATACACACAAACTACCTCATCTGGCACCAACAATCATTTCACAATCAAGGTCAAGGAGATCACATTCAGATATTTGGTCTGAGCAGCAATTCAACCCCTTGACCATGTCTGCATGCCTTTATGAATTGAGTTACTGCCACTTGATTTGCAAGTGTACAGGTATTTTGAAGAAGCACTTAACTACAACCTGAAATGTTAAGCTTGTTTCTCTTTCCACAAATTCTGTCTAATGGGGTTTATTTGTTTGGCATTATTCTCATGTATACTGAGGTGGAGTGAAAAACTTATGTGTGCATTGATCCAGATAGATCATTTCATATGCCAGTACATATGTACCTAAACATCAAGAAGAAGGTGCAAGAGCCTCAGGACCCACACTACCAGTTTCCGGAACAGCTATCACCCCTCAACCATCAAAGTACATATATGTCACCATATACAACACTGAGATTAACTTTCTTGCGGGCATACTCAATAACTCCATAGTAGAATAATAGCCATAATAGAATCCATATAAGGCTACACCAACTTGGGCATTCAGTCAGTGTGCAAAAGACAACAAACTGTGCAAATACAAAATGAAAGAAATAGTAATAAATAAATAAATTAGCAATAAATATAGAGCACATGAAATGAAGAATCTGTGGTGACCCACTTCCTAGCACACTCGAACCGACTCACAAATAGCCAGTGCGTCGGCACAAAGGCCAGTCCCAAAAGGGCGCCAGGTCTGCTTCACCAACAAAGGGAAAAGCCTGCGCGGGATTGTGAGTACGTGCCCCTACAGCATCCGCGCCCGGGGAAGGCGGGATCAGGGAGGCTTTAAAGCGAAGCCACGAAGTTCGAATAAAATCTTCTTTAACTGCAGTTTACCGACTCCATGTCATTATTTTAGCGCTGCGTGTAGCACACCGCTACAATTGGTGACCCCGACGGCCCAAACGATATTTGGACCGGAGATGAATGACGCCGCAACTCTTCATGCAGTTTCGTTAAAACTGCCAAGCTTCTGGACGCTGTGACCTCACCTATGGTTCCAGCAAGCAGAAGCCCAATTCCACATTCGGCAGATAACCTCAGAGGACACACGTTACTACTACGTGGTGAGCTCCCTCGACCAGGACACAGCCGCCCAGGTTGAGGAGTTCATACAGTCGCCCCCAAAGGACGGCAAATACACAGAATTCAAAGCCCTGCTCATAAGGACTTTCGGACTCTCACGGCGCGAGCGGGCTGCCCGTTTACTGCACCTGGATGGTTTGGGGGACAGACCTCCATCGGCTTTAATGAATGAGATGTTGTCTCTGGCCGGAGGACACACGCCCTGCCTCATGTTTGAGCAGGCATTCCTGGAGCAGCTGCCCGAGGACATACGCCTGCTGCTGTCCGACGCGGATTTCAGCGACCCCCGGAAGGTGGCAGCCCGGGCGGACTTGCTGTGGAACGCCAAGAAGGAGAGTGGGGCGTCCGTCGCACAGATCACCAGGCCACACTCCCAGCAGCAGACCAGACCAGGCCTGGCGGCAGAGCCTGCTAACCCCAGAGGCAGGGGTGGGGAGCCCAATGAACAATGGTGTTTCTACCACCAGCGGTGGGGCACAGACGCCCGCCCTGCAAGTTCCCGGGAAACGCCAGGGCCAGCCGCCGCTGATGGCTACAGCGGCTGGCCATCGGGATAGCATCCTGTATTTTGTGGGACAAGTGGTCGGGACGCCGTTTTTTGGTCGACACCGGTGCCCAGATCAGCATCTTACCTCCGACGAGTTATGACATCCGCAACAGGGCACCAGGTCCCCTCCCAGAGGGCTGTGAATGGCAGCACAGTAAGGACCTACGGCACCCATGCGGTGCAGCTACAGTTCGGCTCCAGCCCGTTCACGTTGGACTTCACACTGGCCGCCGTAGCCCAACCGCTTCTGGGTGCGGATTTTTTGCGGGCTCACAGCCTGCTGGTCGATCTGCCGAGGCAGAGACTGGTCCACGCCCAGACCTTTCAGACGTTCTTCCTGGGAGAAGCCCAGTTGTCAGCCCCACACCTCGACTCTATCACGCTGTCTGACAACAACTTCACCAGGGTCCTGGTGGATTTCCCATCGGTTCTGGCACCGTAGTTCATGGCAGCCATGCCCCGACACGGTGTACAGCACCACATCCCGACCCAGGGACCACCCCTCCACGCCCGTGCTCGGCGGCTTCCCCCGGACAAGCTCCAACTGGCGAAGGAGGAGTTCAAGAGGATGGAGGAATTGGGGATCATCCGGCGGTCCGACAACCCATGGGCCTCCCCCCCTGCACATGGTGCCCAAAGCGACAGGGGGCTGGAGACCGTGCGGCGACTACCGCAGTCTGAACGAGGCTACCACACTGGACCGCTACCCTGTGCCGCACATTCAGGACTTTGCAGCAAACCTGCACGGCGCACGGATCTTCTCCAAGGCGGACCTTGTCTGGGGATACCATCAAATCCCGATGCATCCTGACGACGTCCCCAAAACAGCACTTATCACCCCGTTCGGCCTTTTCGAGTTCCTCCGCATGCCGTTTGGCCTGAAGAATGCCGCATAGACGTTCCTGCAGTTAATGGATGCGGTGGGACGCGACCTGGACTTCGCTTTCATCTATTTGGACGACATCCTCATAGCCAGCAGCAGTCGTCAGGAGCATCTGTCCCACCTCCGTCAACTCTAAGCCCAACTGAATGAATACGGTCTAATAATCAACCCAGCCAAATGTCAGTTAGGGCTCGACACCATCGACTTCCTGGGCCACAGGATTACTAAAGACAGGACAACCCCTCTGCTAAGGTAGACGCAGCCCGCCATTTTCCCCGACCCACCGCAATCAAAGGCCTTCAGGAATTCGTGGGTATGGTAAATTTCTACCACCACTTCCTCCCTTCAGCTGCCTGAATCATGCGCCCCTGTTCGCCCTGATGTCGGGTCCGGGCAAGGACGTTACCTGGGACCAGGAGTCCACCGCCGCTTTCATTAAAACAAAAGAAGCCTTGGCAAACGCCGCGAAGCTAGTGCACCCCAGAATGGACGTCCCTACCGCCCTCACAGTGGACGCCTCTAACACGGCAGTCGGTGGGGTACTGGAGCAACTCATCGCGGGTCGCTGGCAACCCCTGGCGTTTTTCAGCAAACACCTGCAACCACCCGAGTTCAAATACAGTACTTTCGACCAGGAACTGTTGGCGCTATACCTGGCAATCTGGCATTTCAGGTACTTCTTAGAAGGTCGGCCCTTCACCGCGTTCACGGACCACAAGCCGCTTACCTTTACGTTCACGAAAGTGTCCGAGCCCTGGTCGACCGACCAGCAGCACCATCTGCCCTACATCTCTGAATACATGACAGACATCCAGCATGTCTCGGGTAAGGACAATGTCGTGGCGGACGCGCTCTCTCGCCCTAACATTCATGCCCTTTCCCAAGGGGTAGACTTTGAGGCACTGACAGAGGCGCAGCAGGCAGACAAGGAGATCCCTAGATACAGAACCGCAGTCTCCGGTTTGCAGCTCCAGGACCTCCCCGTAGGCCCAGGTGAGAGGACCCTACTCTGTGACGTCGCCACTGGCCAGCCCCGTCCCGTCGTCCCGGCACCTTAGCGGTGACGCATTTTCAACTCCATTCATAACTTAGCGCACCCCTCCATCAGGACAACCGTCTGGATGGTCTTCAGCAGGTTCGTTTGGCACGGACTCTGCAAGCAGGTCAGTGAATGGGCCAAAACATGCATGCAGTTCCAGACGAACAAGGTGCAGCGGCACACCAAAGCTCTGCCGCAGCAGTTCGACCCCACCCACTGGCGTTTTGACAACATTCATGTGGATATAGTGGGCCCCCTGTCAGTGTCGCGAGGAGCGCGGCACCTCCTGTCTATCGTGGACTGGTTCACAAGATGGCAAGAGGCGATCCTGCTCACCAACACAACCTCCGATTATTGCACCCGGGCACTGATCGCCTCCTGGGTGTCCCGCTTTGGTGTACTGGCCCACATTACCTCCGACAGAGGTGCCCAGTTCACTTCCAGCCTGTGGTCAGCTATGGCCAGCCTTCTGGGGACACAGCTGCACCACACCACTGCCTACCACCCACAGTTGAATGGACTAGTGGAGTGTTTCCACCGTCACCTAAAGTCGGCCCTCATGGCCCGCCTGCGAGGGGCCAACTGGGCGGACGAGCTTCCCTGGGTCCTACTCAGCACCTGCATGGCGCCCAAAGACGATCTGCACACCTCATTGGCCGTATTGGTGTACGGAGCACCCTGGGTCGTCCCCGGGGAGTTCATACCAGCCCCAAGGGGCAAGAGGAAGAACCCGCAGCAGTCCTGGGCAGACGACGTGAGAGGCTCGGTGACCTGGCCCCCATACCCACTTCACAGCATGGGCAGAACCCGACCTGCGTACCCAAAGACCTGCAGAACTGTAAGTTTGTGTTTGTACGAAGGGGCGGGCATCGGCCACCACTGCAACGGCCCTACGAGGGGCCGTTTACGGTGCTCAGGAACAACGGGTCCACGTTCGTGCTGGACGTTGGGGGGAGAGAGGAGGTTTTCACGGTGGACCGACTCAAACCGGCCCATGTGGACGTGGCGCAACCGTTCGAGTTTCCGGCACCGCGGCGCAGGGGCCGACCTCCCAAACCAGGTCCGGCCCAGACTGTGGACATTGGGGGGTGTATCGCCGGTTCTGGGGGGAGGTTATGTGGCAACCCACTTCTTAGCGCACTCGAACCGACTCACAAATAGCCAGCGCGCCGGCACAAAGGCCAGTCCCAAAAGAGCACCAGGTCTGCTTCACCAACAAAGGGAAAAGCTCGCGCGGGACTGTGAATACGTGCCTCCTACAGCATCCGCACCCGGGGAGGACAGGATCAGGGAGGCTTTAAAGCAAAGCCACGAAGTTCAAATAAAATCTTCTTTAACTGCAGTTTACCGACTCCGTGTCGTTATTTTAGCACTGCGTGTAGCACACCGCTACAAATCCTTGAAAGTGAGTCCATAGGTTGTGAGAGCAAGTGAAGTTGAGAGAAGTTATCCCCTTTGGTTCAAGAGCCTTCTGGCTGGAGGGTGATAACTGTTCCTGAACCTGGTGGTGAACCTGAGGCTCCTGTACTTTCTTCCTGGATGGTGGGGGCACCTAATGATGGATGTTGCTTTTTGACGATAATGCCTTGTGTAGATGTGCACATTTTTGGGGAGGGCTTTAGCCGCAATGGACGGGTCCATATCCAAGCATTTTCCATGAAACGGCATTGGTGTTTCCAAACCAGGCTACGATGCAGCCAGTCAGTATACTCTCCACTGTACATCTATAGAAGTTTTTCAGAGCCTTAGATGTCATGCCAAATCTTCACAAACTTCTAAGGAAGTAGAGGTGCTGGTGTGCTATCTTTGTAATTACACATAAGTGTTGGGTCCAGGATAGGTCCTCTGAAATTATAACATCAAGGCCCTCTCCACCTCTGATCCTTCAATGACTTCAAATTGACTTTAGGTTTCCTCCTCTTGAACCAATGAGGGTAACTTCAGTCAGCTTTACTTGCCCCATAACTGAACTGTTTCCATAACCTATGGACTTACTTTTTAAGGACTCTTCATCTCATGTTAGAAACATAAAAACATAAAAAACCTACTGCCCAATACAGGCCCTTTGGCCCACAGAGTTGTGCACAGATCCAGTAGATGGCACGGCACGTGGCAGCAGCAGCAGCATTTTGGATCTGGTGCTACTTTATTTTTTTAAAATTTAATTTTAAGGCATAATTAGGGTTTAGGGCAATGGACAACAGAGCGACTATCTACCATCGCCAATTATTGCTACAATACAGAGATCGCCCAAAAACAAACCTTCATGAAAATCTGCTGGTCAGATTGCCCGACCTCGGCTTGCTGAAGGGATCGGGCCTGCAGTCCTCGGAGTCGCCTGATGCTGGGGATGGGGACATCGTAAGCGATGTGCGAGGAAGTGGAAGCGAGGTGAGCGGGCAGGAGTCCGTGCCAGGAGAAAAGCAAGCCCTAGCCGGCCGGCTCTCCCGTCCATTCTGCTCTCCAATGGACATTAAATTGGACTACATCTGTGGCAACTAAATACTCGGCAGGAGTACAGAAACGGACAGAATCCAAGACGCCACCACTCAGCTGTTTATTTATGTAACAGATTTCCCCCACAAGCCATCAGACTACCAACGTACTGCCCTCTGCTCTGCCTATTGTCTTGCTTATTATTTATTGTAATGCCTGCACTGTTTTGTGCACTTTCCTGGGTAGGTCTGTAGTCTAGTGTAGCTTTTGTGTTGGTTTACGTAGTTCAGTGTAGCTTTTGTATTGTTCATGTAACACCATGATCCTGAAAAACGTTGTCTCATTTTTACTGTGTACTGTACCAGCGGTTATGGTCGAAATGACAATAAAAAATGACTTGACTTGACTTGACTTACCTTAGAACTACCTAGGCTTACCCATAGCCCTCTAATTTTCTAAGGTCCATGTACCTATCCAGGAGTCTATTAAAAGACCCTATCGTATCCGCCTCCACTGCCACTACTGGCAGCCCAGTCCACGCACTCACTACTCTCTGCCTAAAAAACTTACCCAAACATCTCTGTACCTTCTCCCCAGCACCTTAAAACTGTGCCCTCTTGTGCCAGCCATTTCAGCCCTGGGAAAAAGCGTCTGACTATCCACACAATCAATGCCTCTCATTATCTTGTACTCCTCTATCAGGTCACCTCTCATCCTCCGTCTCTCCAAGGAGAAATGGCTGAGTTCACTCAACCTATTTTCATAAGGCATGCTCCCCAATCCAGGCAACATCCTTGTAAATTTCCTCTGCACCCTTTCTATGGTTTCCACGTCCTTCCTGTAGTGAGGCGACCTGAATTGAGCACAGTACTCCAAATAGGGTCTGACTAGGGTCCTATATAGCTGCAATATTACCCCTAAGCTCTTAAACTCAATCCCACGGTTGATGAAGGCCAATGCACCATATGCTTTCTTAACCACAGAGTCAACCTGTGTAGCAGCTTTGAGTGTCCTATGGACTCAGACCCCAAGATCCCTCTGATCCTCCACACTGCCAAGAGTCTTACCATTAATGCTATATTCTGCCATCATATTTGACCTACCAAAATGAACCACCTCACACTTATCTGGGTTGAACTCCATCTGCCACTTCTCAATGTCCTATCATAGTTTTGCATCCTGTCAGTCCTACTGTAACCTCTGACAGCCCTCCACACTATCCACAACACCCCCAACCTTTGTGTCATCAGCAGTTTTACTAACCCATCCCTCCACTTCCTCATCCAGGTCCTTTATAAAAATCACGAAGAGTAGGGGTCCCAGAACCGATCCCTGAGGTACTCCACTGGTCACCGGCCTCCATGCAGAATATGATCCATCTACAACCATTCTTTGCCTTCTGTGGGCAAGCCAGTTCTGGACCCACAAAGCAATGTCCACTTGGATCCCATGCCTCCTTACTTTCTCAATAAGCCTTGCATGGGTACCTTATCAAATGCCTTGCTGAAATCTATAGGCACTACATCTATGGCTCTACCTTCATCAATGTGTTTATTCACATCCTCAAAAAATTCAATTAGGCTCGTGAGGCACGACTTGCCTTTCACAAAGCCATGCTGACTATTCCTGATCATATTATGCCTCTTCAAATGCCTATAAATCCTGCCTCTCAGGTTCTTCTCCAACAAGTCACCAACCACTGAAGTAAGACTCACTGGTTTATAATTTCCTGGGCAATCCCTACTCCCTTTCTTGAATAAAGGAACAACATCCACAAACCTCCAATGCTGCAGAACCTCTCCCGTCCTCGTTGATGATGCAAAGATCATTGCTAGAGGCTCAGAAATCTTTTCCCTCACTTCCCACAGCAGTCTGGGGTACATCTCGTCCGGTCCCAGTGACTTATCCAACTTGATACTTTCCAAAAGCTCCGGCACATCCTCTTTCTTAATATCTACATGCTGAAGCTTTTCAGTCTGCTGTGTCATCCCTACAATCACCAAGATCCTTTTCCATAGTGAATACTGAAGCAAAGTATTCATTAATTGCCTCTGCTATTTCCTCCGGTTCCATACACACTTTCCCACTGTCACACTTGATAAGACCTATTCTTTCACATCTTATCCTCTTGCTCTTCACATCCTTATAGAATGCCTTGGGGTTTTCTTTAATCCTGTCTGTCAAGGCCTTTTTATGGTCCCTTTTGGCTCTCCGAATTTTTTTTGTCAGCTCCTTCCTGCTAGCCTTGTAATCTTCTAGATCTCTATCATCACCCAGTTTTTTGAACCTTTCGGAAGCTCTTCTTTTCTTGACTAGATTTACAACAGCCTTTGTATACCACGGTTCCTGTACCCTACCATCCTCTCCCTGTCTCATTGGAATGTATCTACGCAGAACCCCACACAAATATCCCCTGAACATTTGCCACATTTCTTCAGTACATTTCCCTGAGAACATCTGTTCCCAATTTATGTTTCCAAGTTCCTGCCTGATAGCTTCATAGTTCCCCTTACTCCAATTAAATGTTTCCATAACTTGTCTTTTCCTATCCTTCTCCAATGCTATGGTAAAGGAGATAGAATTAACCTGCCTGGTGCCAGGGTTAAGGACATCTCTTCTGGGCTGGAGAGAAACTTGCAGTGGGAGGGCGAGGATCCAGTTGTCTTAGTACACGTCGGTACTAATGACATAGATAGGACAAGGAAGAAGGTTCTGTTACAGGAACATGAGCAGCTAGGGGTCAAATTAAAAGACAGAACCTCAAGGGTAATAATCTTTGGATTATTACCTGAGCCACGAGCAAATTTGGCTAGGTTAAATAAAATTAGGGAGTTAAACGCGTAGCTCAAAGTCTGGTGTGGGAGAAGTGGGTTTGCTTCTTGGGACACTGGCACCAGTACTGGGACAGGAGAGAACTGTTCCGGAGGGACAGGCTTCACCTGAACCGGGCTGGGGTTAGTGTCCTGGCGAATCATATAACTAGGGCTGTAGAGAGGTCTTTAAACTAACTAGTGGGGGGAGGATTCTAGAGAGCAAATAATTAAAAAGACAGTGGAGAAGGTAATGGATGTAGGTAAAAGTGGAGGAATAAAAAGACAGAGTGTGTCAGGAGGGGAAAGAATGTACGGAGATAAGCGTAAAGTTGTACAAAAGGAAAAGGTAGGAAATAAGTGTCAAACATATTTGAAAGTCCTTTATTTGAATGCACGTAGTATTAGGAATAAAATTGATGAGTTGATGGTACAAATAATTGCGTATGGTTATGATATTGTGGCAATTACGGAAACATGGCTGCAGGGTGACCAGGACTGGGAATTAAACATACAAGGGTATTTGACAATTAAGAGAGACAGGCAAGAAGGAAAAGAACGTGGGGTGGCTATGTTAATAAAGCAAGAAATCACTGCAATAAAGCGAAATGATATTGGCTCAAGGGGTCAGGATAACGAAACAATTTGGGTAGAAACAAGAAATAGTAAAGGGAAAAAAGCAGTGGTGGGAGTAGTCTATAGGTCTCCAAACAGCTGTAACTCATTTTGTCAGAGCATAAATCAGGAAATAGTTGGGGCTTGTAATAAGGGAACAGCTATAAGTATGGGGGATTTTAACTTTCATATTGACTGGACTAATCAAGTCGGACATGGCAGCCTTGAAGAAGAGTTTATTGAGTGTATTCGGGATGGGTTCCTTGAACAATACGTTACTGAGCCGACAAGAGGGCAAGCAGTCTTAGATCTGGTCCTGTGTAATGAGACAGGACTAATAAAAAATGTCCTAGTAAAGGATCCCCTTGGAATGAGTGACCATAATATGGTCGAATTCCATATTCAATTAGAGGATGAGAGGGTTGGATCTCAAACAAGCGTACTGAGCTTAAATAAAGGAGACTATGATGGTATGAAAGCGGAATTGCTTAAGATGGATTGGGAAAATAGATTAAAGGGTAGATCGGTACTTGGTCAATGGTGTATATTTAAGGAGTTATTTTACAACTATCAAGAAAAATATATTCCACTGAAGAAAAAAGGGTGTAAAAGAAAAAATAGTTATCCGTGGCTAAGTAAAGAAATAAAGCAAAGTATACAACTAAAAAGAAAGTTATATAAGGTAGCTAAATCTAGTGGGAAGATTGAAGATCGAGAAGCTTTTAAAGATCAGCAGCAAATGACAAAAAGATTGATTAAGAAGGGGAAGATAGATTATGAAAGTAAATTGGCGAAAAACATAAAAGCAGATAGAAAGAGTTTTTATAGTTACATAAAAAGAAAAAGGGTGGCTAAAGTAAATGTTGGTCCCCTAGAAGATGAGACCAGGAAATTAATGGTAGGGGACATGGAGATGGCGGAAACGCTGAACAAATATTTTGTATCAGTTTTTACAGTAGAGGACACTCAAAATATCCCAACACTGGATAAACAGGGGGCTCTAGGGGGAGAGAAGCTAACTACGATTCAAATCACCAAGGAAATGGTACTTGATAAATTAATGGGACTGAAGGTAGATAAATCCCCTGGACTGGATGGTTTGCATCCTAGGGTCTTAAGGGAAGTGGCAGTCGGGATTGTGGATGCATTAGTGATAATTTTTCAAAACTCGCTGGACTCGGCAATGGTCCCGGCAGATTGGAAAAATGCTAATGTAACTCCTTTATTTAAAAAGGGCAATAGACAGAAGGCTGGGAATTATAGGCCAGTTAGCCTAACATCTGTGGTTGGCAAAATGTTGAAATCGATAATTAAGGAAACAGTAACAGGGCATTTGGATAAACATAGCTTAATAGGACAAAGTCAGCATGGCTTTACAAAAGGGAAGTCATGTTTGACAAATTTGTTGGAATTCTTTGAGGACATAACATATAGGGTAGATAAAGGGGAACCAGTGGATGTGGTGTATTTGGACTTCCAAAAGGCATTTGACAAGGTGCCACACCAAAGATTATTACTTAAAGTAAAAAATCATGGGATTGGGGGTAATATTCTGGCATGGGTGGAGGATTGGCTTTCTAACAAAAAACAGAGAGTTGGGATAAATGGTTTATTCTCAGAGTGGCAGTTGGTGACTAGTGGTGTTCCGCAGGGGTCGGTGTTGGGACCCCAACTCTTTACAATCTATATTAATGATTTGGAGAAAGGGACTAAGTATAACGTATCGAAGTTTGCTGATGACACAAAGATGGGAGGGAATGTAATGAGTGTGGAGGACATTGAAACCCTGCAGGGGGACATAGGCTGAATGATTGGGCAGACATTTGGCAGATGAAATATAATACTGACAAGTGTGAGGTCTTGCACTTTGGCAGGAAAAATAATAGAGCAAGTTATTATCTAAATGGAGAGAAACTGGAAAGTGCTTCTGTGCAAAGGGATCTGTTTAGTATGCAAGTTAGTATGCAAAAGTTAGTATGCAAGTGCAGCCGGTGGTCAAGAAGGCCAATGGAATGCTGGCTTTTATTGCTAGGGGGATGGAGTATAAGAACAGGGAGGTCTTACTGCAGTTGTACCGGGTATTGGTGAGACCACACCTGGAGTACTGCGTGCAGTTCTGGTGTCCATATTTAAGAAAGGACATACTGGCTCTCGAGGCAGTGCAGAGAAGGTTCACTAGGTTAATTCCGGGGATGGGTGGGTTGATGTATGATGAGAGGTTGAGTAGATTGGGACTCTACTCATTGGAGTTCCGAAGAATGAGAGGCGATCTTATTGAAACATATAAGATTGTGAAGGGGCTTGATCGGGTGGATGCGGGGAGAATGTTCCCAATGATGGGTGAAACTAGGACTAGGGGGCATAATCTTAAAATAAGGGGATGCCGTTCCAGGACTGAGATGAGGAGAAATTTCCTCACTCAGAGGGTAGTGGGGCTGTGGAATTTACTGCCCCAGAGAGCTGTGGAAGCTACTACACTCAATAAATTCAAAATGGAGATAGACATTTTCCTGGATAAAAATGGCATTAGGGGATACGGTGAGCGAGCAGGTAAGTGGACATGAGGCTAGGTTTAGATCAGCCATGTGATCTCCTGGGCCAGTTTTCGATAGCCTGGATGGGTCGGAGAGGAATTTTCCAAATTTTTTCTCCTCAATTGGCAAATCGTTTTTTTTTCTCACTGGGTGATCACATGGGTTTGGGCGGGATGAATAATAAAATAAAATGGGTGGCATGGTGCCCTATTGGTTGGCACTGTTGCCTTGTGGGATTCGGTGATAACTAGAATTAAGATTGGATCAGCCATGATCTTGTTGAATGGCGGGGCAGGCTTGAGGGGCCGATTGGCCTACTCCTGCTCCTATCTCTTATGTTATGTTTAATTGTGATCACTATCTCCAAAATGCTCTCGCATTGAGAGATCTGACACCTGACCAGGTTCATTTCCCAATACCAGATCAAGTACAGTCTCTCCTCTTGTAGGCTTATCTACCTATTGTGTCAGGAAACCTTCTTGAACACATCTGACAAACTCTACCCCATCTAAACTCCTCACTCTAGGGAGATACCAATCAATATTTGGGAAATTAGAATCTCCCACCACAACAACCCTGTTATTATTACACCTTTCCAGAATCTGTCTCCCTATTTGCTCCTTGATGTCCCTGTTACTATTGGGTGATCGATAAAAAACACCTAGTAGAGTTATTGACCCCTTCCTATTCCTAACTTGCATCCACAGAAATATCATGTTCTTGATATTTATTGCTTTTTTTCTTTTGTATTTGCAGTTTTTGTTTTTTGCTCTTTTGGGTGTGGTCTTTCATTGATTTAAAGTACATTTATGAAAGTACATTCATTATCAAATTATACACCCTGAAATTTAACTTCCACCCAGACAGCCACGTAACAAAGAACTATGGAACCACCCGTTCAAAGAAAACTATCAAACCCCTCCCTTCCCCCACACATAACATGCATAAATGGCAATTAAAAACATGAGCAAAAACAGAATATAAAACACAAAAACAAGAGGTATATTTCAGTTCAGCTCAGTGTTCATTATCTGCAGGCCATCCTGCCTCAAAAATCACCCACAAGTAGTATCAAAAAAGGAGAGACCACAAATAGAACACATCATAACCTTGAGTTAGAGTCCAAATCCATAAAGCACTGCAATGAACCTCGCTCCAGCATCATCCTCCGACAGCATTGCAGGAGAGAGAGATCACTCAAATGCAAGGACCTTCCCTTGAGAGCAGTGAATGACAGGTAGAGAGGAGCTGCCACACGAGACACCCTCTTTCCGCGGTAGTGAACGAGAGGCTGGGAGATGACACTGAACACTCATTTGCTCTCTGCATCTGCCTCGAGATTTTCAATCTTCCTCGGCACTTTAATAGAGGAGAAGTGGAGTCGATCACAGGCTCATGCTCCATCTCCTGGCTTCCTGGCCTCTATGCTATACGCGTTCCCTGAAGCTTCACAGAACCCTGTCGGAGACAGCAAAGTGCCAGATCACCTGATCAGCCCAAAAACACACCGCCAGAATGCAGATTGCAGGCTCCAACAGTAGCAGAACCACATCTGAAATAAAAAGAAGTAAAGAATATGAAAGGAGTTATTTCATGAGCTGTCTTGAGGATGTCACCTTTGGTACTGTTGCTTGCTGGCACTATCTTGGATCAAGAATATTCTATTATAATTTTTAGAATTTATTAAGTATATCCACAAGAAAACAAATCTCAGGGATGAATATAGTGACATATATGTACGTTGATGTTAAATTTATTCTGAGCATTGAAATTTATAGTTTTTTTGTTTTTTGTTGCAAATTTCTGGCATCTTTTGTAATTTTTTTATTGAATTTCATCAAACATTTCCATAAGATGTATTTCAGGCATTGTACATATATATCATATAATCATATATATCACAAATCTCCACATAGTATTTATCTGATGTATACACTTATAGAAAAGAGTGGAAAGAAAAAACAAGTAAAAGGAAAGAACTATGTACAAGTAGGGAGTGATCTTTTTTTTTACAACAGATTTATTGATTTGTGAGAATAAAATCAGGCCTATGAGGCATTATGTAGTTAAACCATTTTTCCCAGTATGAATCAAATTGTTCCAGTTTTATGATTAACAGATGCTGTTATCTTCTCCATTTTGTAAATGTCCATTGTAATTTCCATCCATGTATTTAAAGTTGGGCTCTCCTGTGATAACCATTTCCTAGTAAGAGTCTTTTTACCAGCCACCAAAAGTATATTCATTAAATATTTATCTCTTTTCAACCATTCTTGAGGTATATATCCAAAATATATGGTCTTACTCTCCAAGGGTATTTCACATTTACAGATGTCTTGTAGGCATTGTGTTTCCCCCTCCAATAGTTTTTGATAACAGGGCAGTCCCAAAAAATATGATAATGATTTGCATTTTGATTTCCACGATTTCTCCAGCAAACAGGAAGGTTACTATCATAATGGGATTTCTGAGAGGGTGTAATAAAATATCTTCTCAAGTTTTTCCATCCAAACTCTCTCTATTTCTGGGAATTGGTACACTTCCATTGATATCTCCCTATTGTTGTCCATTCTTCCCAGATATAATTATCCCTCCTTCCTTCTCCCATTTTGTTTTAATGTATGAAGTCGAATGTGTTTTAAGATTTGACAACCCCTTATGTATGCTTGAAATGATTCTACTACCCTTATCTGAATTATATGCTTTTCTAAAGAGCCTCTATCAAGCATGTATTTGCCTTGGTTACATTTTTAAGCATCTTATTAACATATTGTCGCATCTGTAAATACCGATAAAAATCTTATTTTTCTACTAAGTGTTTCTCTTTAAGCATTTCAAAACGGAACAGTGTTCCTTCTTTCATTATGTTGCAAAGAACTGTTATTCCTTTAGCTGTCCAGTCCTTAAATCTAGCATCCAATTTATTTGGTGTAAAATCAGAGTCATATGCACAACATTTAAGAATTGCAATATCTCCCTCTAGATTATATTCTTTTCTAATGGTTTTCCATATTTTAAGAGTCAATTTCACCCATGGGTTATCAATAGTATTTATGTACCTTTGCAGGTTGTTATCAGCCAAAATTGCTTGTATGGGGATGGGGATGGGTACTTCCCATGTTTTTCCATTGAGTGTCATATGATGGGTTGCACCAACATATCACAGCTCTCAACTGTGCTGCAAAATAATAATCTCTAAGAGAAGGCAAGCCCCATCCCCCCTTTTCCTTTGCTAATTGCAAAGTTTTGAGACAATCTCTAGGCCTTTTACCCTGCCAAATATACCTTGATAGCATCTTGTTCCATTCATTGAATTGATTTTGATTAATCTCTATCGGTAGGGTCTGAAAGAGATATAACAGTCTGAGCAGTATATTTATTTTAATAGACTCAATCCTTGAACTGAGACTGAAAAAAGGAATCAGGCTCCATCTTGCCACATCTTCCTTAATTTTTTTATATAGAGGCTGATAATTACATTCTGATAATTTTGCCAAATCTTTTGGCATAATGATGCCCCAATATTTGAAAGACTCTGTGTGCCATGCCCAGGGGTATCGACTTTCAATTTCTCTTGGTGGGCTATAGTAATATGAAAGTAATTGGGTTTTATCTATGTTGATCTTGTATCCTGATAATTGACCATATTGTTCAAAGGATTGCATCAAATTAGGTAAAGAGTATGTTGGTTGCCCTAGATAGATCAAATGTCATCCGCATAACAAGCCAATTTATGCTCTGTCCCTTAAATAGTAATTCCCCTGATATCTTCATTTTGTCTGATGTATTGAGCTAATGATTCCAGATATAACGCGAAGAGTAGTGGTGACCATGCACAACCCTGTCTCGTGCCCCTTTCTAGAGTAAGACTATTTGATAAATATCCATTGATTTTAATCCTAGCAGTAGGATTGTCATGTAGTGTTTGTATAGTTTTAATAATTGTGTCTTGGAAACCAAATCTATGTAAAACTCTGTAAAGAAAATTCTAATTAACAGAATCAAATGCTTTTTCAGTGTCCACGCTTATCACTATTGCTTCGATTTAATTTTTTTGTATTTGATCCGTAATGTGAAGTGTCCTTCGTATATTGTCTTGTGTCTGTCATTGTCGTATAAAACCTGTCTGATCATTACGTATCAGTATGGGTAGAAACTCCTCTAATCGTTTGGCCATGATGGAGGTAAATAACCTATTATCTACATTAAGAACAGATATTGGTCTAAATGACCCGCATTCCATTTTATCCTTGCCTTCTTTTGGTATAGCTGAGATTATCGCTTCCTTCCAACTGGGTGGCATTTGTGCCTTTTTAGAGCCCAGTTCAGTGTGGGGAGTAAAACAGGAATTAACTAATTTTTAAGTTCTTTGTACCACTCTGCCGTATGTATACCCATCTGATCCTGGTGACTTGCTTAATTTAAGCCTACTAATTGCAGCTTTTAATTCAACTTCAGTTATGTCAGCAGTCATCGTTCTATTTTGTTCTTCACTTAAAGTGGGTAACTCTAGAGAATTCAAGAAGGGGTCAATTTGGGTAATGCTTCCCCCTGGAACTTTGGAATATAGTGTTTTGTAAAACACTTCAAAAACTTCTTGAATTTCACTTAGCTTATTGTTTATCATTTTTGTTCTTGGGTCCCTAATTCTATGAATTGTATTTTCTGCTATCTTTTTTCTCAGTTTCCATGCCAGCATTTTCATAGGTTTCAATCCACTTTCATAATGTCTCTGTTTCAGAAACATTAAGTTTTTCCTGATTTCTTGCGTAGCCAAATTATTTATTTCATTCCTAATTCTTTTAATTTCCCCTAATGCATCCTGTGCCAAATTCAATTTGTGTTTTTTTCTCTAGTTCCTTCAGTCTATTTTGTAATTCCTTTAATGTTTTATTCCTTATTTTTTCTTACATGAAGATATCGCTATAATTATCCCTCTTAAGACCGCCTTCAGAGTATCCCATAAAATGGGAGGTGAAACCTCTCCATTAACATTAAATTCTAAGCAGAGACCAATCTCTTTTTTAATTTGTTCCTTAAAGTACGGATCATTGAGTAGACTTGAATTTAGTTTCCAAATAATATTCTTTGGTTGTAGGTCAAAATCAACAGATAAATATATAGGTGCATGGTCACTTACATCTATTGTCCCAATTCCACAGGTGTTTATTTCGTCTTTGTCTTTTCCAAATGTTATGAAATAGTCTATTCTTGTATATACAGAATGTGGAGCAGAATAATGAGTGTAATCCCTTCTGTCAGGGAAAAGGATCCTCCATATATCAATTAAACCAACATCCTCAAAAAGTGTATTAACTTTCTTATGTAAAGATTTTGTTTCATAGGTTTTTCTATTGGAAGAGTCTAAGTTTGGTTGTAATTGTAAATTTAAGTCTCCCCCACATATCAGGAGACCTTCTGTTTTCGTTACCCTTGGTCAAGAAACCAATATCACTTCCCAGGGGTGTGTATATATTCAATAGAGTAACTGAATTGCCGTCTATATTCCCCCTTACCAGAATATATCTACCTTCTTTATCTCCCATTTTGAATATTTTTTTTCAAAATTTAGCTTATTTGAGATAAGAATAGCAACTCCTCTCCTATGTCCTGATTTATATGAGGAGAAAAACAGATTAGTGAAGCTTTAGTTTTTTATGCTCATTATTACTTAAATGAGTTTCCTGTAAATATACTACATGGGCTTGTTCTTTTTTCATTTTGGATAGAATTCTCTTACGTTTGATTGGATTCTGGCATCTTTTGACTTAACTTAGAAATCTGTATACATTAATTCTCTCCTCTGCATCACCTGATGTGTACAAATTCATTTTCCACATTCATCTCCACTCCTGCCCAGTACTTTTTCCTTGAAGATAAACCACCAAACAGGAGCACCTTGCTGTGCTTAATTCGAAAGCCTTGCTTCCTCCATTACCAGAGGGAGTCTACTTCAGATATTCTCCAACACCTTTGTGATGTGCTGTGATTGTGAAAGATACTATATAAATTATAGAACTTCCTCTTGTTCAAATACACAAAACCCAGTCCAATACAATTCGATGAATTTTAAATTGTGATGAATTTTAAATGTCATCTCTGCCTCCACAACTTCTGTCTGGCTTCCACTGATGACTTTAATTCTTGTCTCCCTGCATTTTCTCTGTCTGCTTTTAACTCTGAAGTGTGAGTTTGAACCAGATTCAAGAGCGAGAGCCAACAGCATCAACTGCTAAGAATCGGTCACAGTAGTGTTCACCATCTTTTCATTGCCTTAGAAGGAAGAGAAGCTGAGATTAGAATCAATAGGAGCTGGAGCCTCTATTTAAAATGAATACCTTGGTTCAAAAGTGAAATATATGTAAATGTATATAGGCATTCAACCAAAGCACTATGGAAGATGGCTTTACGCTGTGTTGTATTCTTAGGGGCTTGCATTTACAGTAAAATTCTAATCAGGTGGCCGTTCCCTCACTAATGAGTACACCAGCTTGGATACTGTTGAGGGGCTTTTCTTTCAAGGGCTGGCACTGTGATTAGGTCTGAAGCTCATAGGGGGAGGTGGAGTCAGACAGGGTGATAGTGATGGAAGACTCAATGGTGCTGGGGACAGATAGTAGATTCTGTGACTGCAGAAGAGATGTCATGATAGTCTGTTGCCTTTTAGGTGCCTGGATCTAGAAAGTCTCTGAGTAGCTGCAGAAAATTCTCATGGGAAAGGGTCAACAACCAGAGGTCATTGTACATGATGGTATAAACGAGATAGGTAGGACAAGGGATGGGATCCTGCACAATGAGTTAAGAAGCAAGACTTTGAAGATGGTTATCTTCAGATTGCTCCTAATGTCATGTGCTGCTGAAGTCTGAAATAGGAGGATGACTCAGGTGAATTTGTGCCTGATGAGCTGGTGAAGGGGGCAGGAAATCAGGTCCTTGAACCATTTGGCTCTCCTCTGGGGTAGAGGAGAACCTGTATAAAAGGGACAGGTTGTATTCTGAGCCTGAAGGAGACTGATATCCTTGCATGGACATTTGCTAATGCTACACAGAAGAGTTTAAACTATATTGGCCGGGGCAAGTCATGGGATAAAGCAGTAGCTAATGAGCGAGCATTTGGCAGCTTTGGGCCTATACTTACTGGAATTTAGAAGAATGTGGAGGGATCTCATTAAAACTTACCGAATGTTGAAAGGACTAGATAGGGTGGATGTTTCCTATGGTGGGGGTATCCAGGGCATGGCCTCAAAATTGAGGAGCGACCCTTTAGAACAGAGATAAGGAGGAATTTTTTTAGCCAGTGAGTAGTAGATATAGACAATAGGTGCAATATAACAATAGACAATATGTGGAATGCTCTGCCACAGCTGCGGTGGAGACCAAGTTCGTGCATATATTTAAGGTGGAAGTTGATCATTTTCTGATTGGTCAGGACCTCAAAGGTGTATGGGGCTGAGTAGGATCTGGGATCAGCCATGATGGAATGCCAGAGCAGACTCGATGGGCTGAATGGCCCAATTCCACTCCCATGTCTGATCTAATGGAGTGCTTCTTCCTATAGATGCTGCCTGGCCTGCTGTGTTCCACCAGCATTTTGTGGGTCGTGTCTCAGAATGGACGCCGTTTTGCAGCTGGTGTCGTTGTTAGGAATTTGCTTATACATTATTTATGTAAATTATTTGGATGCTAATGCACACGTCTACAAATAAACACAATTAGTAGGTGTTGTTGATAGTGAAGATTCAAGATCGCTTAATGTCATTCCCAGTACACTATTGTAAAGGAAAATGAAATAATGGTTGCTTTGACTCTGATGCAGTGTAAAAAAAACACAATAGGATAACAGACAGAATAATAATAAAATCCCACAATAAATAAAGATTAGCAGAGTTTTAGCAAAATGCGGGTCCTCCCCTATGCATGTGAATGAGGAGATCAGCGGGATGGATTTGCTGATTGCTATGTGGCTTCAGGCATCTTCTGCTATGTTTAGTGGCTGCAGTTCTGACTAGTGAACTGTTTAGGATATGAACAGTTCAGAGGAATGAGGCCATGTCAAAACCAAGGGAGAACCCACATCATGTTTTTGCAGACTTAGGTTTTTGCAGCCAATAAATTATTCTAGAATACAAGAGCGTCTGTGTATCCTAAGCATACTGCCAGGCATAGATCAGTTAAAAAGTTGTGTGGCGTGATGGTAGATAGAATTTCATCTAGTCAAGTGAGGTAATGCAGAGGGAGGCCAAACTCTAGTTAAATATTTGGAATAAATGGCAGGTACTTTAGGAGTATTGATGTGGTGACATGTCGATAGGGTAGTGCAAAAAGCATCTGGCATGCTTGCCATCATTGGCAAGGCATAAAACATAAGAATCAGGATGTCAAGTTACAGAGTCATAGAACACTACAGCACAGAAACAGTCCCTTTGGCCCATCTAGTCCATGCCAAACCACTAATCTTGCCTGGTTTCATCGACCAGCACCTGGCCCATAGCCCTTCATACCACTCCCATCCATGTACCTATCCAAATTTCTTTTAAATGTTGAATGAAACTTGCATCAGTGGAAAACACCTACTTGCATTCAGCCTATATATACCCATTATAATTTTGTATACCTCTATCAAATCTCTCCTCAATCTTCTATATTCTAAGGAATAACATCTTAACCTGTTCAATCTTTCCCTATAACTCAGATCCTCAAGTCTCAGCAACATCCTTGTAGCTTTTTCTCTGCACTCTTTCAATCTTATTTGCAACTTTCCTGTAGGTAGGCGTCCAAAACTGCACACAACACTCCAAATTAGGCCTCACCAACATCTTATACAATCTCAACATAACATCCCATCTCCTGTACTCAATACATTCATTTATGAAGATGAATATGACAAAAGTTTTTACTTTATGACCCCATCTAACTTCGACACCATTTCAAGAAGTTATACATCTGTATTCCCAGATCGCTCCTTTCTACCACACTCCTTAGTGGCCTACCGCTCACTGTGTAAGATTTACCCTGGTTGGTCCTCCCAAAGAGCAATACCTCACTCTTACCTGCATTAAGTTCCATTGGCCATTTTCCAACTAGCCCAGATCCCTCTGTAAGCTTTGATAATCTTGCTTGCTGTCTACTACACCCCCATTCATTGTGTCATCACAGATTTACTGATCCTATTTACCACATTATCATCTAGATAATAGATATAGCTGACAAACAACAACAGACCCAGCACTGATCCCTGTGGCACACCACTAGTAACAAGCTTCCAGTTAGGAAAGAAACCATCTACTACCACTTTCCAGTTTTTCCTGCGAAGCCAATGTCTAATTTAATTTACTGCCTCATCGTCAATGCCAAGTGACTGAACCTTCTTGATCATTTCCCATGCAGAACCTTGTCAAAGACCTTGAGGAAGTCCATGTAGACAATATCTACTGCCTTGCCTTCATTAACTTTCCTGGTAACTTCCTCAAATAATCTATAAGACTGGTTAGACATGACTTACCACACGCAAATCCATTGACTTTCCCTAATCAGTCCCTATCTATCCAAATACTTATATTTCCAGTCCCATAAAATACCTTCCCGTAACTTTCCCACCACTGCTGTCAGGCTCATCAACCTAATTTCCTAGCTTATTCTTAAAGGCTTTCTTAAGCACAGAAGAACATTAGCTATCCTCCAATCCTTCAGCCCCTCACCCATAGCCAAGGATGTTTTACATATCTCTGCTAGGGCCCCTGAAACTTCTGCACTATCCTCCCACAGGGTCCAAGGGAACACTTTGTCAGGCCCAGGGGATCTATCCACCCTAATTTACCTCAAGACACCAAACACCTCCTCCTCTGCAAACTGCATAGTGTCTATGACCTCACTGCTGCTTTGCCTCACTTCTATAGCCTGAGCCCATCTCCTGAGAAAATATTTAAAAAAAAAATCAGTTTAAGATCTCCCCATCTCTTTTGACTCCACACATAGATTACCACTGTGATCTTCCAGAGGACCAATTTTGTCCTTTGCTATACTTTTGCTTATAATATACTGTAACTGTAGAAGCCCTAGAGGAGCATCATACCTTCTTTTGGCCCTCCTGCTTTTCTTCTGAAGAGTTCTCCTACAAGTAACTCCTTTGTTCCTACTGCCACACATGCAATGCACCTCCTTTTCCTTAATCAAGGCCTCAATATCTCTTGAAAATCAAGGTTTCATAAAAACCTTTTATCCCTCTCTTTCATTCTGACAGGAATATACACAATCGTGACTCTCAAAAATTCACATTTGAAGGCCTCCCACTTACCAAGTACACCTTTACAGAAAACAACCTGTCCTAATGCATAATGCCAGATCCTTTCTGATGGGATCAAAATTGTCCTTACTCCAGTTTATAATCTCAACCCCAGGACAGACCTATCCTTTCCATAATTACCTCAAAACTAATGGCATTATGATCACTGGATGCAAAGAATTCCCCTACACAAACTTCCGTCACTTGCTCTGTCTCATTCTCCAATAGATTCAGATTCAGATTCAGTTTATTGTCATTTAGAAACCACAAATGTAATGCAGTTAAAAAATGAGACAACATTCCTCCAGAATGATATCAACAAAGCACATGACAAAACAGACTACACCAGAAAATCCACATAAAGTTTGGCAATCCCCAATCCAGAGTCCGGAGAGGCTGCTGCGTATTAATATCACGCTACCGTCTTAGCGTGCTCCCCAGAAAGTAGCTTCAAATCCACCAGACAAAAAACAAGACCAAAAACTAAAGCTACAAGACCTGCACAAAACCACATAGTTACAACAGCGCAAATAATCGCATAATTGATTAAAAAAAAAACAGACCATGGGCACAGTAAAAATAGTCCAAAGATGTTAAAAGACTGTAAGTTCGAAAGAAACCACCACACAGTTTCCTCAAGTCCTCAGGGTCCCGATAGACTCGTCATCCCACGCAGGCGGCAGAAGGGAATACCCCCGCTATGGACTTCCACGGTGCTGGACTCAGCCTCGCAGAAGCAGCACACAATGAAAGCGCTCCGACCGCAGCAGTCTCCGAGTCCATCAAACCTCCGAGCCTCCGACCATCCCCTCCGACACAGCTTCTCCGAGCACCATCCTCTGCCGAGCGTATTAAGACGCCCCCGCCAACGGCCACCGGCAATGTGACCCCGAGGACTGGGGGCCTGTTCTTCTCAGCAGAGACCCAGACCTCACAGCAGCAGCAGCAACAAAAAAGGCCTTCCTGGAGATTTCCAGATGTTCCTCCGTGCTCCCACGTCCGTTTTTCATCAGATTAGGATTGCGCACAGCACCTCGCTTAACAAATAATATATCAGCTCCGGAGTGGCTGCTGCAAGCTGCGTCGCACCAGCATCTTGGAAATAGGAGATCTAGTATTACACTCTCTCTAGCTGGAACTTCTATGTACCAGTTAAGGAAAAAATCCTGAACACAAGAAAGTCTGCAGATGCTGGAAATCCAGATCAACATACACACAATGCTAGGGGAACTCAGCAGGTCAGACAGCGTCTATGGAAAGGAATAGGTAGTTGAAGTTTCAGGCCAAGACCCTTCTTCAAGACTGGAAAAGAAGAGGGAAGATGCCAGAACAATAAGGATGGGTGAGGGGTTGGAGGATAGTTAGACGATGATAGGTGAAGCCAGGTGTGCAGGGAAGATAAAGGGCTGGAGAGGAAGTAGTCTGATAGGTGAGAAGAGTGGACCATATGAGAAAGGGGAGGGCACCTGGGGGGAAGTGATAGGCAGGGGAGAAGAGGTAAAAGGCCAAAGTGGGGAATAGAAGACAGAGGAAGGTGAAGGAAAAATATTTTTGCCAGAAGGAGAAATGGATATCCGTGCCATCAGGTTAGAGGCTACCCAAACAGAATATAAGGTGTTGCTCCTCCACCCTGAGTGATGCCCTCATTTTGGCACACAGAAAGAGGCTATGGACAAACTGGTCAGAACAGGATTAGGAATCAGAATTAAAATGTTTGGTCACTGGGAAGATATGATTTTAGGGATGGAGCTGAGATGCTTGATGAAGCGGTTCCCCAATTGACAATGGGTCTCATCAAGGTACAGGAAGGAGGCTGCATGAGAACACTGGGCACTGTTGCTGATGCACCATCAATAACTCTCTCTGAGACGTAAAGGCGAGATATCGGCTTTTATTGACTGGAAGAAGGAACAAGCAGTGAGTGACCACCATACTACATCCTGGAGACAGAGAGGCCGGGCTCAGGCCTCAATCGCCTTTATACAGGGGTCTGTGGGAGGAGCCACAGGAGCAGTCAGCAGGGGGCGTGTCCAGACAGGTATATGTAGTTCACCACATTCACCCCCCCTTTGTTTTAAAAGAGAGTCCCCATGGGGCGAAGTTTCTTACAAGTATATTTACAGGTTAAGTCTATCAGGTGGTCGAATCTGTCGCTGCGATCTATGTAGCACCGGCTGTGATTGCACAGGTGCCGGTGGTGATTGCACCGGAGACGGTGGTTGTGCTGGTTCCGGC
The DNA here is from genome assembly GCF_030144855.1 of Hypanus sabinus. NCBI lineage: Eukaryota > Metazoa > Chordata > Chondrichthyes > Myliobatiformes > Dasyatidae > Hypanus > Hypanus sabinus. Next base: position 81,020,647 of record NC_082716.1, read on the forward strand.
CTAACTGGAGGTGTCAGCCCACTAGGCGTCAGTGATCCCTCACGCGTGTGTGAGGCGCCTGGTATACACGCGTACGAGACGCCCGGTATAGGAGTGTCGTGAGGGGTCTGTGTAGGGCTCGGTGCGCGCGGTGTCACCTCGGGTACAGGGTTCATAGCTACTGTGGAGTGTTCGGGGTAGTGGTCTGCTGCTCCTGCGGGCGCCAGGTCGCGGACGGAGACCGTGTCCTCCCGCCCATCAGGTAAGACCACATAGGCATACTGGGGGTTCGCACGTAGAAGGTGAACCCTCTCGACCAGCGGGGAGTATTTATTGCTCCTCACATGTTTCCGGAGCAGCACTGGCCCTGGGGACGTCAGCCAAGCTGGTAGAGTGGTCCCAGTGACAGACTTTCTGGGAAAAGAGAATAGGCGCTCGTGAGGGGTGGCATTGGTGGACGTACATAACAGGGAGCGGATAGAGTGGAGTGCCTCAGGGAGGACCTCCTGCCATCGAGAGACCGGCGACCCTTTTGACTTAAGGGCTAAAAGTGTGGCCTTCCACACTGTGGCATTCTCCCTCTCCACCTGTCCATTTCCCCGGGGATTATAACTCGTGGTCCGACTAGTAGCAATGCCCCTAGCCAGCAGGTACTGGCGCAGCTCGTCACTCATAAAGGAGGACCCTCTATCACTGTGGATATAGCGGGGATATCCGAACAGAGTGAAGAGCTGGTGCAGGACTTTTATGATGGACGTGGTAGTGGTGTCGGGGCAGGGGATGGCAAAGGGGAACCGCGAGTACTCGTCGATAATGTTGAGAAAGTAGACATTGCGGGCGGTGGAGGGAAAAGGGCCCTTAAAGTCAACACTCAGTCGTTCAAAGGGGCCAGTGGCCTTGATAAGTTGCGCCTTTTCAGGATGGTAGAACTGCGGTTTGCACTCAGCGCAGACTTGGCAGTCCCTGGTCATCGTCCTGATGTCCTCATGGGAGAACGGCAGGTTCCGGGCTTTCACAAAATGGTAAAATCGGGTGACCCCCGGATGGCAAAGATGTGCATGGAGGGTGTATAGCTGGTCGAGCTGTGCGCTGGCACATGCTCCCCGGGATAGGGCATCAGGGGGCTCATTGAGCCTTCCAGGCCGGTACAGGATATCATAGTTGTAGGTGGAGAGTTTTATTCTCCACCGCAAAATTTTATTATTTTTGATTTTGCCCCGCAGTTGGTTGCTGAACATGAACGCAACCGAGCGCTGGTCGGTCAGCAAGGTGAACCTTTTGCCAGTGAGATAGTGCCTCCAGTGCCTAATAGCTTCCACTATGGCCTGGGCTTCTTTCTCCACCGCGGAGTGCCGAATTTCAGGGCATTGAAGGGTACGAGAGAAGAATGCTACTGGCCTGCCTGCCTGATTGAGGGTAGCAGCAAGCGCGAAATCGGAGGTGTCACTCTCTACTAGGAAGGGAATGGTCTCATCCACCACATGCATCGTTGCTTTGGCAGTGTCCCCTTTAATGCAGCAGAAGGCCGCGCGGGCCGCGGCAGAGAGGGGAAATGTGGTAGACTTGATCAGGGGCGGGCCTTGAATGCATAATGGGGGACCCATTGGGTGTAATAGGAAAAGAAGCCCAGGCACCATCTGAGGGCTCTGAGGGTGGTGGGAAGAGAGAGTTCTAACAGGGGGTGCATACGGTCGGGATCAGGGCCAATGACCCCGTTTCCCATGACATACCCAAGGATAGCGAGTCGGGTGGTTCTGAACACACACTTGTCCCTGTTATAAGTAAGGTTCAGGGCTTCAGCCACTTGGAAAAATCGTTGGAGGTTGGCGTTGTGATCCAGCCAGTCGTGACCACAGATGGTGATGTTATCCAGATATGGAAATGTGGCCTTCAGTTGGTACTGGTCCACCATCCGGTCCATTTCCCTCTGGAAGACAGAGACACCATTTGTGACACCAAATGGGACGCACAGGAAGTGATAGAGCCTGCCGCCCACCTCGAAGGCGGTGTAGGGGCGGTCCTCTGGGCAGATAGGAGCTGGTGATAAGCAGATTTCAGATCTATTGTCGAGTACACCTTGTACTGAGCTATCTGGTTGACCATATCCATGATGCGGGGTAGGGGGTACGCGTCAAGCTGCGTGAACCTATTGATGGTCTGGCTATAGTCCACGACCATCCTATTTTTCTGCCCGATCTGAACAACAACCACCTGGGCCCTCCAAGGGCTTGTGCTTGGCTCAATGATCCCCTCCCTGAGCAGCTGCTGCACCTCCGACTGAATGAAGGCCCTGTCCCCCGTGCTGTACCTCCTGCTTTTAGTTGCCACAGGTTTACAGTCGGGGGTCAGGTTGGCGAACAGCGGTGGGGGAGGGATGTTGAGGGTGGAGAGGCTGCAAGTGGTGTCAGTAGCGCAGCTGTCTGCATGGTGCTGGGTGAGATATGCGGGTTGGTGTGTGTGTGTGGTCAGTAGCGGGGTATATGGCGAAGTCCCACCAAACTGAGGATTCCTGACAGTGAGTGGTGGAAGGGGCCAGTCATACGCGATAGTCACACTTTCGAACTGTCTCTGGAAGTCCAGCCCCAATAGCACAGGTGTGCACAGTTGAGGCATGACCAGTAGCACAAAGCTCCGATATTCTGTGCCCTGCACCACCAATGTCACTACACAACCCACCCGGATGTCTGTGGAATATGACCCAGAAGCCAAGGTGACCCTCTGGCTTACCGATCGTGTCACGAGTCCGCAGCGTTGCACTGTGTCTGGGCCAATAAAACTCTCAGTGCTGCCCGTGTCGAACAGGCAGCTAGTCCTGTGCCCCTCCACCAGGATGTCCATCATTGACCTTGCAAGCTGGTGTGGGGCGCTTTGGTCGAGGGTTACGGAGGCCAGAGTTGAGCCGTCTTGGTGCCCGGTAAACCGGGGGGTCGGGGGCAGGGCATGTTGACGCCGACAAAGATGGCCACCCCCCTCCGGGCATGCAAGATGGCGGCCCCCATGCCTCGCATGAGACGGGCAGGCAAGATGGCAGCCCCCATGCCTCACACACAGCGCTGTCCGACCCCGCTCGTGGTTTAGACTTACAGACCTTGGCGAAATGGCCCTTCTTCCCACAGCTGGAGCAGGTCGCTTCTCGGGCCGGGGCAGCGTTTTTGGGGGTGCTTTTCGAGTCCGCAGAAGTTACACTGCGCGGGCTTGCGACTGGCAGCAGCTGTGGTCGGGTTCAGGGAGTTCGTGGAATCACGATTGGCAGCAGCGTTGGCGAATTCGCTCGCGGAAACCGGCGGTGGCGGGGTCTGAGGTGTCCACAGAACCAGCGGGGGATCACGCGGCTGGACAGCATCAGCGTTGTGCAGAGCAGCCTCCACCGTGTCAGCTGTCTCGATCGCCGAGCGTAAGGTAAGATCGGTATTTTCCAGCGGCCGCTGGCGCATGTACACTGTCCTGATCCCTGTAGCAAAGGTGTCTCGTACCCGGAGCTCCGCATGCTGTTCTGCCGTGAGAGTTTTGCAGTTGCAAGTCCATACGAATGTCTGTAGGGCTCAGAGAAACTTGGCGCTCGACTTTGCAGGCTGCTGTCGTCGCGTAGCTAAGCGATGTCTTGCATAGACGGTGTTCACCGGCCGCAGGTACTGTCTTTTGAGGGCGTCCAGTGCCCCTTGGTAGGTTGACAGGTCCCTGATAAGTGAGTAAACTTTCAGGGTGACCCTCGAGAGGAGAATTCAGTGCATAATAGTGGGTTCAGTTGTACTAACCTCCTCCAAGTATGAGTGGAAGCATGCAAGCCAGAGTTCAAAGGCAAGAGCTGCTTCAGGGGCTTGGGGGTCCAAATCCAATTTTTCTGGACATAAAATGCTTTCCATGTTTTAAAACTTCCAGTCAATAAAATTGATGCACCATCAATAACTCACTCTGAGACGTGAAGGCGAGATATCGGCTTTTATTGACTGGAAGAAGGAACAAGCAGTAGTTGACTACCATACTACGTCCTGGAGACTGAGGGCCGGGCTCAGGCCTCAATCGCCTTTATACAGGGGTCTGTGGGAGGAGCCACGGTCAGTGGGAGGGGCCACAGGAGCAGTCAGCAGGGGGCGCGTCCAGACAGGTATATGTAGTTCACCACAGTTGCCCTCACCTGGACTGATTGGGTGCTGAATGGAGTTCAGAGAGGTGTAGCACCTTGAGCATTCGCAGGGATAAGTGTCAGGAGGGAGAGGGGCGGGGAGGGATGAATGGATAAGGGAATCACAGAGGGAGTGGGCCCTGAGGAAAATGATGGTGGGGGGCGGGGGGGGGAATGAAATATGTCTGGTAGTCAGATCCCTTCGGAGATGTGGAAGTTCCAGAGGATGATGTGTTGGATGCTCATGGGTGGAGGGTAAGGTCAAAAGGAACTCTTATCACTGTTACAGCAGCAGGAAGATGGGGTGAGTGCAATGTTTGGGAAATAGAGAAAATGCAAGTGAGTGCACCATCAATGGTGGAGGAAGAGCAACCATATTCTCTGAAGATGGAGGACATCTCTGATGTCCTGAAAGCCCTATCCTTGTAACAGACACCGTGGAGGCAAAGGAACTGAGGAAAGGGATTAGCATTTTTGCAGGAGACAGTGGGAAGAGGTATAGTCAAGATAATTGTGGGAATCGGTAGTTTTATAAAAGATGTCAGTCAACAGTCTATCTCCAAAGATGGAGACAGAGAGATCAATAAAGGAGAGGGGAGGTGTCAAAAATGCACTGTGAATTCAAGGACAGGGTGGAAGTTAGAGGCAAAGTTGATTAAATTGACAAGCTCAGCATGGGTGCACTGCAGTCGTCAACGTAATGGGGGAAGATTTGGATAGCAATACCAGAGAAGGCTTGCAACATGGACTGTTCTGCACACCTAATCAAGAGTAGGGACTGAACCAGGGGGACAGAGTGGAGTTGTGATACGACCACACAGGTTCAGTGGGGCAGGAACAGGTGGAGGTAATGGGCCTACCCGGACATGTTAGGTTTGTGGATCTTGGGGAAGAGGTAGAAGTGAGCAGTGTGGTGTAAGGGAACTATGAGTTTGGTGACAGAGGGTGGGAGTTCTCCAGAGTCGATGGTGTCGGGGACATTTTCTGATGGTCTGGAGTGGGGTCCTCTTCAAGGGGTAGGCATGAGGAGGTGTCTGAGAGTCGCCCCCTGGTCACTGCAACAGCACCCCCTTTGCCTGCGGGTTTGATGGTAAGGTTGGGATTGGTGTGGAGAGAGTAGAAGGCAGTGCATTCAGAGGGGGTAAAGTCTGAGGAGGAGAGAGGAGTGCTGGTCAAGATGGTTGATGTCTCATCAGTAATTCAAGATGAAAAGATCCAGAGCAGGCAGAGATCCAGGGTGAGGTGTCCAAGAGGAGGGGGAGGGGTCGTCAGCGTGGGATGTGTAATTCCTGAACACATTTGGCAACTCTTTCCCATCCTGCCCTTTTACAGTATGGGAGTCCCATACTTAAAATTACCTGCTTTCACATCCTTATGTTTCATGCAGCAGTCTGTGTTCTCTCTGTAAACTTGCAACTCTAAATCACACCGATTGTTGGGTGGTCCCATTAATGTGGTCGTACCTCAGGCCTATGAGTATGTCCTGTCTGAGCACTGTCATGAGACTCTCCCTGACTTGTAATGCAATCCCTCCCTCTATCACCAGGTTCCGATATGGCCCAAGTGCGGAGTGAGAGACACTGAAGCGGGTTGACAGTTCAGAGTCTTTAATGTGGACAGTATGAGAGGGAAAAGAAAGCTATAAGCTCCAGGCCAAACAGGACCATTAGCTAAAACTCTCAAATGGTGATCGAAGCCTAAACTGCAGATGGAAAGAACAACTAAATACAAAATAAATACCACTAGTCTTCAGAGTCAGTTGACTCGACAGTCTAATTTCCCAGGCAAGGTGGAATGCAGATAACGAAGCGTAGCTCTGTCCCAAGTCCTGATAAATACTATGATAGAATGAATGGAGTTAAATACTAGCACAATTAAATATTAATTAGCTGACATGAGCACATTCACAAACGCAATTGTCGAATCTGCTGCGCTGCCGAATCTGTGATTGTGACACCCACTCCATAATTTCTAAAACAATGGAACCCTGAACACCGAGCTGCCAGTCCTGCCCCTCCTGAAACCAAGTCTCACTAATGGCCACAATGTCATAATTCAACATGCTAATCCATGCCCTAAGCTCATGAACTTTCCTACAACACTCCTTGCATTGAAGTATATGCAGCCTGGAACAGTAATCCCACTATACACATTTTGATTCCTGACTTTGTATGTAGGCTTAACAACATCTTTCTCCACTACCTGTTCTGGCACTCTTGTTCCCATCCCCTTGCAATGCAACTCTAACAAGCCTTCCCCTGTTGTACAAAACAGTTGTTGTATCCCACCTACATTGCTGTGTTCAGTTCTGGTCACCAGACTACAGGAAGGATGTGGTAGCAATAGAGAGGAAGGAAGAGAGATTCTCCAGGACATGGCCTGAAATGAAAGGCTACAGTTAAAAGGAGAGATTGGATTGGCTGAGTTAATCCTCATTGGAGCAAAGCAGGCTGAAGGATGACATTATGGAGCTTCATAAAATTATGAGGAGCATCGATAAGCTAGATAATCTGAATCTTTTTTTATCTAAGCATGGTAGTCTAAAACTAGAGGGCACAAGTTTAAGGTGAGAGGGAAGGAATTTAAAGGAGATCTGAGGGACAAGCTTTTCCACACAGAGGGTGGTGAATATCTGTGGTAAACTATGTATATACCTGTCTGGACATGCCCCTCTGCTAACTGCTCCTGTGGCTCCTACCACAGACCCCTGTAAAAAGGCAATTGGGGCACTGCTCCTCCCTCAGTCTTCGACATGTCGTGCTCCCTTTTCGCTGTTAGTAAAAGCCTATCGTTCACTTCCAGTCTCCTAGAGTTATTGATGGTGCATCAATATCAAACGAGATACTAGAGGAAATGGAGAAGGCATATGCAGTTAGTGATTATAAGGTACTTGTGTGCAACAGCTGACCTCATGTTACAGGGATATTGGGGTGGGAGGGAGGTGATGGTATCTTTGAAGAAAATAAACCGTATTACAATTGTCCATATTAGAAGCTGGGTCATCTGCATATACATCCAGAAACACAAGTTAGAAGCAAAATTTGGTTGATTTATTTACCCTTCTTTAAAAATAAATCCCAAGAAAGCCAATTTTATTCCATATCTCCATTTTTTGTGGAGTCATATGTGAATTCTGTAATTCCCCTGCCGAACAACCATGGCACAGGGATTGCACATACTAAATTTAAAGACTAGTTTTATTTGTACATGACAGCATCAAAACATAGAGTGAAATGCATCGTTTGCATCAATGACCAACACAGACCAAGGGTGTTGCTGGAGGTAGCCTGCAAGAGTTGGCACACTTCTAGTGCCAACATAGCATGCCTTCAACTTACCAACCATAACTCTAATGTCTTTGGAATGGGGAGAGAAACCAGAGCACTTGGAGGAAACCCACACAGACATGGGGAGACCATATCAACTTCTTACAGACAGCTGTAGGAACTGAACCTGTTCTTTCAATCAGTACAGCTGGTATCCACTTAATTCTAGGTCTGGGTAGTCTGGCTCCTGGGTTAATTTTTAGTCCAACATGTAGGACTGGAGCTGGACTTCAAGCTGTGCTGGTTTCCAGACCATGATCCAGATGTTCAGTCAGAGCTACAATTGGGTTGGTAACACCAGGGATCAGAAGCATAGCTGAGTTTATAGTCAGAACCATAAAACAGTGAGCTTTTGTATTCATTGCTCCCTTTAAACTCACCAGACTCAGTGTGTAACAAGTAAAAAAGGTAAAAATAATGTGTTTCTCTATGGAGTAATATCCAATAGTCCAAAAAATCTGCTCGTCCGACACTACCAAAGTCCCAAAGGGTGTTGGATTATCAAAGCTTTACTAGTATTCTGTGTTCATTAGAAATTAACAGACAACTTCAACATGCAAAGTTTTAAGCTTCAGTAGCTCAATGTGATGATGCTACCTGATAAGGTTTTCAGCAACACCTACACTGAATACTGAATTTGGTAGCATTGCCTTGTGGAAGATTAGAATGCTTGATACTCAGTACTCCAAAGCATTACACTGACATTTCCTCCATAGAGAATAGTGATTCTCAAGTTTTGTTATTTTTAAAGGATAACATATTAAGGAAAAATGATATTATGCTTTTCCCCTGCTAGTTGAATAAAAACACTTCTTTAAAGAAGAAGAATCTCCTGGAAGTTTCTCACGACTCTTGCATTAGGATGCAAATAGAAAGTGCTGGCATTTTATAAACCTCTGATGCTCTAGTATAATCATAAGTAGTATCTGCTATTACATCTATTTCCCATAGAGTGTTCATTATTGGCCAAATGGAGCATGAATCACAACCTTATCTTACTGAAGTCAAGAGTCTTTTTATTTTCTGTTGACTAATAACATGAACTATCTTTGCATTGCCCTCTTCCCTTAAATGGATTTGCTTGACACTGAATAATGGTACAATTCAACATAACCACACGTCTGTGTTCCCAGAAAATTGTGCAGTGGAAGCCGTGCTAAAGACTCTTCACTCTCCTCTCCCCACAGCATATATTTGTTGGGAAGTAAAGCCTGCATCACCATACCTAGTACATTACCTAGTTATCATGTGTACTGTGACAACAGAATCATATGTTGTCACTAACTCTAACTTTGGACCAGGAATTGGCAACAAAGGCTTCTGGTCTGTGTCCAGGTTAAAAGATTGGTCTCCATGATTTAAAATATCATCATGAATCAACAAAGATGCATCTTTCTCTCGCATCTGATATGATGGTGTCAATATTATTGTTTGATCAGGCAGAAGCTTGGCTTGGTGCTGTACCATGCCTACGAATCTACATTCTATGATGTTTTCTTCTCTCTCTCGCTCCCTCTCCCTCTCTCCTCCCTCCCCCCTAACTGGTTAGCCAACGACATTCAATGAAATCAGGAAATGCAGTATTCAAACCTGATAATGATTTTCTTACTGTCTAAGTTGTTGGGCACACCAATCATCATGAAGGGATTTTAAGTATTGCCCTTAAACAAATGTGCTTCTTTGGCTTTTCTGCCCTGAAAAGCTCCCAGAGTGTCAATGGCTTTAGAATTATGGAATTATGTGTTGCACTTATTTCTTTGTTATAAGCTCTTTGAAAAAAAAATCCATTCAATTAGTTGCTATGCTCCCCCTTGCCACTGCTTTTCTTCAACAGCCTGCATTTTCTTTTTTGCCTTTGTGGGGATTTTGAAAATTCTCTTTGAAAACTCTTTATTTTCCATTATCCTTTCTGGCAGCATATTCCAGATAATTAACAATTTGGTACATAAAAATTCTCCTAACTTCCCAAGTGATTCTTTTCTGGTTAATTAAAGTGTGTTTATATAGATAAGCAATATAAAGTCTTAGTTGATTTTTTTTTAAAAAAGTCATTTTGGGTACCCCTGGAAGGGGAGGTTTTATTGTTTATGCCTTCAGATACATCCCAAGGATTCCGATCTTCAGCACATTCCCAGGTAAATGCTTTGACCTTCTGTGGAGCTACAGAGGCTTGTTTTCTGTGCAGATTCCAGGTCGTGAAATTAAAATACAGCTGGCCACAAGCATTCCGGAATTAACACTTTAGGTTTGCTGACTTCCATAAATATAATGTGAAAGATTTATAGAATGCTAGTGCAGCTCATTTCTCTTTTCATTTGCTCTTGTTCCAAGTATACCGAAACACATTTCTACTCTCAGGCTGTATACTTGAACCTGCATTTCATTGTGGTTGAAAAGCTATGAAGCTATAACTTCCTGCAGGCACTTCTGTATCAAATGCCAGGTGAAATGTGGTTTTCTTTCTCGGTTTCTCTCCCAGCGAACAACAACGTGTACTCTTTTCCTCGGTCACTTTCACTGACTGATTGTGGAAATACTACATGCACATTTCATCTTGGAAAACTTTGCACAGAGTGCCAAAGATGGACCCACAAGCCTGACACTCATAAATCTGGAAACAATATTGCAGTTCAGTTGCTGTTTAGACAGACAGTAATGAACTGGAAACATTTATTCATATCTTCCTGAGAGCATCCACCATGACATGATATAGTTACTGCTTTGAATATATCAAAGCTTTTGGACCAGAATGAAATAGCCAATTTAAATGCAATGCTAATAAACCCCCTTACCGAGCTTGTATGGAAACTTGGCTCGTTAGCCAGCTCTGCTGACAACTACAGGACTCAGCACTGGGAAGGCCGCCTTTCATAAACAATAGGCGACTAGGGTCGGTATGATTTGGGATTCAACCAAACAGGTACACTGTGATTCTCCAGCTAAAGAAACCTCGATTTGAACGAATGCTGCATTAATACCGCCCATACAGAATTGTTGGTCGGCAAGAAATAACAAATTGTGCACTGCATAAAGTTATAAAGAAAGTATATTTATAAACCAGCTTTATCAAACTGTTAGTAGGAAAAGGAAAAGGGGAAAAAGGGCCCATTAAGGTTAAACCAGTCTATATGTGCACATTGTTGGAGCTCATCTTGAAGTTGTCTTTTTACTCATGCTCTGTATCTCTGCATCCACGGTCTGTGTGACAATAGACAATAGGTGCAGGAGTGAGCCATTTGGCCCTTTGAGCCAGTACCGCCATTCAATGTGATCATAGCTGATCATCCACAATCAGTACCCCGTTCCTGCCTTCTCCCCATATCCCTTGACTCCGCTATCTTTAAGAGCTCTATCTAACACACACCACATTCCAAACTTCGCTCAAAATCCATTTTGAACAAGTGGGCACTGTCTTGGGAGTATTGACCCTTCCTCCGTGGATCCATTCATCTGCACAAAGCGCCTTACACAATGGGGCTGCTCCTTCCCACATCATCCTCAGCCATCTTCCCTCCTGTCCTTTCCACAGCTCCCACCAAAAATATATACCCACAAACCACACTGTCCATCACAGATCTCTCTCTGCCCCCTCTCTCGAACTTTCTCCCCATTCCACCATTCTGATTGGCTGACACAGCATTCCTAAGTTCAATGCTCCTATTATTTAGCCAAAACCAAACATCCTAAAAGCAGAGTACACTGCTTTTGCAGAACTGCTAAAATGAAATACCTACAGCATAGCAGGAAAAATTTTAACAGAGCATTACACTTAGAAGTTAAAAAGTAGGTGCTGAGATCTAATTGGCGAGGTATTACTGACATTGACTGCACACACATCTGCACTTTCTGATGTTCAAAGTAATTGAAAACAATATAAAAATGAAAAATATATTTTCAAATAAATGCCTTCAGGTAAATAAATGAAAGGAACTTGAAAACGTAAACTATTCTAAAATAATTAAAAATAATTAAACAACAAATATTTTCCAAAAAGGCAAACTTTCTCTATTATCTCCTTTTACTTCCCAACAACCCCACAATCCTCATTCAAATTAAGGAGTAGCAAACTTGATAACAGATTTTCAAACTGAAGCTCACAAAAATCTCAGCTGGATTCAGCTCAGCTGCTGAGTGTGGGTCCCAAGTGCAGCTGTAGTGAACTGCCAGCAATTCAGGACAAAACTGAAGGCTTTTACAGATAAAATCCAAATTATCATTTGCATTGTGACACAAATATTACATGTTCTAATGACAGAGAAATATCTTAAAAGTCCTTTATTTGTGCTTAACTGCACACATCTGTATACTAATTGGTCAGACATTGGAATGCTAATTGTGCAAGCAATTGTACAAATATTTTTGTAAGTTAATTGCCAAAACATTTGAGTTAACTTCTCAAGTAACTAGGCTATTTGAACAGGCATCCATACACCACAAATATTTGTACAATAATTAATAAAGGAATTTTAGATTACTTACTGTTTGCATTAAAATTATTTATAGATATTATGTTTATTGTTCAATATTTACAATAAAAAAATCACCAAATGAAATTTAATATTCATAAGTTTCTCAAAGTACATTTATTATCAAAATATATATTTGTCACCGTGTACAACTCTGAGCTTCATTTTCGTAAGTCCATAGGTTGTGACGATCCATGCTTTCATGAACACAGTTCCCTCTGTATGCCTTTAGGGTTAATATAATTTATTAACAGATGAGACATCTACTAAGTAAAATCTGGCTCTTGATATAAATCTAACTTAGTTTGTATTTAACTTAAAGGCATTTCTTTTTGTGGGGTTAAAAAAGAACAATACTCTTTGCTCTTTTTTGAATGATAAATCTCAATTGTAAGTCAGACCACATTTGATAGGACTCATGGGGAGAAAGCATTATTTAAAATTCCCTTCAACAGAGAACTACTATCATTTGCAGAGCCTGTACAGCCTGTGCTGAGAGTTAAAAGCCCTGCAAATTTTTCTCCTGAGTATTTAAAAGTTTGATAAGTCTGTTCTATCCGATATATTATTCAACTAAGGTGAATATTTGAAGAATTATCAAGCAAAGATTTGAACCCTGAATTCACCAATTACCTTAACTTTACAAACTTTATATAAAACAATTTGCTACACGTTCTAATCTGTGTTCTGATCATTTGGTTTCCTAGTTTTATTTACTGCATCACGCACAAAATGCTGGAGGAACTCAGCAGACCAGGCAGCATCTAGGAAAAGAGTACAGTCGACATTTCAGGCCGAAGCCCTCCAGCAGGCCCAAAACGTTGACTGTACTGTTTTTGCACAGGTTCCAAGGTTGTCAAGCCGAGGAGTGGTAGTGGGGACAAGCTCCCACTACCTAAAAATGCTCCTCAAATAGCCTTTGACAACCAAGTCCAACTCCTGGCCTTATCATGTGGCTTAGCCTCTAAGTCTGGCAGAACTGTTTCTACTGGTGAAGGCAGATCCTGGTGCCTTAAAACCAGTGCTTTGGGTAGATGGAGCTCGTCAGCCTGGGAAGGCAGTCCATCTAAGAGAGGGAAAACCCTGATTTCAAACCTCTGCTGCCTTGCAGCTATACCCATGGGAAAGGCCAAGGGAGTAAACCCTGAGGACAAATCTGGAGCTGGAGTACCTAAGGCAGTCCAACGTTGCCTTCAACCTCACTCTGGCAACTCCTACGACGACACTGGTGCCAAGCCCTTCCCTTGGACAACATCAGTGGCATGGAGAGGGGAGACTCGTTGCATAGGCAACTGCCGATCTCCCATACAATCCTGCCCAGGCCTGTGCCCTGGAGAGAGATTTTCCAGGCACAGATCCATGGTCTTGCAAGACTAACAGATGCCATCACATCACAACCCTGGGGTTCACTTGCAAACATACTCAGTAAATCCAATAATCATAATAGAATCAAGGAAAGATCAGACCAACAGGGCAGACAACCAATGTGCAAAAGACAACAAATAGTGCAAATACAAATAGAAAGAAAAAAAGCAATAATAATGATAATAAACAAATAAGAAATGAATATTGAAAACATCAGATGAAGAGTCCTTGAAATTGAGACCATAGGTTGTGTGAACAGTTCAGTGAAGGGGCGAGTGAAGGTGAATGTCTTTCCAGATGGAGGTATAAGAGACAGCAGATGTTGGAAGCTTGAATGACACACAAGACCAAAGGAATTCAATAGGCCAGGCAGCATCTATGGATGAAAAGAAACAGTTGGTGTCTTGGGTCACTGAGGGATCTCCAGACAAAATCTCAACATGCCCTTCCAAAGCCCACTAAACGAGATTGATCTTTATGCCTGAGCATATGGTAGAATGAGCGATCTACTTGCAGATTGGCGTGCAATCATATTGCCATACTTACAAAATAGAAGGCCATTTGCTCCGCCAACTTCATGCTGGCTTCTAGAGCACTTCCATCTGTCTTATTCCACTACTACTTCCTGCTAACCTTACTTATCCATTGTCATGTGGAAGTGTAGTTTATTTGCCAGTCGGAAGCCTCTTGCACTGTGTCAGTCGTGGACTGATCCATTTAAAAACTGCAGCGACTCTTTCTCATTGCATGCCACAGCACCTATTTCTACCTCAGCAGCACTTCCATGTAACATCTCCACACAAAGTTATACCATCATTGAGTTGTACTGCTCACCAATAGGCCTTTTGGTTGATCACATCTAGATTGACTTGTTGGCCATTTACCTGCATTAGGCCTGTATCCTTCTATGCCTTGCTTATTTATTGGTCTGTGCCTCAACCATAGCAACTATATCTGATTCCACCATCTCTTCTAGCAGCCCATTCCTTGATTCAGTTGATATACTGTCAAGCCCTGTAAGAACTTTGCTAGTTCCAATGAGATATCCTCTCATTCTTCTAAACTCTAGCCAACTTCTAGCCAACTCATCCTACCCTCATTTGACAAATCCGAATCTCCACTGTAGTTCCATTTCAGCAAGTGCATTTGTGATAGGTAAGGAGAGCAAAACAGTACACAATGTTCCAGGTGAGGTCTTATTCACTAGACTACCCTTTCCCCTTTTTCATACTCCTCCCAACCTACCCGAATCTCAGGGTACCTAGCTATACATTCATTTGCAACAGCAATCCCAGTTACGTACGATTTTGACAACCCATACAGACACAATTCAAGCTAGGGCATGAGCAGATATTTAAATCAGAAAGGTCTCCAGTGGGATCCCATGTATGTCCTTAATATCATGAGGCAACAGTGCATGTGCATGCCCTGATTCCTGAAGCAAGAATTTACAGATGCTGGAAATCTCAAACAAAAACTGAAAATGAATGGAACTCTCAGAACGCAGCACAACAATGCATTTTGCATTTATCTCCCAGTTTTAACGTTTTCTTAGATGAATTCATGTGTGCTTGATAACCCAATCTAGAACACACTCCAGAAAGCATCGAGTACTTTTGTGGTAGTACAACACACTGATGTTTTTCACATTGATCCTGTAATAGTCTGCATGACACACAGGAGTCCAAATCATAAAATTTGAGATATTTCTGGTGTGTAGTCCTATTGACTAAAAAAACCCAAGAATCCTGAAGGACTGGAACAATATACATAATTAGTATTAAAAGTGTAAGGAGCACCTATACTATGCTTGTGGCCTTTCCAGAGACTTGAATGTCACAAGGTCAGGAATGGCTGCTGGACGTTCTGAGGTTTAGATGTTTCAAGAGGAGCAGGGAAGGAGGTAAAAGAGATGGGGGAGCAGCGTTGCTAATCAGAGGGATAGTATCACAGCTGAGAAAGGGAGGCATTGTCCACCAAGTGTGGATGGATTTCAAAAGCTGGAAGGGAGCAATCATTCTATGGAAGTATTCTATAAACCATCTAATAGCACTGAGAAACAGATCTGGAGGCAGATTTTGGAAAGGTGCAACAAAAAAAAACAGGGCTGTTGTCATAGGGACTGCGGCATACCTAATAATAATTGGCATCTCCTCCATGCAAAAGGTTGGATGTGGTAGAGTTTGTTAGATATGTCCAGAAAGTATGCCTGACAAAGCATGTAGATAGGCCAACTAGAAAGGAGGCCAAATTGACTAGGCAATGAACCAGGTCATGAGTCAGTGGGAGAGCATTTCAGGAAGAGTGATCACAGCTCCCTGACCTTCATGATAACCTTGGAGAGGGACAGGAGTATATGCTTATGAGAAAGTATTTAATTGTGAGAGGGTGAATAATGATGCTATTATACAGGAGCATAGGATCATAAACTGGGAACAGATGTACTCTGGGAATTGCACAATGGAAATGTGGAGGATATCTAACGAGCACTTCTTGTGGGCTCTGGATAGATATATATTCCATTGAGCCAGGGAAAGAAAGGTAAGATGAAGGAACCATGATTGACAAGAGATGTGGAACATCTAGGCAAGAAGAAGCAAGGAGCTTACTTTAGGAAACAAGAATCTGATAGGGTTCTGGTCAGTTACAGGGTAACCAGGAAGAAGCTGAAGAATGGACTTAGGTGAGCTAGAATGGGGCATAAGAAGGCTTTGGCAATAGGATTAAAGAAAACCCCAAGTGACCCCAAAGGACAGCCAGAGTAGAACCTATCAAGGATAGTAGAGGAGACATGTGCCTGGAGTTGAAGGGCATAGGGGGAGGTGCTTAATGTATACTTTGTTTCAGTTTCAGTGAGGGGGACCTTGATAATTGTGAGGACAGTGCAAAACAGGCTAATGAGCTCGAACATTTTGAGAAATATAATGTTAAAAAAGAGGATTGTTAGAAATTTTGCAAAACATTAGGACAGTTACCTAAGCCTCTGGGGACATATGTGATACTATGTGAAGGAAAGGAAAGACCTCTCTGATGATGATCTTTACATCTTCACTGGACATAGGAGTAGTACCAGTTGATTGTACATAGACAGGGGGAATATGTCATTCCTTTGTTCAAGAAAGAGAGTAATGATAACCCTGAGAAAGGTTATCTTACTTCCATGAGACTTACTTCAGTGGTGAGCAAATCACTGGAGCAGATCCCTGGGGACAGGATTTATGAACGTTGGAGAAGTGTAGCCTGATTTGGGATAGTCAGCATGACTTTGTGAAGGGAAGGTCATACCTCACAAGCCTGATCAAATTCTTTGAGGATGTGACAAAGCAGATTGATGAAAATAGAGCAGTGGATAAGGTGTATATGGATTTTAATAAGACATTTGGTAAGATCCCCCATGGTAGGTTCATTCAGAAAGTCAGGAGGCAAGGGATCCAAGCAAAACTGGCTGTGGATACAATTGGCTTGTCCACAGAAGGCAGAGGGAAGTGGTAGAAGGAGAGTACTCTGCCTGGTTTTCTGCAGAGCTCCATTCTGGGACCACTGCTCTTTGTGAATTTTGAAAATGACATATGAGGAGGTGGAAGGGTAGTTTAATGGGTTTTCAGATAACACAAAGGTTGGTGAAGATGTGGATAATGTGGAGGGTTGTTGCAGTTTGCAATGGGACATTAATAGGATGCAAAGCTGGGCTGGTAAGTGGCAGAAGGATTTCAAACCAGAAAAGTGTGAAGTGCTTCAATTTGGAAGGTTGAATTTGAAGGCAGAATACTGGGTTATTTGAGCTGTGTGGAGGAACAGAGGGATCTTGGGGTTCATACCTATAGATTCCTTAAAGTTGCCACACAAGCTGATAGGGTTGTTAAGAAGACATATGGTGTGTTGGCCTTCAGGGGATTGAGTTCAACAGCTGGAGGATAATGTTAAAGCTCTAAAAAACCTGGTTAGAACACACTTGGGATATTGTGCCCAGTTGTGGCTGCCTCATTATAGGGAGGATGTGGAAGCTTTAGAGAGGGCGCAGAGATTTACCAGGATGCTGCCTGGACAAGAGTGCAAATCTTACGAAGCTCTCTTTGGAGCAAAGGAGGATGAGAGGTGACCTGATACAGGTGTACAAGATGATAAGAGGCATAGACAGAGTGGAGAGCCAGACACTTTTTCCGACGGTGGAAAGGGGATGTGATTTTAGTGTAATTGGCGAAAAGTGTTGGGGGGATTTCAGAGGTAAATTCTTTTCACAGAGAGCATGGAACACTCTGCCACGATGACGGTAGAGGCAAATATACTATGGTATTAAAAAACCTCTTAGATAGGCACATAGGTGATAGAAAAATGGAGGGAAGCATTAGATTGATCTTAAAGTAGGTTAAAAGGTCAGCACAACATCATGAGATATTAGCCCTGTACTGTATTGTAATATTCTATGTTCCATATTCACTTCAAACTTCTCTACTATGTGTACATTAACCTATTTTAATAAATTAATAATCTAAATAAAACACAGTTCTCGGTATAACTTTGAAGAGGATGTAGGATATGATTAAACAGGGGTAAAAAATTTTCAATGTGGCACAATTTGGTTAAGTTCTTAAAAACACACACATCTCTTTATTTGGCTTAGCACTATTACTCATTTTTCAGAATCAGAATCTGAATTAATTTCACTGGAATGAGTTGTGAAGTGTGTGGTTTTGCAACAGCAGTACATTGCAATACATGAAAATAAAAATCTATAAATTACAGTAAGAAATGTTCAAATAAGTAGAGCAAAAAGAGAACTAAGAGAAAAAAAATTGAGTTTGTGTACATGGGTTCATTTCAGTCGGAGGTCTGATGGTGGAGGGAAAGAAGCTGCTCCTGAAATGTTGAGTGTGTGCTGCCAGGCTCCTGTAGCTTCTCCTTGATGGTAGGAACAAGAAGAGGGCATGTCCTTAATGATGGATTCTGCCTTGTCGAAGTGTCCTGGATGCTGGCGAGGCTAGTGCCATGATGGAGCTGGTTGAGTCGGCAACTCTCTGCAGCTTTTTCCGATCCTGTGCAGTGGCCCTTCCATACTAGACAGTGATGCAACCAGTTAGAATGCTCTCCACCGTACACTTGCAGAAATTTGCAAGAGCTCGCACCAATGCTCCTCAGACTCCTAATGAAATGTAGATGTTGTCATGCCTTCTTTATAGCTGCATCAATATGTTGGGCCCAGGATAGATCTTCAGAAATGTTAACGCCCAGGAACTTGAAACTGCTCACCCTTTTCACTGCTGACCCCTCGATGAGGACTAGTGTGTGTTCCCTTGACTTCCCCTCCACAATCAATTTTTTGGTCTCATAGACCTGAGTGCAAGGCTGTCGTTGTGACACCGCTCAACCAGATGGTCTATCTCATACCTGCACACTTCCTCATTCCCATTTGAAATCCTGCCAATAGCTGTCATCGGCAATTTTATAGATGGCACTTGAGCTGTGACTAGCCACACAGCCGTGGGTGTTGAGAGCAGAGTTTTGTAACAGTAATTTTTTATGTATTGCACTGTACTGCTGCTGCAAAGCAACAAAATTCTCAATACATGTCAGTGAAAATAAACCTGATTCTGATTGTCTTCTGATTCTGAACGGACTTTCAAAATTCACTCTCTGGGCTTCATGCTCGACTACTACATCAAAATTTGGGCACCTTACCTTTGAAAGCATGTCAACACCTCGTAGGAAGGCCAGAGGGAATTTAATAGCTCAGGAGCAAAGAATTCAATTATGTGAAGAGGCTGGAGACACTGGTTCTACATTCCTTCAATCCACAGAGTAAGAAAGCACTTAATATAGATGTGTAAAGCAATGAAGAGTTTGAATTGTTTCTCCTTGTGAGTGAGTTCGCGACAAGAGAACAGGAGGCAGGGCTGGGAGTTGCAATGGATTAGAATTTTTATTGCTCAGTCAGGGTAATTGGTAAAAGAATGGAGGTAATGGATTCACCAATAACTTCTAAAAATTGTTTAAATATTTTTAAAAAATTACAGAGCTGCATACAAAAGAACATGGGAGATGGAGACTAGATAGCTTTCAAAGAGCATGCATGGATATAATGGGCTGAGCGGCCTACTTCCGTGCAGTCTGACTATACGATTAAGTACTTGAAACATTGACCCTTAGTTTGAGAGCAGAGAAACGGAAACATTTCTTGACTTTAATTTCCCATTTCACATCCCCTGAAGAAACTGAATAATTGATTGAAAAGCAGCATCTGTTTTTAGAGTTTTCCAAGAACAAAGCATACCTTTTAGAAAGCTTAATTATCATGCCTTTAAAATTAAGTGTTTAATAAAATATTTGAAGACTATAGCCTTTAAGATATTGCTAATATAATTTTATTTTTGCAATATCTGCTGTTTGCACTTGAGGCACTGTTATGTAAATGTTGTAGCTGGAAAAAGACAGATTGCTTTGAGGGCAAATTTAATTTTCTTAGGTCTGCTGAATGCTGCTAATAATTTAAAATATTACCAATTGCCCTGCTGACTGTTGAGTGCACGACACACATCCTTCAATTCACAACAATCGAATCAAGCTGTTGTGCACTTATCTATAATGGGACCTGTGTGGGCTCAACACGGGTACAGCAGTGAGTGTGCAGTGGGTGGGACTGAGTCATCACACTCTGCACATAAGTATTTATAATCCGCATAATTCAGAGCCACCAACATTAGTCGTCAATCTGCAGGATGTAGTTTTAATGAATTGTTTCTATCTGGGTGATGCAGTCCCACAGGGTGAAAGGCAAAGCAATAATATACAGTATTTTGGCTTAGAACCATATAACCATATCCTGCCCATCACATGAGGCACCAAGTACAGTCTTAAGGAAATACGCCAATGCTTTTTATTGGAAGCGCTGTCTTACAGCAGCAGCTAGACGGCGTTTGATAAGGTGTGCATGTGAATGTTGTTGCACAACACTCCTACTCATACCTTACCTCATTCAAGGTTCAAAGTTCAAAATAAATTTATTATCAAAGTGGATTTGCTGGATGTCACCAAATACAATCCTGAGATTTGTTTTCTTGTGAGTATGCACAGTAAATGCAAGAAACACAATGACAGACCACACCCAACAAGACAGTCTAACAACCAATGTGTAGAAGACAACAAACTGCAAATACAGAAGGAAAACAAAAGAAATAACAATAAATAAATAAGCAATAAATATTGAGAACATGAAATGAAGAGCCTTTGAAAAGGAGCCCATAGGTTGTGGAACAGTTTAGTGATGGAGGAGGTAAAGTTGAGTGTAATTATCCTCACTGGTTCAACAGCATGATGGTTGAGGGGTAATAACCATTCCTGAACCTGGTGGTGTTGAGTCCTAAGGCTCCTGCACTTTCCTACAGATGACAGCAGCGAGAAGAAAGCATGGCCTGGGTCGTGGGGGTCCCTGATGATGGGTGTTGCTTTCCTATGACAGCGCTCCATGCAGATATGCTCAATGGTGGGTAGGACTTTACCCATGATGGACTGGTTCCTACCTGCTACTTTTTGTAGGATTTTCCATTCAAGTGCATTGGTGTTTCCAATGCTGTAATACAGCAAGTCACCACACACCCATAGAAGTTCATCAAAGTTTTAGATTACATGCCAAATCTTCACAAACTTCCAAGGAAGTAGAGGTGCTGCCGTGTTTTCATCGTAATTGCACTTACGTGCTCTGAAATCCTCTGAAATGATAAATGATAGAATTCAAAGTCACTGACCCTCTCCACCTCTTTACTTTACTTTGTTGTCACCAAACAATTGATACTAGAGCATACAATCATCACAGCGATATTTGATTCTGCGCTTCGTGCTCCCTGGAGTACAAATCAAAGTAAATATAATATAAATATCTGATCCCCCGATGAGGACTGGCTCATGGACCTCTGGTTTCCTCCTCAATAATCAGCTCCTTGGTCTTGCTGATATTGAGTGAGAGATTGTTGTGGTACCACTTACCAGATTTTCAACTTCTCTCCTATATGCTGATTCGTCACCACTTTTGATTTGGCCAACGGCAATGGTGTTGTCAGCAAACTTAATTATGGCATTGAAACTGTGCTTAGCCACACGGTCATAGGTATAAAATGAGTAGAGATGGCGCTAAACACACAACTTGTAGTGAGCCTGTGCTGATAGGGATTGTGGAGCATTCACTCTGTGGAAGCATGCAAAATAATTCAGAGAGCAAGACATGATAAATATCCCCATCTCCATGTTTGCCCTCCTTATCGATATTTTTTTCTTTTTTCTTTACAAAACTTTGGAAGCTCTTACAGTCACATCTCCCATTTGCCCCAGCCTTGACTCCTTGCCCAGATCACACTGGCACTCTCCCTGACTCTTGCCTCAGTTCTCCCTGGTATTCTCCCTGACTCATATGCCAGTTCTCTCTTTAATTCTCCCGGCCCATTACCCAGATCCCCCCCCCCCCATTACCCAGCTCTCTCTGGCATTCTCCCTGCTCCTTATCCAAGTCCCTTTGGCAGTCTCCCTGCTTCTCCCCAATAAGCCACTCTGACCTCTCTTGCGTGTTTTCATGTTCTTCTTCCTTTCCCGCCCTCTGTTCTGAGGGTGTCACTGGAGGAAATACAGAATCTCACCCTTGTGTGATTCATTCACCATATGGTCAAGAGCCAAATTCCTGAACAGTGTTAGCAGTTCCCCTCAGATGCTGTGGCAGCTCCTGTCATAGATTTGTTCTGCAGGTTTACATTCCTGTCATTGGTTGCTCAGTCTATCCATCTTCATTTGCACCCTTTTTATCCACAAATTGCAGAGTCTTTCCATCACAGGTGAACACAAGACAACAGGAACACGAGTAAGCCATTCAGCCCTTCCAGTACGTCCTACCATTCAATCCAATCATAGCTGATCTGCCTCATTCTTCATCTCCTCTTCTATGTCAGTTCTTTATGGTCCTCAGTTTTCTCATCTTTTAAGAGTTTATCTACCTCCATCTTAAATATCTCTGGTAATACCCTTCAGAGACAGAGAATTCCATCCCTCTAAAGGAAGAAGTTGCTGCACCTGTTTTAACACCACTCTCTAACCTTATAATTATGACTCTTTCAGTTTCTCCCACTAGCCAAAACATTTCAACTTCCAGCTCAAGTTGCTCCTTCAGAACTTTATGTGATTCAATGAGATCAGCTCTCATTCAACTAAACACCCAAGAATATAGATCAAATTTCTTCAGCCCCATTGAACAATTCGCTAAACAATGAACAAAATTGTTCAGACATTATTTATTATCCTTCAGACTTTTTTCCTGTATTGTTTAGGAAATAACCATTACTTATTCCCAACACGGTAGCGTAGTGGTTAACGCAATGCTTTACAGTACCAGCCACTGGGTTCAATTGCCTATAAGGAGTTTGCACGTTTTCTCCCCATGACCTTGTGGATTTCCTCCAGGTGCTCCAGTTTCTTCCCACAGTCCAACAGCAAGTCAGTTGGTAGGTCAATTGGTCATTGTAAATTGTCCCACAATTAGTCTAAAATCAAATTGGGTGTTGCTGAGTGGCATGGCTTGAAGTACCAGTAGGGTTTACTCTGCGCTGGATCTCAAAACATAAATAAACAAATCTTTCCTGGAGTCTATAGGCTTATAAATCCCAATAAGATTTTCTTCCACATATCTGGGCAAGAAGATAGGGGGACTGTGCACTAAACAGGAAGATGGTGGCAAATATTTGTTCTCCTTGCTTCATCTTAACTTCTAATTTTTATGTGGAGTACAGAAACAGAACAAGATGAAAACACTGGAGGAAAGACCGTTGCAGTTCTTCATCTCCTATCGTGACGCTAGAGACTGTGATTGCTGGAATCTGGAGCAACAATCAATCTGGAGGAAAAGATAGTCAATGTTTCAGGTTGTAACTCTGCATCAAGATTTGGCTCCAACCCAAAATGCTGATGGTTCCTTTCCTCCCAATGACGTTTCTCCAGCAGATTGTTTGTTGCTTTGTCTCCCAGTAAAAGGTTGCAGCGCTGGCCTGGTCACAGTCTGGACGCAGGTAGTAAGTCTGCCCATTCTCCTCATCAAGATATTTCAGATAATCTCTCAGATGGATAAAGAAAAGTCAAATTTCACTAGCATTGCGCATCTGGTAGGAAGTGGGAGAGGACTAACTTGATGTAATAATAGATGTAATTTGTAGCTGTAATATTTTTGCAAACCCTTTTCTTAGCCCAACACTGTGACCTGATTTTAAAGCATATCCCTCCTACAAGTTTCTCACCCTTATTGCCAGGCTTCCGAAAGAAGCATTTGAGTAATTTTATTAATAAGTTGTCATGAAGACAAGCAGTTCAAAGGAGAGGAGGGGGAGTTGCTTTCAAGTATTTCCTTTTCCTGGTGTTTCCATTGAAAGACAATGACTCATGTTGGTATGAAATTCATCCAAATCCTATTTATGTGGTCTCTGCTGAAACAAGATGATAAATCATATCAGAATAATCCTGCCTCACCATTCAGTGAGATCACGGCTAATCTTAAGGGCAAAGTTGGATCAGTCAATTCTTTTAGAAGCTACAAAAAGCTGTGTTGGTAAGGGAAGCTGGGATATTTTTTCTAACGATAATTTTACTCCAAGAAGGGTTGAGGGAGCACCTCATAAGATATCACTCATGTAGGGCAGTTTCCTCACTGTATCAATGAGGAGTGAGCAAGAATTGAAATTGAGGGTGGGGGGACTGAACCAGGGCTGATTCAACTCAAGGCCACCTTCTTCACCTGAGTCAACCCCCAATATAGCTCCTGTGCTTAAGAAAAAAAATTTCTCCTCAAAGTTGGACCAGCTACTCATGTTTTCCACACAACACCGGTCGAAGACTAACAGGCCTTCAGAATAAAGACTGGTTGCTGGAGGCTGTAAAACATTCAGTCATGAAACAATTATAGACGAATTTCAAAAATGAAGTAATTAGAAAGGTTGAACAGTATAAATTTGAGTAGATTTATGAGAATACTGGGGTGTGATACCAGCTAAGAGTTTGGTAGCTGATACATTTTCAAATAGTCCTATCAGTGGATGTACACCCTGAAAAATTCCCGAATTGATCTAAGAGTGATGGTCCACCACTGAATGGCTCTGCTTCCGAAATGTTCCTCTATACAGGAAACCCACTCAGCTAAATACTATAACTGAGCTCCCTCACACCTACCACTGCCTCCCCATAATACTGGCTCTGCCCCTACAGATCCCACTCCTCAATCTCCCTTATCATCTGATCAGACCCATTTCTCCTGGCTCTTACTCCCAGTAAGTTGACCACACTACCATCTGACAAAAGACCCCAATTCCATAACCCAGACTTCAAGCAATTCCTAAAAATTCACTGATTTTTAATCAATCGAATCCCACTTCCCAAACTATGCAGACATCCTCCAGAATTTGAAACCTACAATACCCAAACCCTAATTCCTTTTCCAACTCTGAGATATAACTAGCCTCATGTGCTGATGAAATTGCATTATAATTTCTGATGACTATGTGTCTGATATTTATTGCCATCATAAAGGGTAATTGAAATCCTGGGGGTATTTGACCTAATTGTCACTAACATCAATGCAAACTACTACAGATACAGGAATGCTTTCATCAGAACTTAAATGGTTTTTCTGTTTCCTTCTTCATAGATGCTGCCTGATCTGCAGAGTATTTCTGTTTTTTAGTTAGGAAGGCCTCTTAGACGTTTCCCAGCATGGGATAAAGGGGTATTGTAACAGAATAAACACCAGAAATTATGCAGATGCTGGAAATCCAAAGCAACACAAGCAAAATGCTGAAGGAACTCAGCAGGTCAGACAGCATCTTTGGAAATGAAAAAACAGTCAATGTTTCAGGCCAAGCCCTTCATCAGGAATGGAAAAGAAGGGGGAGGACACCAGAATAACAAGGGGGGGGGGAGTGGAAGGAGGATAGCCAGAAGGTGATTGGTGAAGCCACGTTTGTAGGAAATGTAAAGGGCTGGAGAAGAAGGAATTTTACAGGAGAGGAGAGCAGACTATGGGAGAAAGGGAAGGAAGAGGGGCCCCAGGGGGAGGTGAGAAGCAAGTGAGAAAAGGTAAGCGGCCAGACTGGGGAATAGAAGAAGAGCGGAAGAGGTGGGAAGATCCTGTTACAGGATTGTGGGATGTGGATGTGAGGAAGGGGTGTTCAAAACTGTGGTGTGAGAAGATTTAGTGTTGCAGAAGGAGGTGGATACATAGAATACTCTACCCCGGAACATTGTTAAGGTTAAATCACTGGGGTAATTTAAAGAAGAAGTCAATAAATTGGAGAAATAAGTAGGTATCTTTCATACCCAAAATCAAGATCAGGCCAGCCACAAGGATCACATGCAGGCCATAGCTAACAGGGATTTATCAATATCACGTCTTTCATGAACCTTAGATCAGTCCAAAACATTTTATGCCCAGCGAAGTGTACTTGAAGTACAGTCACCCGTGCATCATGGGAAAACTAGCAGCCTATTTCTGATAAAGAAGGCCACTTGCTCAGCAATGTGATAACAGCAATATGTTATTGGAGTTGGCCGAGGAGTACACTTTGACCCATATTCTTCGCAAATAGTGCCGGGGATTTTATATTTCCACCTGAGATTGCTGGCTGGACCTTGGTTTAACATTTGGTCAAGAGTTGATTCTTCTGCCATGTTGTATTTGATCTGGCTAGTTCCTCCTGCTTATCGCTGGGTTATTCCCCTTTCTGCACTTAATATCGAGGAGATAGAAGTCCAAATTTCCTCCAGGCCTCATTGCCACAACTGCTGGCAAAGATGAACATTCACTCGACCTCACATGAACCATCCTGATGGTCTTTTGACAGCTTTTTGCTGACAAAAGCCTTTTTAACAGTTTTAAATACCTCTGATCATAAGAGACATAAAAAAGTTGAAATGTATTTAAGAAGCTATGAGTTATTAAGGTAAATATTACACATATAAAAAGAATTTTAAGTAACATTGATTTATTGATGTAATGGGGAAAAAGCACTTTCTTCTATAGCTTTTAAAATAAGGTTGACTAGCCAATTCAAATGAATGATAGTTGACATAAAACAAAGGGGCCAGGTGTAAAGTACGTACCATCCTTCTCATCGCAGCACAACTGATTGTCAGAACATCCTGCACCAATGGTATACTGGTAAGTTTCCTGAAAACCTGCACCAACCATCAGGCTGGAGAGTCCAAAAACATCTTCAGTCCCTCACTGCTGATGTCAGAGACTCCCTCACACTTCAAAAGAGCATCAATCATACCAGTGTCCAAGAAAAGCAAGGTGAGCTCCCTTAACGACTAGTGCTCACTAGCACTCACATCTACTGCGAATAAGTACTCTGAGAGGTTGGTCTTGGTTAGAATTAACTCCTGCCTGAGCAGGGAACTGGACCTACTGCAATCCTCCTACTGCCACAACCGGTTTACAGTGGACATAATCTCATTGGCTCTCCAATTAGACTTGGGTCACCTGTACAACAGCAATACTTACGTTGGGCTGCTGAGCGAAACAGGTCATGTGGTGTGGCAACAACACCTCACACTCAACATCAACAAAACTGTGCAATTGATTGTAGACTTCAGGAAGGCAAAGTTGGGAGAAGTTCAAAGTAAATTTGTTATCAAAAGATGTATATGCTACCATATGCTACCTTGAGGTTTATTTTCTTGCAGGAATTTACAGGAAATAAAGAAGTACATACAATTTATGAAAAACATAAACAGACGAAGACTAACAAACAGCCAACACGAAAGTGAAGACAAATGGTGCAAATAAAAAATACTACAGAGAATATAAGTTGTAAAGATTCCTTGAAAATTAGGTCATAGAATCAGTTCAGAATAGTGGTGATTGAAGTTATCTATGCGGATGGTTGTAGGGTAATAAATGTTTCTGAACTGGTGTTGTGGAACCTTCTGTGTCTCCTGCCTGATGGTAGTAGTGAGAAGAGAGATGGTGGGGGTCTTCATGCTGCTTTGCTCCATGTAAATGTATGGAATGGTGTGGAAGGTTTTGCCTGTGAAGGACAGGCTTGTGGCCACCATTTTCTGTAGCCTTTTCTGTGTGTCAGGGCAAAATTGTGGGTTAAAATTTCACAAATCTTAAATATGGCACAGTCCTCTCAATTAGGTTTTCTAGATGAAGCTTCCCTTTCCCACTTTCAAGATTATACCCTAATAATGCTATTTATTGGTTCATCAGTTCTTTAATCAGTGTGCTTAAATCAACCAACAATTGCTTTAGGCCATCATCTACCAGAAGGAACTCCAACCCCCCAGTCCCAATTTTAATTATTATCAGAACTATTATTTACTCGACCCTTGGCTCTAGGAGTTCAACTCACAGCCAATTTCACAGCAGGTCTCCTACTTATACCCTTGGAGCCATTCATAAAGTAGACCCAGAAGAAGTAAAATGATTGTGGCCCATAAAGAGGTAGTGAGGATAGATTTAAGTTGCTCCTTTCAAGGAAGGGGGAGAAGAGGGGGACATGATTGCTAAAGCAATGAGGGGATTTCCTAATAAGGATGGGCCTAATTGATCAAAGCAGTTTAAGCTCATGGTCAATTTCAGAGATTTGTTTTTGATTTTTCAGTGCTTTTTATTGGGTTATCAGTAAATAAATAGGTGTTTTGGCACCATAATTAGGAAAAATATCCATGCAAACAAGAAAATTAGAAATCAAGGGCTTGGGGTGTTTCCTTACCAGGCTGTGATACAACCAGTTAGGAGATTCTCCATTGTGCATTTACAGAAGTTTGTTAAAGTTTCTGACAATGTCTTTGAGATGACTCATGCTTCTTCCTCTGATCCTCTGATATGCTAACACCAAGGAATTTAAAGCTACTGACCATCTCTAACTCCAATCCGCTAATGAGGACTGGCTCATTGACCTCCAGCTTCATCCTGTAGGTGATAATCAGCTCTTTGGCTTTGCTGCTGTTGAGTGAGAAGTTACTATTGGGGCAGTATTCAACCAGATATTCATTCTCCCTCCTAAATGTTGATTTGTCATCACCATTAATTCAGCCAACAACCATGGTGTCACTGTTGGAGTTGTACGTAGCCTCACAAGCATACGTATAAAGCAAGCAGGTGTTAAACACACAGCCTTGTGGTGCATCTATACTGATGGTGAATGTGAAGAGATGTTGTTAATCCAAACTGACTGGGGTCTGCAAGTGAGAAAATTAAGAATCCAATTGCACAGGGATGTCCCAAGACTCAGGTCTTGGAGCCTGGGAAAGAATTTCATCCGGATGATGGTGTGAATGCTAAGCTGTAGTCAGTAAAGAGCATGCTGACTTATACATCTTTGTTGTACAGGTGTTTCAGGGCTGGGTAAAGAGCCAATGAAATGTCATCCACTGTTGGACCTGTAGGCAAATTAGAGTAGATCCAGGTCACATCTCAGGCAGAAGTTGATCTGTTTCATGACCATCTTCTTGAAGCACTTTATCATGATGCATGTAAGTGCTACTGGACATGAGTCATTGAGGCAGGTTACCATGTTCTTCTTGGGCATTGGCACAGTGGGTGCCTCAGACTGCTGAAGTGAGACATACCCATAACCACTCCAGACGGTTGGACAGCATGGGTCTTCTGTGTTCTGTGTTCTGTGGGACACACACCAGTCGTCATTGAGAGGATAGTGGTGGAAAGGGTGGGCAGTTTCAAGTGCCTAGGTGCCACCATCTCTGAGGATCTATCCTGAGCTAACCATATTGATGCATTCAGAATGAAAACATGCCAGCGGCCATACTTCACTAAGAGACTTGGAATGTCACCAAAGACTAGTTGTATCATGGAGTGTGGAACTTTAGAACAGTCTCAATGGGCCGAATTGCCTAGTTCTACTCCTATGTCTCATGGAGATCATTCTGACTGGTTCATCGCGGAATTGAGTGGTGGCAGAAATCACGGGCACTAGCCTCTCCACCATTGAAGACATTGTGCAGAGTTGGTGTCCCAAAAAGGCAGCGTCCATCACTACGGACCCTCACCATTCAGGATTTGCCCTCTTTTCATCATGGATGAGGTACAGGAATGTTTTAAAACCAACTTCTTACACTCTGCCTTCAGATTTCTGAAAGGTGCTTGAACCCATGAACATTATTTTGCAGGATTTGTTTTATTTTCATTGTTACTGATAATAATTTGTTATACCTGTACTGTACTGCCGTCAGGACTGAGGTCAAAGATAATAAACCTGATTTTGGACAGGCATTGCGTTCAGGAATGAACAGAGCTGCGTGTGGCAGCTAGCAGGCTGTTCATTGTGGGACCACCAGCTCACAAGCAGAGCAGTCCAGCTCCTTCCGTATTACTCTGCTGTTTTAGCTGCAGTTTCATTGCTAAATCTCTGGATTATGGTAATACTGTTGCCAATGACATTGAATGCAATAAATGCATGTTAATAGGTTGAATAATCTCCTTATTATTTTTGATTTTTTCTTTAAACTTCTCACTTCTATTATAATTATGTTCAAACTAACAACACGCTTATAGACCCTTCAGAAGCACAGCACCAACCAACTGTTTTGTGGCCAAATGAGAGATGACAAGAATGTATTTGCTGTCAGCTGGAGCGCACCCATTGCTGCTTCCTGTAAGCATCAACACAGTGATGCGTGTCAGGAAGTTACGCATGACCAGAGGGAGACACCTCACCATAAGGAACATGGGTGCTCCATTTCCTCGAACACGAACAGCTTGCTTTACTTCATTATGGCAAATTAATTGGATTTTATTTTTAGTTCCCACACCCCGCATACATGAGCAACTTCGTTTGGTTGTGATAAGCTCTGTTGCTTTCGTCAGATTTTTCGAAGACAGGGGAAAGGACTGCCAAGCCCACTCAGCCCCCAGCTCTGGAAATCCGCTGTCGTGTCCCTTCACTTCAATTTCTCTGAGGTCATCCATGGTAACAGTAAATGCTTCGTAGGGTTGCTACTGCTGGTTGAAAGTATTCCTGGAGGTTTGGTTCTGTGACGTCTCAGCTCTAGCCCTTGTTCCTGATCAAACAGCTGCTTACCTAGCCCCCAGCAAAGTAAAAATTCCAGCCCAGTAAATGTACAGACGAACTATGATAAATTAATTTGCTAAAGCTATGAACAGTAAAGCTACAAGGGACCTTGAAGTATACTGCTCACAGAAATAAGTTGCAACATTAACTAAAGTGGCAAATGGAAAGTTTTCTTATAACAAAGAAGTATAAAGGAGAGTAATGCATGCACAGGTACATAAATGCCTGTGTAGATTACATCTGGAACATCACATCCAATTCTAGACATCTCTATCAAGCGTCTTCTCATCCTCCTTCACTTCAATGAGGTAAGTACTGGTTCACCTCATAAAATATATTCTCTAATCCAGTTGGTATCCTGGTAAATCTCCTTTGCACCCTCTCTAAAGTTTCCACATCATTCCCGTATTGAGGTGACCTGAACTGAACACAATATGCCAAATGTGGTCTTACTAGAGTTTTATTAGAGCTACAACTTTACCTTTTGGCTCTTGAATATAATACCTCATCTAAAAAGCCAACACACCATATCACAAACGAGAAAATCTGCAGATGCTGGAAATCCAAGCAACATACACAAAATGCTAAAGGAGCTCAGCAGGCCAGGCAGCAACTATGGAAAAAAAGTAAAGTCCACATTTCAGGCTGAGACCCTTCAGTAGGACCCCTTACTTTGACAGGAATGTCTCTGGTCTGCTGAGCCCCTCTAGTAGTTTGTGTGTGTTTCCAACTGTCCTATCAACTTGCACAACAACTTTGAGGGATCTCTGGATGTGGACCCCAAAACTCCCCGTGTTCCTTCTCACTGCTAAGAATCATGCCATTAACTTTGTACTCTGCCGCTACTGTATGCACTTAAATGATTCCTAAAATACGGTTATAAGCAGGGGTTGGCCATCTTGGTGCAATGAAGGTTGAGATGATGCTTAATAGATAAGAACATGACTGGTTTAGCCAGGACAAATACTGTAGGTGGAAACATTAGCAGATTATTTAAGGACCTGGGACACCGATTAAGGTTTTGGGCAAAAGTTGCGAGAGAGACGTGTAGAAGATTTTACGCAGGGAATAGGTATCGTTAAGAACTTCCTACTTGTAAGGTGGTGCTGATAGAGTCTATCAAATATACTGTACTTAACAATTCTGTGATACTATATTGTCCGAGAAGGGATATGAGGAAAACTTAATTGAACTTACTGAGGGATGTATTATGAGAAGAGACCTCTAAAAAACAGGACTCTCTTCCTGGAAAATAAGAGGTTGATGGCAATGTGATTATTATGATTTTGTTGGGAATGCTTTGGATACACTCTCTGTGCAACTGAGAGTGCGCTTCATCACTAGACCATAAGACATAGGAGCAGAATTAGGCCAATCAGCCCATCGAATCTGCTCTGCCTTTCCATGATGGCTGACCCCTGATCCCACTCAACTCCATACGCCTGGCTTTTTGTCATATCCTTTGATGCCCTGTTCGATCAAGAAATGATCAACTTCTGCTTAAATATGTGTACAGACTAGACATCCACCACAGTCTGTGGCAGAGCCTTCCAGAAAATTACCACTTTTGGGCTAAAAAAATGCCTCTTTAGGGTCTAAAGTGTCACCCCTCAATTTTGGTGTTGTGCTCTCTAGTTCTGGATACCCCCACCATTGGAAACATCCTCTCCACATCCACCCTATCTAGTTCTTTCAACTTTCGGTAGGTTTCAATGAGATCCCTCCCTGCATTCTTCTAAATTCCAATGAATACAGTCCCAAAGCTGCCAAACACCCTTCATATATTAACCCTTTCATTCCTGGAATCATCCTCCTGAACCTCTTCTGGACTGTGGCCTGACCAGTGTCTTATAAAGCCTCAGCATTATATCCTTGCTTTTATAGTCTATTCCCCTTGAAATAAATGGCAACATTGCATTTGCCTTCTTTACCACAGACTCAACCTGCAAGTTAAACTTCTGGGAGTCTTGCACGAGGACTCTAAGCACCTCTGCACCTCTGATGTTTGAATTTTTTCCCCATTTAGATAATAGTCTGCACTATTGTTCCTTTTACCAAAATCTGTTACCATACATTTCCCAACACTGTATTCCATCTGCCAATTTTTTGCCTATTCTTCCAATTTGTCTATGTCCTGCTGCAATCGCACTGATTCCTCAACATCACCTACCCCTCCAGCTATCTTTGTATCATCCGCATACTTTGCCAGAAAGCCATCAATTCCATTATCCAAATCATTGACAATGTGTAAAGTAGTGGTCCCAATACTGACCCCTGAGAAACACCGCTAGTCACTGACAGCCAACCAGAAAAGGTCTCCTTTTTTCCCCACTCACTGCCTCCTGCCAGTCAGTCATCCCTCTATCCATGCCAATATCTTTCCTGTAACACCATAGGATTTTATCTTGTTAAGCCGCCTCATTTGTGGCACCTTATCAAATGCCGTCTGAAAATCCAAGTAACTGATATCCACAGCCTCTCCTTTGTCCTCCCTGCTAGTTACTTACTTGAATAACTGTAACATATTTGTCAGGCAAGATTTCCCTTCTCAGAAACCATGCTGACTTTGACTTATTTTATCATTAGTCTCCAAGTAACCCAAAACCTCACCCTTGATCGTAGACTTCATCTCTTTCCCAATTCACTGAGGTCAGGCTAACTGGCCTATAATTTTCTTTCTTTTGCTTTCCTCCCTTCTTAAAGAGTGAAGTGACAGTTTCAAATTTCCAGTCCTGTGGGACCATGCCAGAATCAAATGATTCTTGAAAGATCAGGACCAATGCATCCATTATCTCTTCAGCAACCTCTCT
The DNA here is from genome assembly GCF_030144855.1 of Hypanus sabinus. Lineage (NCBI taxonomy): Eukaryota > Metazoa > Chordata > Chondrichthyes > Myliobatiformes > Dasyatidae > Hypanus > Hypanus sabinus. The sequence goes on from NC_082716.1 coordinate 81,053,767, forward strand.
CAGGACTCTGGGATGTAGTCCCTGTGACTCAGATGACTTATCCACCTTAAGACCTTTGAGTTTGCCTAACATTTTTCCCTTTGTAATAGCAGTGGCACTCACTCCTGCTCTCTAACACTCATGGACCTCTGGCACACTGCTGGTGTATTCCACAGTGAAGACGATATAAAGTGCCCATTAAGTTCGTCTGCCATTTCATGGTTCCTCATTACTACCTCACCAACGTCACTTTCCAGTGGTCCAATATTAACTCTTAACTCCTTTTTACTCTTCATATAACTGAAAATATTTTTGGTATCCTGCTTTATATTGTTGGCTAGTCTGCCCTCATATTTCATCTTTTCCCTTCTTATAGTTTTTTTAGTTGGCTTTTGTTGGAGTTTAAAAGCTTCTCAATCATCCAAATTCCCACTCACTTTTGCTACCTTAAATGCCCTTTCCTTGGCTTTTATGCAGTCCTTAACTTTCTTTGTCAGCCACGGTTGCCAACGCCTGCCGTTTGAGAACTTCCTCTGTAGAATATATCTATCCTGCACCTTGCAAACTGTTCCCAGAAACTTCAGCCATCTCTGCTCTGCCGTCATCCCTGCCAGTATCCTCCTCCAATCCACCTGGGCAAGCTCCTCTCTCATGCCTCTGTAATTCCCTTTGTTCCACTGCGATACTGATACATGTGAGTTAGGCTTCTCACATTGGCACAAGCCTCCCCACCATCAAGGATATCTTTCAAAGTCAGAGCCGTCGTTAGACTACCAGCAGCCAACACATCTTTTCTAATTACTATCATCAGTGAGGAGATTTTGGAGCCTGAAGACACACAATCAATGATTTAGGAATGGCTTCGTCTCCTCCGCAATCAGATAACTGAACGGTCCATAAATCCATGAGCATAATTGGCAATATTTTTGCACTACTTGTGTTTTTTAATACATTTCTTATTGTAACATCGTATTTTTTCTGTATTGCACTGTATTGCTGCCACAAAACAACAAATTTCACAACATTTGTCAGTGATAATAAACCTGATTCTGATTCTGTGAAATCTAGAGCAGTGCCCATCCGTAAAATCAGGAGAAGCTGGGAGGCTCTTCCTCACATAAAGGGAAGTAGGGGAATGCTTGGTCAATTAATAATTCATGATTATTAACCAAGTGAACTTGTGAATCCGAGATATACACTGGGCAAGACCTCACTGATTGACAGAACATGCTTTTGTGGATGATGGTCTTAAGCCAGTCTCTCATGCACAAACCTTTCTTCTGTGGTTACATATTTGAAATTATTCAGCAAGCTTGGAAATTCTTCCCTTAAAACAATGAGGTTAAGGGATGACCTGACACAATTTGACAGGGTAGACCAAGAAAAGCTGTCCAGTACTTGGGGGATTGAAATAGGGACAATAAGTATATAATAAATGCTGCTAGATGCACAGAGTATTGCAAAGAAATGTCTTCAGCCAGAGAGAGGTGTGAATGTGGAAAGTACCACCATTACAGTAAATAGGGCAAAAGTAATTTGATGCATATAGCTGGAAGGTAAATGAGAACCTAAGCAAGGAATACAAATGATGCGGTGACAGCATGGAATGGAAAAGTGTGGGATGAGTCGCATAAAACATCAAGCAATAAAGATTGTCCAAATGTCTTCTCTGCACTGTGAAGGCCGTGTGATTCTACACTGCCTATTGGATTCAGAAGGACAAGGTCCACTCTTCCCTCTATACAGCTGATAACATCTGACCTTGACTCGGAAAATGTTTTCAGACTCTGCTGTACTAATTAGTTGGCTACGCCCTTATCAGCTGAAACCCTTCATGAATAGTCTTCCCTCTGAATTTATATTGATTCTGAAAGGAGTCTGCTAATGTACTTGCTGCTAGTTTTTATGCTCTTATGATGTTGAAACTGAATTTAAAGTAGAATCCATCCAATGTTAGACCAAAATTGTTTACTTATGTCAGCATTTCATCACAGAAGACTCAGACAGACATAGTCAACCATTGAACATTTGATTGTAAACTGTGTTGTTCACTGTTCTGTGGAGGTTTGTCATGTGATGATGTACCTGCCCATCACTCAGTCCCATGCCTCGGGTACCAGTGCCGGTTCCAGATAAACTGTACCGGTTCCGGTTCCAGATAAACTGTACCGGTTCCGGTTCCAGATAACCTGTACTGGTTATCTGGAAACAAACCAAACCACTGAGAGACTAAGCAAGGGTAATCACCACTGTATGACACAGTTCTAAATAACAAATTTCTAAATAGACAAAGTAATGCTGGATCTTTTATTATGAAACCAGCAAAGATCTTGAATTCCTAAAAACTAATGAAACTAAATGATCAAATAGTGATCTTCGCATTCAAATCAGCGTAACTAAGCGTTTTAATTAGCATTATAACTCAACAATTCTAGGTGTAATTAGTAGTTGAACTAAATTTGTGTTCCAATTAGTGAAGTTAGAATATTTAAACAATATCAGAACTAGAGTTCTATACACATTTAAGTGGTCAACAAAAAGTATTGTTCCTGGTTTCCTCTAATTCTGTGGAAAGCAGCCAGTGAGTGAGTGGGCCAGTGAAGGAGTGGAGATTCTGGCAGTTTTGCAGTTGGACTGTGTAATCAAGTCAATCAAGATTTGAATAGCTCAGACTCAGCAGAAAGCAGCTGATTGGGCAATCGAGGTCAGGTGACCAAGCAGTTTGAAAAGCTCAAACGAATAAATAGAGGGTTACCTCAAGCGGAGCGGCCTGTGGAAAGCAGCTAGTGAGTTGGTGGGTCAGTGAAGGAGTGCAGATTTGAGGCTTTGACTCGAGAGGCTTCGACAAGAAGAGTCTGAGGACGAGCTTCACTCCAAGTGAGGTAAGGCCGGGTAAGTTCCTTTCAAAGGAGAAAGTTTCAAAAGTTGAGGCAAGTATTGGGTAGGTCATGGCAGCTGAGATCGGCCCTGTGGTTTGTTCATCCTGCAGCATGTGGGAAATCGAATACTTCCAGTGTCCCTGACGACTATGTGTGCAGGAAGTGTGTCCAACTGCAGCTTCTGGCAGACCGCATTGAGCGTCTGGAGCTGCAATTGGATTCATACTGGAGCATCCGTGATGCTGAGAAAGTCGTGAATAGCACATTCAGTGAGTTGGCCACACCACAGGTAAAGGCTACACAGGCAGAAAGGGAAGGGGTGGCCACTAGACAGCGTAGCAGTAGGCAGGTAGTGCAGGAGTCCCCTGGGGTCATCTCCCTCCTAAGTAGATATACTGTTTTGGATACTGTTGGGGGAGATGTCTCATCAGGGGAAGGCAGCAGCAGCCAAGTTCATTGCACCATGGGTGGCTCTGCGGCACAGGAGGGAAGGAAAAGGAGTGGGAGAGCTATAGGGGATTCGATTGTAAGGGGAATAGATAGGTGTTTCTGTAGACGCAAACGAGACTCCAGGATGGTATGTTGCCTCCCTGGTGCAAGGGTCAAGGATGTCTCTGAGCAGCTGCAGGACATTCTGGAATGGGAGGGTGAACAGCCAGTGGTGGTGGTGCACGTAGGTACCAATGATATAGGTAAAAAAATGGGATGAGGTCCGACAAGGTGAATTTAGGGAGTTAGGAGATAAACTAAAAAGTAGGTCCACGAAGGGAATAATCTCTGGATTACTACCAGTGCCATGTGCTAGTCAGAGTAGAAATAGGAGGATATTTCAGTTGAATACGTGGCTTGTAAAATGGTGCAAGAGGGAGGGATTCAAATTTCTGGGGCATTGGAACCAGTTCTGGGGGAGGTGGGACTGGTATAAACAGGACGGTCTGCACCTGGGCTGGACTGGAACCAATGTCCTAGGGCAGGGGTCAGCAACCTTTACCACTGAAAGAGCCACTTGGACCCGTTTCCCACAGAAAAGAAAACACTGGGAGCCGCAAAACCCGTTTGACATTTAAAATGAAATAACACTGCATACAACGTTTTTTTTGCCTTTATGCTATGTATAAACAAACTATAATGTGTTGCATTTATGAAATTGATGAACTCCTGCAGAGAAAACGAAATTACATTTCTGCATGCAACAAAAACATTTTGAACTCCGAAAAAAAGACGTTGGGTTGAAAGTTACTTTTAAGTAAAATACTCAATGTCTATTTGAGTCCTTCTTGTATTTATGAAAAACGCCGAACTTAAATTTTCCGCCAGCAGCAAACCAAAAATAACATCAGCCAGCTGTCAGCCTGAAAAATAAAAGGACTATTTCACTGAACAATGAAAAAATATGAATATACATAAAATAATAGGCAATTAAAATATTTATCATACTTGGTTAATGGGATTTCTGCTCCTGGACCTCAGCGCACAGCGTCTGCACATCAGGGCTGTATGACGTCACCTTCATCTTTACACAGGATCGCAAGCTGTCATCTGTGAGGCGTGCGCGATGTTTTTTAATAAAGTTCATGTTGGAGAACACCTGCTCACATACATATGTGGATCCAAACATCGACAGGACTCCAAGCGCATACTTTTTCATGTTTACATAAATGTCGGGCACAGCATTCCATGTTTCAAACACAAGTTGGTCCGGATTTGGAAGGTTTTCAATATCACTCCATTTGTGATTCTGAGCAAGAACGGCCTTCTGACGGGCAACATCTTCAAGGTCTGCTGTCAAGCGTCTAAACTTGGACACCCATATGTCTTTGTCGGCTATGTCGGCCAGTTCCATCTCAAGATCAGGTTGACTCACACCTGCCAATGCAGTCGTATTCAGTAGGGAAGGATCGATGCTTAAGGGAGTGACCGGGAAGGATAATGTGTTTTTTTCCTCTCTGAACTCACAGAAGCGTTTCCCAAACGATGTTTGCATTGCGATGATTGCAGAATGTAAATACTCCGAAATTATCATGTCGTGACCTTGTTTGAACTCTCTCAAATTGGGGAAGTGAGACAAAGTGCCTTTCTGTAAATCTCTGGCAAGCACTGTCAACTTGCGCTCGAATGCCAAGACATCCTCCAACATGTGCAGGGCTGTGCGTCCTTTCCCCTGAAGAGCTGTGTTCAGCGTGTTCAGGTGCGCTGTCATGTCTACCATGAAGTGTAGCTTTTCCAGCCACCCTGGCTGTTCCAGCTCAGGAAAGTTGAGCCCTTTGCTGCCCAGGAAAGTTTTCACTTCTTCCAGACACGCGACAAAGCGTTTCAGCACCTCCCCTTTGGACAGCCACCGGACTTTGTTGTGCAGCAGGAGATCAGAATATGCGCTTTCCATCTCGTCCAGTAACAAACGGAATTGACGGTGATTTAAACTTTTTGCCATTATTTTATTGACAATCTGAATGACAACATCCATTACTTCTGTGCATTCCGGAGGAAATGTTTGAGCGCACAGTGCCTCTTGGTGCAAGATGCAGTGAAAAGTCAGCAGCTTTCTGTCCAGCGACTTCTGCAGTAAAGCCACAAATCCCTTGTGCGTTCCCGTCATATTCGGAGCCCCATCAGTAGCTACTGACACCAGATGGGTGGTCTTTATTCCTTTGGCTCTTAAACAATTCAAGACAGCCTCACAGATGTCCTCCCCCCGTGTTTGGTCTTTTAGAGTTATCAACTCAATCAGTTCTTCCTGTGGCCCGGCAGAGTTTACATACCGGCAGAACAACGCTATTTGTTCAATATCACCTTTGTCTTTAGACTCGTCACAGGCAATCGAGTAGGCCACAGCTGAATTGATGTCTTTAATTTGCTGTCTTGTGATGTCTTCTGCCATTTTTATGGTTCTGTCTTTGACAGTCTTTGCAGAGAGGGGCATATCCCTGATTTTCTGCACAATTTCACTCTTGTTTTTAAAGTCCGTGAATAGATGTTCTGAAATCTTAATGAAAGATTCTTTTATATATTCACCATCTGTAAACTGCTTCCCGTGCCTGACTATTTCCTGAGCGGCAATATAACTGGCGTATGTCGTTGATTTTCCTGACTTCATCCATTTCTGGAAATGATTTTTGCTCAGATCAACCTTCCGCATCAGTTCCGAAACGGCTTTTTTTCTCTCATCTCCATCCGGATATTTTTGAGCAAAGGCTGCGTGTTTACTCTGGAAATGCCTTGCGACATTTGACTTTTTGTTGTTTGCTAGTTTCTCATTGCATATTAAGCATACCGGTAAACCAGTCTCGTCAACAGTGAAAGCAAATGAATCTGTCCACGTATCATTAAACGTTCTGTTTTCTTCAGTCACTTTTCTTTTTTTAGAATTCTCCATAGTTGGCTTACCTTGGATCGAAAAATTAAAGAAATCGCGCACTGGCGGGTGTCAGGTATTGGCAGTGGTGACGTATATTAATAGCGATAAAAACACGTTGCAGCGGTGTGTTCAGGCAGTCAGTAAACTGCAGTCGAATAACTTTATTCGAACTAAACAGCCTTGCTTCTAAGCCTCCCTCAACCCAGCCCCCATGGACGCAGATGCTGCAAAAGACACGTACTCACAAACCCCCGTAGGCAATCTCCCTTAGCCGGAATGCTGGCTAATTGAGAGCCGTTTCGGATGTGTCAGAAAATGTGTCGCCACACTTACATTGTACAAGATCACCATAATCTTCAAATTTAGAATTACATTTCAAAAGCTAACAAACTAACATAAAATACATTTTAATTAAATACTGACCAATTATTTCCCAAAGCCACAGGGAGCCGCAGCACAGAGGTGAAAGAGCCACAAATGGCTCGGGAGCCGCAGGTTGCCGACCCCCGTCCTAGGGGAAGCATTTGCTACTGCTGTTCAGGAGGCTTTAAACTAATGTGGCAAGGGGATGGGAACAAGTGCAGAGAGACAGAGGGGTGTAAAATGAGGGTAGAAGCAAAAGGTAGTAAGGTGAAAAGTAAAAGTGGCAGGCAGGCAAATCCAGGGCAAAAAGCAAAAAGAGCCACTTTTCAACATAATTGTATAAGGGCTAAGAGTGTTGTAAAAACAAGCCTGAAGGCTTTGTGTGTCAATGCAAGGAGCATTCGTAACAAGGTGAATTAATTGAATGTGCAGATAATTATTAATGAATATGATATAGTTGGGATCACAGAGACATGGCTCCAGGGTGACCAAGGATGGGAGCTCAACACCCAGGGATATTCAATATCTAGGAGGGATAGACAGGAAAGAAAAGGAGGTGGGGTAGCATTGCTGGTTAGAGAAGAGATTAACGCAATAGAAAGGAAGGACATTAGCCTGGAGGACGTGGAATCGATATGGGTAGAGCTGCATAACACTAAGGGGCAGAAAACACTGGTGGAAGTTGTGTACAGGCCACCTAACAGTAGTAGTGAGGTTGGGGATGGCATTAAACAGGAAATTAGAAATGCGTGCAATAAAGGAACAGTAGTTATAATGGATGACTTCAATTTACATATAGATTGGGTGAACCAAATTGGTAAGGGTGCTGAGGAAGAGGATTTCTTGGAATGTAAGCAGGATGGTTTTCTGAACCAACATGTCGAGGAACCAACTAGAGAGCAGGCCATTCTAGATTGGGTATTGAGCAATGAGGAGGGGTTAGTTATCAATTTTGTCGTGCGAAGCCCCTTGGTTAAGAGTGACCATAATATGGTGGAATTCTTCATTAAGATGGAGAGTGACATAGTTAATTCAGAAACAAAGGTTCTGAACTTAAAGAAGGGTAATTTTGAAGATATGAGACGTGAATTAGCTAAGATAGAATGGCAAATGATACTTAAAGTGTTGACGGTGGATATGCAATGGCAAGCATTTAAAGATCGCATGGATGAACTACAACAATTGTTCATCCCAGTTTGGCAAAAGAATAAACCAGGGAAGGTAATGCACCCGTGGCTGACAAGGGAAATTAGGGATAGTATCAAGTCCAAAGAAGAAACATAAAAATTAGCAAAAAAAAGTGGCACACCTGAGGACTGGGAGAAATTCAGAGACCAGCAGAGGAGGACAAAGGGCATAATTAGGAAAGGGAAAAAAGATTGAGAGAAAGCTGGCAGGGAACATAAAAACTGACTGTAAAAGCTTTTATAGATACGTGAAAAGAAAAATATTGATCAAGACCAATGTAGGTCCTTTACAGTCAGAAACAGGTGAATTGATCATAGGGAACAAAGACATGGCAGACCAATTGAATAACTACTTTGGTTCTGTCTTCACTAAGGAGGACATAAATAATCTTCCGGAAATAGTAAGGGATCAAGGGTCTAGTGAGATGGAGGAACTGAGGGAAATACATGTTAGTAGGGAAGTGGTGTTAGGTAAATTGAAGGGATTAAAGGCAGATAAATCCCCAGGTCCAGGTGGTCTGCATTCCAGAGTGCTTAAGGAAGTAGCCCAAGAAATAATGGATGCATTAGCGATAATTTTTCAAAACTCCTTAGATTCTGGATTAGTTCCTGAGGATTGGAGGGTGGCTAATGTAACCCCACTTTTTAAAAAAGGAGGCAGAGAGAAACCGGGGAATTATAGACCAGTTAGTCTGACATCGGTGGTGGGGAAAATGCTAGAGTCGGTTATCAAAGATGTGATAACAGCACATTTGGAAAGAGGTGAAATCATCGGACAAAGTCAGCATGGATTTGTGAAAGGAAAATCATGTCTGATGAATCTTATAGAACTTTTTGAAGATGTAATTAGTAGAGTGGATAGGGGAGAGCCAGTGGATGTGGTATATTTAGATTTTCAAAAGGCTTTTGACAAGGTCCCACACAGGAGATTAGTGTGCAAACTTAAAGCACACAGTATTGGGGGTATGGTATTGATGTGAATAGGGAATTGGTTGGCAGACAGGAAGCAAAGAGTGGGAGTAAATGGGACCTTTTCAGAATGGCAGGCAGTGACTAGTGGGGTACCGCAATGCTCAGTGCTGGGACCCCAGTTGTTTACAATATATAAATGAATTTAGACAAGGGAATTAAATGCAGCATCTCCAAGTTTGTGGATGACACGAAGCTGGGCGGTAGTTTTAGCTGTGAGGAGGATGCTAAGAGGATGCTGGGTGACTTGGATAGGTTAAGTGAGTGGGCAAATTCATGGCAGATGTGATTTAATGCGGATAAACGTGAGGTTATCCACTTTGGTTGCAAGAACAGGAAAACAGATTATTATCTGAACGGTTAGGAAAAGGGGAGATGCAACGAGACCTAGGTGTCATTGTACACCAGTCATTGAAGGTGGGCATGCAGGTACAGCAGGCGGTGAAAAAGGCGAATGGTATGTTGGCATTCATAGCAAAATGATTTGAGTACAGGAGCAGGGAGGTTCTGCTGTAGTTGTACAAGGCTTTGGTGAGACCACATCTAGAATATTGTGTGCAGTTTTGGTCCCCTAATCTGAGGAAAGATATTCTTGCTATAGAGGGAGTACAAAGAAGGTTCACCAGATTGATTCCTGGGATGGCAGGACTTTCATATGAAGGAAGACTGAATCAACTAGGCTTATACTCACTGGAATTTAGAAGATTGAGGGGGGATCTTATTGAAACGTATAAAATTCTAAAGGGATTGGACAGGCCAGATGCAGGAAGATTGTTTCCGATGTTGGGGAAGTCCAGAAAGAGGGGTCACGGTCTAAGGATAAAGGGGAAGCCTTTTAGGACCGAGATGAGGAAAAACTTCTTCACACAGAGTGGTGAATCTGTGGAATTCTCTGCCACAAGAAACAGTTGAGGCCGGTTCATTGGCTACATTTAAGAGGAAGTTAGATATGGCCCTTGTGGCTAAAGGGATCAGGGGGTATGGAGAGAAAGCAGGTACAGGGTTCTGAGTTGGATGATCAGCCATGATCATACTGAATGGAGGTGCAGGCTCGAAAGGCCGAATGGCCTACTCCTGCACCTATTTTCTATTTTTCAATGTTTCTAAGTCTCAACTAAACTAACCTAAACTAAACAACTAAGACAAAGTGAGGACACTCACTTGCTCCTACCACACCCAACTCACACGATGGATTACCATAATAAACTCACCACAAAATAAAAATACACAGAGAAAATAGTTACACGGTTTTTAAATCCCCCTTTGAACCTTTAAGAACTTCCAAACCTCTGATAATCTTGTTTCCTTCCGATTTGGACCTGCAGCACAGCCACAATCTGTATTGGCCCAATGTGTCTTTAGCTACATAAAGTGATTTCTTGTTCAGGAGATGTTGAACATACCTATGTAGAAACATATGAATTAGGGCCAGGTATAGTCACTTGGCTTCTTGAAATTCTACACCAGTTAATAAAACCACCACTTATTTGATACAATAGAACTGCATGAAAATAGTTAAACGTGACACTTTCTATGCTCCCTGATGTTTTATTCAGTCTTAATAGAATGGGTCAGACCAGGATATGAATTTCAACAATGTTAAACACATTGGGGACTGGGGTGATGAGGTTAGGATTGCCAGCAGCATATTTCAACAATAATAGATATTTACAGGTTGGAAATGTTTTTGGTGCAGGTTGTTGAGGGTGGAGCTTGCTAAGGGAGGGGGCTTGTGGGGAGGATTGTTACACATTACTGGTTCCCCAAAGCAACCCAGGCTCAATGGGCTAAGCTGCTTTCTGTAACCTTGATGATTCGATGAAATTATATTAAATATGTTTAAAAATGGAGGGAATGTAGCACAGTATTTATGAGTTACCATTTTTGTAATCTTTCAATTAAACTCAAAAATGCAATGATTGATCTCGGTGAATCAGAATACATATGTTATCGTGATTGATTTCAAAAGGTTATCCAAATTCTAAACAGTGAGTTCAGAAGGGTAAACATTTCCTATTTCCATATGTCAGGAAACTGGATGTGGTTTATCTCTGTTCATCTCAAATACTGTGATACTTGGCAATGGGAATCTATCAGCTTCGCATCTATACACATGCTTTTTTAAAATATAGGGCAGGAATGGTATTTCAAAGAATCTTACAGTCCATGTAATGAGTGTTTAAAATAGCTCATTGAAATTGCAGGTAGTGCCTGCAAAAACATAAAAAAGTTTGGACTGTTCTCTGAAGTCCAAGCCATCACTTGTCTTTGGTAGAGGCTTCACAGTAATGAATTTAAAGAGCAAACACGAGGAAATCTGCAGATGCTGGAAATTCAAACAACACACACAAAATGCTGGTGGAACACAGCAGGCCAGGCAGCACCTATAGAGAGAAGCACTGTCGACGTTTCGGGCTGAGACCCTTTGTCAGGACTAACTGCAAGGAAAGATACTAAGAGATTTGAAAGTAGTGGGGGGAGGGGGAAATGCAAAATGATAGAAGACCGGAGGGGGTGGGATGAAGCTAAGAGCTGGAAAGTTGATTGGTGAAAGTGATATGGAGCTGGAGAAGGGAAAGGATCATGGGACAGAAGGCCTTCGGAGAAAGAAAGGGGGGGGGAGCACCAGAGGGAGATGGAGAACAAGCAGAATGATGGGCTCCCTATGCGACTCCCTTGTCCACTTGTCCCCCCCCCCCCCATCCCTTCCCAGCGATCTCCCTCCTGGCACTTATCCTTGTAAGCGGAACAAGTGCTACACCTGCCCTTATACTTCCTCCCTCACCACCATGCAGGGCCCCAAACAGTCCTTCCAGGTGAGGCGACACTTCACCTGTGAGTCGGCTGGTGTGGTATACTGCGTTTGGTGCTCCCAGTGTGGCCTTTTATATATTGGTGACGCAGACTGGGAGACCGTTTCGCTGAACACCTATGCACGGTCCACCAGAAAAAGCAGGATCTCCCGTTGGCCATACATTTTAATTCCACATCCCATTCCCATTCTGATATGTCTATCCATGGCCGCCTCTACTGTCAAGATGAAGCCACACTCAGGTTGGAGGAACAACACCTTATATACTGGCTGGGTAGCCTCCAACCTGATGGCATGAACATTGACTTCTGTTAATGCCCCTCCTCCCATTCTTACCCCATTCCTGACAATATTTAGTTGTTGGTTTTTTTTTCTGCCCATCACTCTGCCTGTTCTCTATCTCCCTCTGGTGCTCCCCCCTCCCCCTTTCTTTCTCCCGAGACCTCCCGTCCCATGATCCTTTCCCTTCTCCAGCTCTGTATCACTATCACCAATCACCTTTCCAGCTCTTAGCTTCATCCCACCCCCTCTGGTCTTCTCTTATCATTTTGCATTTCCCCCTCCCCCCACTACTTTCAAATCTCTTAGTATCTTTCCTTTCAGTTAGTCCGAGAAAGGTCTCGGCCTGAAACATCGACAGTGCTTCTCCTTATAGATGCTGCCTGGCCTGCTGTGTTCCACCAGCATTTTGTATGACTTGTCTTTGGTGCCCAGTTTGGTCCCAGACACCCAGAATTGGGCTGATCCTTCATGCATTGATCCATGATGTTCCCTGGTGTTCAGTCTGCTTCTCAGAACCAGTATGGAGAATTGACACAAAGGAAAATGCTAACAACACCCTGCAGAGGGAAAACAGATGATTTTACAGGTGGATGAGCTTGACCAGAACTGATTTAAAGAGCAGTGTTTAGAATTTGGTTCATCTGGCCTATGCCTGTGATAGTACACCACATGAAGCCCCAGCCACACTGGTTATACCAACCCGCTCAGTGATACACAAGGGATTGCAAATGCTGAGATCTGGAGCCAGAAATAATCTGCAGGAGGAACTCAGTGGGTCAAGCAGCACCTGTGTGGTGAAAGGAAATTGTTAGATTGAAGCCCTGCATCAGGACTGAGTGTCAAGAGGAGAGATAATGTAGTATAACCAGGAGAGTGGGTGTGTGAGATGGAACTAAGGAGGGGTGAAAGATGAAGGTAGTTTGAAGCAGGATGGTGGGGAGGGAGAGAAAGAGATGGGGATGACAGACAGTAGCAGGTGAATGATGCAGAAAAAGAGGCAGCCCCTCTACACCTCCTCACCTCAGTCCATCTGTCTCTCTCTCTCTTTGACTGCCTCCACCTATCATCCATCAAGTTAAGTGCTTTTATCCAATTTTACGCTGCTATTTAGATTACATTTCAAAATGTATTTCTTTTTAATAGCTTTAAAATATTTTTGATATCAGAGACTCTTACACATTCATGATAGTTAAGCAAAAATATCTGCAGTGCAGGTCACTGTTTTCAGCTAAGTTGGAGTATTGCGTTCAGTTCTGGTTGCCTCATTGTAGAAAGGATGCGGAAACTTCAGAGAGGGTGCAAAGGTGATTCACCAGGGTGCTGTCTGGATTAGCCATAATGTCTTCTGAGGAAAGGTTGTGCAAGCTAGGGATTTTCTCTTTGGAGTCAAGGGAGATGGGAGGAGACTTGATTAGAGGTGTTTAAGATAGAGTGGACAGTCAGTACTTTTTCCCCAGGGTGGCAATACCTAACATGAGAGGATGTAACTTTAAGGTGTTTGGAGGAGAGTGTAGAGGGAGATATTTGACACTGTGGTAAATGCATGGAACATGCTGCCGGGAGGGGTGGTGGAGGCAGATTCTTCAGGGACACTTAGCTAGGAACAGGGATGAAAGAAAACTGGAGGGCTAAATAGGAAGAATGGGTTAGATTGATCTCGGAGTAGGTGCGTAGGTACATCATTGTGGGCCGAATGGTTTTACAGTGGTGTACTGTTCAAAGTTTCAGGATTGATGTTTCTTTACTGAGCCATTTGAACCCCTGCTGCTGATCAGACCATTCCCTGAGTCTGGGACATTTCTAGTAGAAAAACAGGTGGTCCTCATCTGGAGTTAGGTCAAACTAGGCACAGAGTAATTTTGGATTTTAATTGTGGGTAGCAGTACTGGACCAGTGAGACTTGGCCCAATAATTGTCATTATGGTTAGTCATAAATTTTATTCCTCAGTGGCCTCATCTTTGCCTATCATTATGGCATTATAGTCCAGCAGTCATACGAAAATAATGACAGGTAATTTTAAATGGCTGCTAATGTCACCTTGCTGATCTGTAGAATGGTTGCTAGTACCCACGCACTGGTTTTAAGAGAAACAATATGATGTTAAACAAAGCATCTGATGTGTTCAATTTAACTTATTCTCAGCTAAGTTCATGATTACAAATATGTATTTTTCTGTATCTTGCTGTGATAAGTGCAGTTCCATGCATCGCACTGCAATTGCAATTTGTCTACCACTGTATTTCAAACAATAATTGCTTTGGTGGAAATGGAACAAAATCTCAACCCTCAGCTCCAAGAAGCGTGCATGTTTCTTTAGGTATTCCTGTGCACTGCGCTCTATAATACATCTTACGTGTCTGTAAGACAATGGACTATAACTTTTCTTTTAACATTCCTCGGTCTCTTTAAAGGACCATCTGTACATGGGATTTAAAACAGTATTTTGAAACAGAAAATTTTGGAAAGGATATTTAAAAAAAACAATTGTGTTTGCACCAAGACTCAAGGCTAATCATACAGCATTGACTCTGGCCTTCAGGCCTATTGAGACCATGCTGTCCCACAAAAACTCATTTACACCCATCCCATTTCATTCTCCCTGCATTCCTCCCCAATTCTATCTCTCAGCTACACTCTGTGGGGCAATTTGCACTGGCCTAATACCCCACCAAATTACACATCTTTGGGATGTGGGGTGAAATGGAGCATGTGAGGAGGTGCAATCTCCTCTCAGACAGTGTCAGAGGTCCGTACTGAATGCAGAGTTGGAGGGCTGAAGCAGCAGCTCAGTTATCTGCTTCATTGTGCTTCTTGGCTTCATAAGCTGCCTCAGCTATCGCATTTCAGATAGCTTAAACAATCAATTATTCTTTGTACCTTAAGAAGCAAATAGGGGAGTTACTGAAATATGGTGACATGAACAATGACTGATTTCGACATTGTTACTGAAGTTGACTATCGAACACTGATGCAATCCAACTGTGATAACACGTTGAAAGGCAAGGTTCAAAGTTGAAAGTATATTTATTATTGAAGTATGTATACTTCATACTACCTTGGGATTCGCCTCCTGACAGGCAGCCATAAAACAAAGAAATCCAAAAGAACCTGTTAAAAATAAAAGGAATCATGTAATTGAATTGAGGTCACACAGATTGAACAAAAAAGCTCTCAAGGAATAGACAGGATGGGGAAGAGTTCACGCTACATATTTTAGCTGAACATGGTGTACTAGCCAGAGCAGATAGAAATATCTCAAAGTTCAAAGTTCAAAAGTACACGAGGCACAGTTAGAACTACAAAAGGGCTCAGTGACATGCAATGTTTTGGATTTGTGTCAAGCCAATAATATTTTATAAGCCTTTAATATTTTGTGTGACTAACATCAGGAAGAAAATAAAGTTAAGTGGAAGAAGATGGCCATAGCAGGGAAATAGTAATAATAATGGCTACCTATATAGCTAAAATTGAAATGCACTGAGGGAAAATTCTGTTTGTGACATGGATTGGAAAATTATTTCTACTAACAGTGTAGAACAAAGAGACCATTGTAAATTCATGCTGTGGACAAGATGCAGGGAGAGATTCGGTATACTAGTTGAAAACAAGGGACTTAGTGCCAATTCTGTGGAAGGGACACACACTAATGCCACATCCAGAAAATACTAGAAACATTCAACATGTCAAGCAGCATCTATGGAAAAAGAAACAGAGTTAGTGTTTCAGATCCAAGACCCTTTATCAGAAATAAGAAAAATGAAAAAGGTATTTAATCCCTTTTTATTCTCCTATTCATGTTCTGATGAAGTCTTTGAACTGATGTTAACCCTCAAAGTTCAAAGTAAATGTAACCCTCAGATTTGGCCAGCATGCATTTGTCTACAGGAAGATAGCCTCCGGCCCAGCCAATCTTGAGAAATCTTGTTTGTGTGGATAATGCATGCATGATGTGTTGCTGGGTTACAAATATATCAGACAGTACACCATATGCAATTAAATGATTGAGCTTTATAATTCTTAATTTGACCTCCAAGTTAGTAAAGAAAACAAAAAGAAAAAGGCCCATTTTAATGTAACAGTCTAATGTGTATGTTGGAGCTCACAGTTTTCCGTCCATTCGTTCCCCATCGACCTCTGCCGACCGTCATTGACTCCCGGCCCCTCTCTCCAAGTCCACTCCCTCCTGCAGTCTACCAACTCTCTCCACTTGCGTCTTCTCTCTCCATCTTCACCAACAAAAGACCATGAAATCCCTTCTCTTGGCACTTAAGAAAGAAAAACACCTCCCATCTTTGGCCAGCGCACATTCCACAGGCCCCATTATCTCTAGTCATAATGCAAACACTGCAGCTACAGAGAAACCATCACATTAGCAGTGAAACCTTTCCCAGAGCGTTCCATAAATTTACTATCAAGGTAGAAATCCATCACCGTATATAACCCTGAGATCCATTTTCTTGTGGGCTTACTCAGTAAATCCAATAACTGTAACAGATCAATGAAAGACTGCACCCAAAAGAATGGACAACCAATGTACAAAAGACAAAAAACTGTATAAACACAGAAGAGAAAGGAGAAATAATAATAATAATAATAAGAAGAAGAAGAAGTAAGTAATAAATCTCAAGAGCATGAGATGAAGAGTCCTTGAAAGTGAGCCCATAGGTTGTGAGAACAGTTCTGTGATGAGGCAAGTGAACTCATCTCGTCTGGTTCAAGAGCCTGGTGGTTGAGGAGCAAGAACAGTTTTTGACTCTGGTGATATAAATCCTGAGGCTCCAGTACTTTCTTCCTGATCACAGTAGTGAGAAGAGAACATGACCTGGGTGGTGGGGGTTCCTGATGATGGATGTTGCTTTCCTGTAACAATGCTCTGATGTGCTCAATGGTGGGGAGGGCTTACCCATAATGGACTAGGCCATATGGACCTCTTTTTGCAAGATTTTCCATTCCAGGGCATCAGCATTTCCATATCAGGCTGTGATGCAGCCATTCAATGTATAGTACTCGCCACCACACATCTATAGAAGTTTGTTAAAGTTTTAGATGTCCTGCTGAATCTTCACAAATTTCTAAGGAAGTAAAGGCACTGTTGTGTTTTCTTTGCTATTAACCTAGGCCCAGGTCTGATCCTCAGAAACAATAACACCGAGGAATTTAAAGTTGCTGACCCTCTCCACCACTGATCCCCCAATGATTACTGGCTCATGGACCTCTGGTTTCCACCTCCTGAAGTCAATAATCAGCTCCTTGGTCTGCTGTTATTGAGTAAGAAGTTGATGTTGTGGCACTACTAGGCCAGATTTTCAATCTGCCTCCAATAAACTGATTTGTCACCACCTTTGATTCAAACAACGACAGTGGTGTCATCATCAAAATTAATATTGGAGCTGTTCTTAGCCACGCAATCATAAGTGTAAAGCGAGTAGAGTAGGGGCTAAGCACAAAGCCCTATGGTGTACCTGTGCTGATTAAGATTGTGGAAGAGATGTTGTTGCCAATCCAAACCGACTGGGTTCTGCAAGTGAGGAAATTGAGGATCCAATTGCACAAGGAGGTATTGAGGCCCAGGTCTTAAAGCTTATTGATTAGTTTTCTGTGGATGATAGTATTGAATGCCCCATTTATTTCTCTACAGATGCTGCCTGACCTGCTGAGATATTCCAGCATTTCCTGTTATTCTTGCAGATTTCCAACATTTGTAGATACTTAAGTAATTTTGCTCATGAGAGAAATCAATGCCAAAGTATCAGGGCGAGGACAACCAGTTGCATTTCAGATTAATGAAAGGATCTCCCACAGCAATCAGTCTTGAGGCAGAGCTTTTGAAGCTAACAAGCCACAAATTTGTTTGTTCATTATGTGCCGTGTTGTATTACATAGATAATTGTGACCATGAATGTTCTTGGCAAATTTTTCTACGGAGGTGATTTGCCATTGCCTCCTTCTGGACAGTGTCTTTATAAGACGGGTGACCCCAACCATTATCAACGCTTCAGAGATTGTCTGCCTGGTGTCAGTCGTCGCAGAACCCCAGGACTTGTGATATGCATCAGCTGTTTATATGACCATCCACCACCTGCTCCTATGGCTTCACACGACCCTGACTGAGGGGCTAAACAGGTGCTACACTTTTCCCAATGGCTAGCAGAGGGAAGGAGTGCCTTATACCTCCTTTGGTGGAGATCTATCTCCACCCCGCCACACAAAGCCACAAATTATCAATGTATAATGAAACTGCCCTGAAACCAACTGTGAATGGTCTCTGAAGAATCAAGAAAGTTAAACTGAGAATTTCATTGCAGTAGACCCATATATGGAAGAAATACAGTGAAGTAGAAAGGGCAATTAAAGATAACTGTGAGTGGATTGATTCAATAGAACAACTAATTCAGCCAGACAGATTCAGTAAATTCTGTGCTCAGTAATGCATGTTGCTAATACACTTGGTTGAGTCTAACTCCAGGATATTTCTGGGGATATTGATTCAGTACAAACAAAGTGACAGATTTCAGTCTCTCAGCCAGTGATGCAGAACACTGAGCCTAGTCAAAAAGTTTACACATTGCATCTCCCAAAGTGAATAGAATGAAGTCAGACCTGAGGTAAATAGGATAATCTGGATGACCTGATCTGTAGAGGTGAATGGATTATTGCTTTCTAGTTAAGAAAATTCAAGATGATCAAAGGCATTCAAAAGCTCACACCTGGGCGAGAATGGGTGCCTCCACAGATTTATTGCAAGTGCCTTCTGGCCTGGAATCAATGAGAAGATCAACATCTAATTTTAAAAAATACCTTCAAGACCTTTAGTGAAAGTAAAGCATAAAGATTTTGGATTTTTAAAGATTTTGTCTTTCATTATTGAATGTGGGATGTTGTGTTTGTGTTACTTGTGACAGCACTGATGGACAATAATTGTTCTTTTACTCTTGTCATTTCTTTAAGGATAGTATTGTTTCACCACATGCTAATCTTGCAACAGATTGTGGTGACAGATTTTCTACAGAGGCAGTTTGAAAGAAGACAGCAGTACACATCCCTGATGGCTCTAAATTTGTTTACAATTCAAATTACTGACTATCTCCAGCACCTTAGAGAACGAATAAGGCAAAGTCTGGGACTGGTTAGGAAGTCTAAACATAATGTTCATCAAATAATAAAACTGCAGATGCTGAAAACCTGAAAGGAAAGCAGAAAGTACTAGAAGAACTCAGCTGGCCAGGCAGCAGCTGTAGAAACAGATACAATTACCACTTTAGATCAGGAGTCTTCATCGGAGTTTAATCTTGCTAAATTCACAACTACACATTTTCTTCATAGGAAGAACCAACCATCCCAACTTACTTGGGGCCCCCATGTGACTCCAAGCTAAATGTCCCCTGGATGATTAGGATGTGAATAAATACTTCTGCCAGCAAAAAATCCAAAGCAACAAACACATTTTTCTATTCTTTTTTTATATGAACAGTAAGCTATTCTAGTTTTGTGGACAAGAAGCTACAGTCACTATCCAGTCAATACTGGAACTATCATTGCAATGCTCTGTACTGAAAGTGATTAATTGGACTATGCCATGGTACTCAAAATGGACATAATGACAGTGGTGGTAATCATGAACAGAGGAGATGAAGGTGGAGGTGTGGAGAGTTAGGTGATGCCTGGATTAAAACTGGTGAAAGGGACATTGAAGATACGAGGGGTGATTGATAAGTTTGTGGCCCAAGGTAGAAAGAGTCAATTTTTAAAAACCTATCCACATTTATTTCTCAACATAGTCCCCTACTACATATACACACTTAGTCCAGCGGTCATGAAGCATACTGATCCCTTCTTTGTAGTCCACAGCAGGGGTGATTGATACATTTGTAAGTTTGTAGCCTGAAGAATAAGGAGATGAGTTATTAACTTCAAACATTCTGCATTATCACTCAAAGAGTTGAACTGCACGTGCATGTAACAAGAGTGTCTTGGACGTCCAGGTAGTCTACAGCAGGGGTGATTGATAAGTTCGTGGCCTAAGGTGGAAGGAGATGAGTTATACAGCTCTTGATACATGCATGTGCAGTTCAACTCTTTGAGTGAAAATCCAGAAAGTTAATACTCATCCCCTTCTACATTAGGCCACGAACTTATCAATCACTCCATGCTGTGGACCACTTCTGGAAGTCCAAGATGCCAACTTCTGCAAAGAAAGGATCCGTATGCTCCACGACCGCTGGACTAAGTATGTAAATGTAAGAAAAATAAATGTGCTAGGTTTTCTAAAATTGACTGCTTCTACCTTAGGCCACGAACTTATCAGTCACCCCAACTAGCTCAGGGAAGAAATAATCAAAGCCTGGATAGCAACTGAAGTGAGAACAGCACAAGTCATGATACAAGATGTATGGGGCAGTACAAAAAGGGGATAACTTTCTTGTCCAGATGGCTTAGTGAAGTGGGAGAATGTGTTCCCCTTATGGTGTTTGTATGAGCATAGCAATATTAAACATTGAAGGGCTGGAAAGGACTAGTTGATCCACCAAGCTCGACCAATATCATGGTGGCTTTGGAATGTTGGGATGAATCACTTCTTCCTCATTTGCTCTGTTCATAGTAACCCATATGGGGAAAGTTATTGTCTCCCTTATAATGCATCTGAACCATCCAACTGAGAGCCATTTTCCAACCCCACACACCTCTGACTATTCTGATGGATCCTGATTTTAGCTCAGGTCTTCCTTCACCTTCACCTCGTGACCTCCTGCAGACATATAAATTGAAGCAGACACAAACAAATCAACATGGGAGTCGGCACAGAAAAAATCTACCACCCAACACGTGCAACCAATGAAAGGAATTTTCTGCCTTTGTATTGCAATAAAAAAATATTTTGAGTCTTTCTCTTTAAACAAAATCCGCTGGGAATTTGTTGAGTCTGATTTCTGAACCTGCCTCAGCTCCATAATTACTTTAAATGTTTCCTGTTCCCTTGCCTGACCTCTTTAAAACGAAAGGCAGTGTGCTTTCCAGCTAAACAATAGGGTTGATGTTTTGTTTGCTTTACAACTCTATTTGTCTTTATTAGTCAGTGTCTGCCATGAGATGATGCACTTAGCCCCTAACAGCAGTTCAGTCAGCTCTTGACACATGATCAGAGAAGGATGGGAATGTTTCCCTTCATTTGCTTTAGTAGATAAGAGTAGGCGTAACTAATTATACCCAAAAATAATGCAAAACAACCCTTCATGCAACATTTAATCCGCTCCACTGCCCCCTCCCAGCCTTGTGAAATTGCCAGTGTGCAGTAAAAGAAAGACAGGGCACTTCGAGCTGAGAAGCTGGTGACGATTGCAGATATTACTTCATCAATCCATTGAGAAAGGAGCATCAGTCACGCAGAAGGAGGCAACATACACTTCCTTACATTTTCTCAATAATTTATTTTCTTGTTGGTCCTTGTTTGCACTGCACAGTACAATAAGCTGAATATGTGATATTCTTATATTCTCTGCCCACCACGAGCCTCTTTAGAGCTGAACTCCCTCTCCTTCATCACATTCCCCTTTCCTTCACAACCATCTTTAGGTCTCTTTCTCTCTTCATTCTCTCTGTCTCTGTTTCTCTCACTCCAATGCTACCCTGCTCTAATAGTCTGACCTGTTTGGGAGCTAACTAATTAGTTTTGACAGTCAAAAGATTAGCTAATGGAAGGTCAGTAATTAAAGCATGATGCTGTTTAGGGACATAATTACTAGGCAACCTCAAGTAATTGTATGGAATTGATTGGAAAGTGCTCTATTAATATCGGACTCTGTGTAATGCCACAGCACAGCTGTGACAAAGGTACAGTGAAAAGTTAGCAACTTCCTGATAATTCAACAGTGGAATATGACTCGATCACCCTGGATTGATCAAATTGCGATCAGTTATTGATCTGTCAATGAGAATCATTAGGAACAAACTCCAAGGAGATGTACAACCTGATATTGAGAAAAAGACTGTTCAGTATACTAAAGAGTAATGACATGGGCTCAGATAGATCGGTTGGGGGAAATCACAAGGTCATGCTTAACAAGTTGGTTTTGATAAAACAGATTAAATATCAAGAAGTTCCTCATTCAGGGGTTAGTGGACCTGTGTCTTAGGGTATTATTTAATGAAGAAGGTTGTAAATCTAGTCAGCTCCATCTTCAGTACTAGCCTACAAAGTACCCAGGACATCTTTAGGGAGCAGTGTCTCAGAATCCATTATTAAGGACGTCCAGCACCCAGGACATGCCCTTTTCTCACTGTTACCATCAGGTAGGAGGTACAGAAGACTGAAGGCACACACTCAGCCATTCAGGACCAGCTTCTTCCCTCTGTCATCCGATTCCTAGATGCATATTGAATCTTTGGACACTACCTCATCTTTTTTTAATATACAACATTTCTGTTTTTGCACATTTTAAAAATCTATTCAATATATGTAATTGATTTACTTGTTTATTTATTATTGATATTATTTTTATTTTATTTATTTTTTTCTCTCTGGTAGATTATGTATGCATTGAACTGCTGCTGCCAAGTTAACAAATTTCATGTCACATGCCAGTGATAATAAACCTGATTCTGAGTTGCACTGATTTGTTAAATCTGTCAGTGTGAGTGAAATGTGTCTCTGACTGAGGTCGATGTCATCCGGATCAAACACCGTCATGTAATTCCCTAGAAATAATTTTGATTATCTGTGCATGTGTGAGAGGGGATACAATGGTGGGTGGGGGTGGTTTGTGAGGGGGGGATTAGTTTGGAAAGTGTTGCAATAACTTTCCTTCTATTTGTCTTCAGTTTGTAATCTTGTCTGCCTCTCCTAAGAGGAACATGGAGCTAACAGGGTGAAGAGCGTTTACATTTCATAAGCAAATTGGAGCAGCATGACGAGCTTATTCTCCTATTAATCTTTGCTTGTGTATTCTATCTGACAATACATTCTATAAAACAGAAGTTACCTCCAGATGAGTGAACTTCATAGTTCTGGGGGTTTGAATTCTCTAGATATTGCTTAGATCATTTTTCAAACATTGTAACTTTTTCTTCCTAACTGTTTGCAAAACTCCAATCCTTGTTATTATCAGCTTGTGGCTTCACCAGTGATTTTCCAACAGGCTTCCCTGTTTCCATCCTGCTTCAATGGACTCAAATAACACTATTCCTTATTCACTTGAAGTTCCTTCTCATCCTCATTGTCCCATGTTCTTGCCAGAATATTCTGATCTTCTGTAAATAAGTGGCCACTTTATTAGGTATAGGAGGAACATAATAAAGCAGCCACTGAGCAAATGCTAGTGGTCTTCAGCTGTAGTCCATCCACATCAAGATTCAATGTGTTGTGCATTCAGAAGTGCTTTTCTGCACATCACACTTGTAAAGCATAGTTATTAGTTAGTGTTAACTTCCTGTAAGCTTGAACCAGTCTGGCCATTCTCCTCTGACCTCTCTCATTAACGAGGCATTTTCACCCACAGAACTGCTGCTCACTGGATCTTTCTTGTTTTTCACACCATTCTCTCCCAAACTCTAGAGACTGGTGTGCGTGAAAATCCCAGAAGATCAGCAGGTCTGAAATACTCAGACCACCCATTCTGGGTCAAAGTCACTTAGATCACATTCCTTCCCCATTCTGATGTTGGTCTGAACAATAACTGAACCTCTTGACCATGTGTTGATTGCTTTGATGGATGGAGTTGCTGCCACATGATTGGATGATTGGATATTTGGATTGACAAACAGGTGTACTAATAAAGTGGCCATTGAGTGTATAAGGATTTTTTTCCAATTGTTCCTGCAAATTTCTATCTTCCATGTGAACTTTGTCTCTTTTCCTGTGCCATTCCCCTAGCGCCCTTCATTATATCCGTCCCCAAAATCAGTGCTCACTGTTGACATCTCTTTTCTTTTCCAGTGTTCCTACACTTTATCTTCCCTTCTTAATCCCTCTATATTCCAACCTCTCTTTCTGGTTTCAAAATTCTAAATCCATTTGCCTCTTTTTTTTTTGGCTAATCTTACTTGGCCATTCTCAATTCCTGCATGGTGTCCATACTTTACATTTTATCATGTTGGCACCAGAACGTGTCTTAACATTTGAGGGCTGTGCCCAGCATATCCTTGGTTGTTAATGTAAAAGATACAGTTCACTGTACGTATGTGTGAAAAATAAATCTGAATCAGAATCTCTGAAACATTTCAATATAAGGAAATCAATGTCAATCAAAGTCAGTTTAAGCCGATGTTGTTTAACATGTCTCTGGGCAATGCTAACATATTGGGATAACCTATGACAAGAAGTTGCCTGTCTTTACCCAAAAACCTCTTTACTCCTTTGGTCTGAAGAGGCCAACAAATGAGCATTTTTAATCAAGCTCATAGTACTCATTTAATGTAAATTACATAATCCATGATCTTATGGCCTAATAATGGATAATCTCCTCAAAGATTTCAATGTCTTGGTTTATTAAGTGCATTATTAAAGGAACCAAATCCACAGCTGTGTATTTATATTTGCGTTTTATTATTCCAAAATATGGGCACATCTGCAATGTTCTGTTCAAAGGTTTCACAGGTACACTTAATGTCAGAGAAATGTATACAATATACATCCTGAAATGCTTTTTCTTTGCAAACATCCACAAAAACAGAGTTCCCCAAAGAATGAGCGTCAGTTAAATGTTAAAACCCCAAAGTCCCCTCCAGCTCCCCCTCCCTCCCCCTCATAAGAGGCAGCAAGCAACAATCCCCTCTCCCCTACTGGCAAAAAAATGCATCCGCACCTGCCACCAAGCACTCAAGCATGAGCAACGCAACAGACACAGACTTGCCATTACCCCAAAGACTTCATGATTCACCTGGTATTCGACATACCACAGGTTCGTTCTCTCTCCCTAATAAGGGAGGAAGATGTGTCCCTGTTTAACAGCGAGAGGGGAGACATAACAAACAACTTGCTGGTTTACAGTGTTAAAAGGTCCATTACATCGCCTTTTTCGAGCTCTGTGCCCAATGATCTCGAGTTTCTGGGCACACAGCCATAGGTATACCAACCCCCCTGACGATACACAGATCTCTGCCATGACACTGACCTTCAATCCAACCAGAAAAGACTCCCTTTATTTCGACTATTTGCCTCCTGCCAATCAGCCAATCCTTTGTACATGCTGGTATTTTTCGTGTAATTCCATGGGCTCTTAACCTGCTCAGCAGCCTCATGTGCAGCACCTTGTCAAAGGCCTTCTGAAAATCTAAGTAAACAACATTCACTGACTCTTCTTTGTCTATTGCGCCTGTTATTTCCTCAAAGAATTCCAACAGATTCGTCAAGCAATATTTTCCCTAAAGGAAACCATGCTGACTTTGACCTATTTTACCATAAGACGTAGGAGCAGATTAGGCCATTCAGCCCATTGTGTCCATCTGATATTCCATCATGGCTGATCCCGGATCCCATGCAACACTAAACACCTGCCCTCTCACCATATGCCTTGATCTCCTGACCGATCAGGAAACTATCAACTTCCACCTTAAATATGGCCATAGACTTGGCCTCCACTGCAATCTGTGGCAGAGCATTCCACAGACTCACTACTGTAGCTAAAAAAATTCCTCTTTACCTCTGTTCTAAAAGGTCACCCCTCAATTTTGAGGCTGTGCCCTCTAGTTCTGGATACCCCCACCTTAGGAAACATCCTCTCCACATCCACCCTGTCTAGTCCTTTCACCATGTGCCTCCAAGTGCCTTGAAACCTGATCTTTAACAATTGATTCCAACACTTTACTAATTACTGAGGTCAAGCTACCAGGCCTATAATTTCCTTTCTTCTGCTTTCCTCTCTTCTTAAAGAGTGAAGTGTCATTTGCAATTTCCCAGTTCTCTGGAACCATTCCAAGATCTAGTGATTCTTAAAAGATCATTACTAATGCCTTCACAATCACTTCAGCTACATCTATCATAATAGGACCATAAGACATAGGAGCTGAATTAGGCCATTTGGCCCATCAAGTTTGCTCCACCATCCAATCATAGCTGACCCTTTTATCCCCTCCTCAGCCCCATTCCTTGGTCTTCTCCCTGTAACCTTTGATGCCATGTCCAATCCAATGACCTGGCCTCCACAGCTGCATGTGGTAACAAATTCCACAAGTTTACCACCCTCTGGCTAAAGAAATTTCTCTGCAAAGAATCCTAGGGTGCAGTCCACTTGGTCCAAGCGCCATCCACCTTCAGAACTTAAAGCTTCCCAAGCACCTTCTCCCTAGTAATAGCAACAGCACTCACTTCTGCCCCCTGACACTCTTGGACTTTGCGTACTTCTCGTATCATCCATAGTGAAGACTGATGCAAAATTCAGTTTGTGCACCATTTCCTTGTCACCCATTAAGATAATCCAGTGTCATTTTCCAGCAGACTAATATCTACTTTTGCCTCTTGCTTACTCTTTATATATCCAAAAATATGTTTAGTACCCCCTTTGATATTATTGGCTAGCTTACCTTCATATTTCACGTTTTCCCTCCTTATAGCTTTTAGTTGTCATCTGTTGATTTTTAAAAGCTTCCCAATCCTCTAACTTCCCACTAATTTTTGTTCTATTATATGCCCTCTCTTTTACTTTTATGTTGTCTTTGACTTAACTTGTCAGACATGGTTGTGTCACCGCACCTTTAAAATCTTCTTTGGCCAGTTCCTCTCTCATACCTCTATAGTTCCCTTTCCCTTTACTCCACTGTATTATTGTTACAGCTGACTTCCGCTTCTCACTGTTGAATTGCTGAGTGAATTCTATCATATTTTGATCACTGTCTCCTAAGGGTTTCTTTATACCTCAAGCTGGCTTATCAAATCTAGTTCATTATACAGCACCCAATCCAGAATAGTCTTTCCCCTAGTGGCTTAACCACAAGCTGCTATCTCAAAAAGCAATCTCATATGCATTCTACAAATCCTATATCTTGGGATCCAGCGCCAACCTGATTTTCCCAATCTACCTGCATATTGAAATCCCCCATGACTATTGTGACGTTTTCCTTTTTACATGCCTTTTCTATCTCCAGTTGCAATTTGTAGCCCACATGCTGGCTACTGTTTGGAGGCCTGTATATAACTTCCATCAGGGTCTTTTTACACTATCAGTTTCTTAACTCTACCCACAAGGACTCTACATCTTCCAATCCTATGCCACCTCTGTCTAAGGATTTGATTTCATTTTTTCAAACATAGCCATGCCAACTCCCCTGCCTACTTGCCTCTGCTGTCAATGCAATATGTGTCCTTAGATGTTAAGCTTCCAACTATATTCTTCTTTCAGCTACAACTCAGTAATGCTCATAACATCATACCTACCAATATTTAACTGCACTACAAGATCACCGGCCATATTCCATATATTGCATGCATTCAATTATAATACCTTCAGTCCTGTATTCATCACACTTATTGATTTTATCGCCACGTTGCTCTGCAACTCATCCCACTGACTGAAATTTTGCCCTATCATCTGCCTATCCTTCTTGATAGTCTCAGTAAACACCGTCAGTGATTTTTGGGTTTAAGTCATTTACATTTTGCAAATGGCTTTGGCTACCAGTCTTCTGTTCCTTGAAAATGTATTGCGGATTTAATTTGGAACAATGCATTCCTAAAAGCTGTGGATCACAGTCCAGACACTGCTGGCACCTGTGGGATGGATGCGAATCAGAAGGTGTATGTAGCTTCAAAAGAAAGCATTGTCTATACTTTGTAAATATGGAATTTTCCTTTCCACCAAAAGCATCTCCATATTGATGCTTGCTGTACCTTGTTTTGTCAAATAAAGAAGCTGCTTTGTATCTGCTAGTAATTCTCTCCGGTGATCTCATTCACACAACAACATACACGGCATCTGCTTGTATACCAACTGCCCCATACTCAGCCCCATCTCTCTGGTTTGCTTGTCCCTATCTTACTTTTATTTCACTCAGAAATTCAATTTGCATGGAATTACGAGACTGTACAAAGAGCAGAAGAAGCAGAAATGACAGCATGTTGCAGGAAAAGCATGTCAATTTTTGAAAACCAAACAGATAATCTTTTTAAAAGTAAATGCAAAAACCATTTCTGTACAATGGGTTGACAAGAAGAGACAACTCAAAAGTGCAAACATTAAAGGATGCGATTATATGATATTGTCCTCTTTAAAGCAAACAGTGAAGTGGATGTCTGAAGCTAAAGCAGGACAAATGGTAGCCTGTTTCTAATCAGGCTGACAGCTTGGCATTGCCCACAAAAGCAATGGCACATCTAGAAAAATAACTCGTAGCACAATATTGTTTCCCACTTTGTAATCCAGTGCTCAGTTTGGGATCTGCAATCCATTGTAACATACTGACAAAGGGTCTCCACCTTCTTTCCAACTCAGTTACCTTCTTTCCAGATGCTTCCTTACCTGATAAGTGTTTCCCAGCATTTTCTGCTTTATCTTTGATCTCCTGCATCTGCAGATTTTATTTTTTGGTTTCCAAACATAGAATCACAATACAAATTTTTGGTAGAATGTAAATATCATTTAAAAGATTATACATGAAGCTCTGTTCTCTCAAGTAAGGATGGAATTCAGAAGCTTTTCTTGGAACATCTGAAGAATTCCACGAAGTCTGTTAATGCTGAACCCAATATAACTTTTAGATGAAAAAATGATAAATTTGAAACAAAAGGTACGATTGTGAGAGGAGAGCAGAACTGCAGGATGAATTTTGTTTTATTACTTTACACAAAAGTCTATTTCGATGGGCTGCAATTTTCTTGTGAAAGCAAATGCATACTGAAGAAAAAATTATTGGGAGTAGAGTGAAAGTTTGATCTAGGCTGTGTATTGAGACAAGAATCCTTGCAATGCTGTTGGACAGCCACAGCTCCAGGCAGTTAGATTCAAACCCAAGAGCAAATGCTTTCTGTGTGGAGTTCGCACCATCCTCATGGCTGCTCCAGTTTTCTCACACATCTCGATGCGTGCAGGTTAATTGCACAGAAGGCTAAATGCAGGTGAATTGACTGATGGAAAGTGCACCACTTGGCTAAATGTTGGAATTGTTGGGAAAAAGTGTGGGGGAGGTTTATGTATCAATAGATATGCGGGGAGACATTGAAAGTAGTGCAAATATTGTTACTTGATAGTTGGTGTGGACTGGGTCAAGTGGCTGTTTGCATTATGTATCTCTTTCAGATTCTACATCCATATTAGAAAGGCACAGAGGAGGTATAGTACCAACAGAGTGGTAGCAAAAGGGCTGCCTTTTCTCTGCGGTATTCCCTTGAAACAATGTCTGCTGTTAATTTATTTGTGGCATTGCCTCACAGCCTCACTTTGCTCTTTTGTTTTAGTTGGTCGCAGATTTTCTGGATGAGCATTCTCATTATCAGTGATAGCACTTTCCACACTTTAATTTATTATGGTGCAAAGCTCATCTGCGACCTTTGATGTGTAAATATTTTCAGGAAAAATAACCATTATAATCCAAAGCCCAGAGCTTGCTCATTTACATTACAAAGTATCACATAATTTATTATGACCTACTCAGGGATAGATGGATGATACTACACTGCTAGCATGCATTTATTAAATTGTACGATCCTTAATTCACAGGTAATAAAACCGGCAGATCTAGCAACAAACCTCCCAACTTTGCTTTCCTGGATGCCGCTGTCTACCTCCTTCTCTAAACTTCACCTCCCCAACTCTGCCTTTAACTGACACCAAATCCAATTCACCCATCATCCCCACAACTACTGATTTACTCAATTTAAGATTTTCAGGTGCAATCCATCGACTCGATCACCTCTCTCTTTCCCTGTAACTCCTTCCAGCAGAGCAACACCATGAGACATCTCATCCTTACATCTCTGACCTGTTGTATTTCCTATATTGTTCACTCCACCCTTGGTAAATGAGGCTTTGGCTATCACAGCATGCAATTTCAAAATCCCTTCCCAAATATTATGGCCTGGCAGACTTAAAGCCAACCTCACTGACAAAACTGTCAAGCTGATCAACAACACCTCTACCCATTAACCCACCCCACCACCATTACATCCACATCAGCCACTCTTCTCCACAGCCCCTCTGAACCCTTCATTCCTTACATTCCCCTACATAATAGCAGTCTATGTATGTTAGCTAATCTTACGTGTATATAGTCACAATCAACAGTTACTTGTAGATCGTGTTTATAGGATTGCTTTTATATTTATTGTGTTTTTTAAGCTGGATCAGATCCAGAGTAAGAACCATTTAATTCTTTACACTCGTGCACTGAAGAATGGCAATAAGCAATCTTTAATCTTGAAGCCTGAAAGCATTTGTTTTGTCTCACTAGATCTCACTTTAATGATTTATTTTGTCTGCATTAGTGTGGCAATCTTCAACACCTAACTTTGGCTAAAATCTATCCAACTTAGTCTTGAAGTTTTCAATTGAAACTTTAGCATATTTTTGGGGGGGAGTGAAGGGTTGCATATTACTGCAACATATTAAGGGAAAAAAACTTTTATACCTTACCCATAATTTTAAGAGATAATGGGCTGGGCCTTAGTGAAACAATGAGTTCCTTTCATCAATACATCAAAAGTCTGGTTGATATAAGCTTGTCATGACTTATGTAATGAAGATGAATCCAATGTTTGCACAGCACAAGGCAATGACAAAATCCTTCTGTGTCTAACGAGGCAGATGAGAGTATGCTGATGAGACTAATATTTATTGTGACTTACTCAAGAACAATTGGATGACACTGTGCTGTTAGCATCCACATATTTCACAAAGTGGGCTGGTGCTTAACTCACTGGTGGAGATGGATTTCTAGCAAATTTCTTCAAGGAAAAGGTGGCAAATTTTGTAAATATTAAATGCTATAAGTTTCTGGTGGATTAAAATACAGTCTCTGTTGCTAATCCTGTGTAAATTCTGCATGGATGACACTCAGCAGTCAAAAACACTGGTCCATTATCGCCTACACATTCAGTGGTGGGATGGTGAGTTAGGGTGAGCTTGAAGATTAAAGCCTATTTTAATCTACAAGGCTAAAACATATAACTTGGTAACGAGCATGAACACTGAATACTAAAGAACCTGTGTGAGAATGGGGCACAAGCATGAAGAGAGAGCAGTTTACTGGAAACGGGCAAATTCAGTGTTCAGTTCAGAGTGTTGCAAAATGCCTAGACAGGAGATAAGGAGCTGCTTTCCTTGTTTAAGTTTGGCTTCGCTGTGGAAGTAGAGGAGGCTGCAGACAAAAAGGAAGGACAGGGAACGAGATGTTGAGTTCAAGTGGCATGCAACAGGAAGTTCAGGGTCATCCTTGGTACCAGGGATGGGTGATCCATCTCTCCATTGCAGGGGAAACCACATGGTGAAAACAAATGCGTTGCATCAGATTGGAAGCAGTGTAATTTCCATTAATCCCTTGAACCTGTAACACCAAGAAGGAAACTCGTATTCATGTTTTGTTTTGAACAGTTGTGTCAGTATTTTACATTGGGAATGGGCCACAGTGGAGGTGACAGGAAGCTGCAGGCCCTGTGGTGAAACCTCCAGGACTGCGTTCAACTAGAGATGGCAGCCTGACCAGCTCCAATAGTTCACATCGCTATCACCAGTCCTGGGTGACTTCCAACGCAAATAAAGTCAGCAATAAGATGATAGAGTCCGTGGGGGGAGCCCACAGATTGACAGTAGGACGTGAAGTAGGAGGGATGCCAATCTTAATGTGGAATAAATACACTTGCCTACAAACAAGGAGAATGAGAGGTGTATAATGCTACAGTATCTGAGCTACTTTTCATTGATTCTCCATGCAAAGTTTGCCAAGTTCCATTATCTGATGATCAATAATTCTGGGTTTTATTCTATGCCTTCTGAAGTTTTCATTACGATAACTGCTACCTGTTTAACTTCTCTCTGTTGTTCCATATGCGCCTACTCATCATGAGTTGGCAATGTACCAGGATCCTTTAATGTGTCCATAAAGCCTAAAATTAAAGGTACTGGAAATCCGAAATAACCTTTCATGCACCTGAAGAATTAACTCTAATTCTGTTCCCACTCTTGCTAGCTGATTAAGTGTTTCTGCACTTTCTGTTTTTAATTTCTTTTATTCCTACCATATGCCATATTAGTGGCAAGTAATACAGGTGCAGAAGAGGCATAGTGATTAAATTAATGGTCTGGTAATTCAGAGTGTGTGGGAAAATAATCCAGGGAATTGAATTCAAATCCCATTTCAGCTATTGTACAACCTAAATTCAATTAATACCACTGAGTCTAAAATAACTGCTTCAAAAATAATGAAATAATATCTAAAAAATAATAAGAACTTTTAAAAAATCATGAACAGTGATAAACACATTGCAAGAATCTATCTGGTTCACCGATGTCCTTTGTAGAAGGATGTTGGTCTTTCCTACTCATTCTAGCCTATGTGTGGCTTCAGATCCACTAATTAAAAACAGATTATGTTGGAAAGAGTCATCAACTTGAAAAAAATAATGCCGTTTCTCTTTCTACAGATGTGGCCTGATCTGATGTGTGTTTCTGGCATTCTCTTCCTTGGCTTCAGCTTTCTAGCATCTGCAGCTTTCTGATCTCCAAACCTCCCAAGGCAGTTGACCCTGAAATGGCTACTCATTCCATGGCAGTCAAGGATAGGCCAGTGAATTTTGTTTGGCTATTGTGTCAATAGCAAATGGACTAACTGAGGTGAATGTCATAGCTACATTGAAGGAAGAGTGAAATGGAATTGGTTTATTAACATCACATGTAGCAAGTTACAGTGAAAAACTTACCCTCTGTACAGATCATTTCAACAGTGCATCAAGGTAGTACAATGTAAAACAATAACAGAATACAGAATAAATTGTAGCAGAAACAGAGAATGTGCGGTGCAGATAACAATAATGAGGTAGATTGTACAATCAAGAGACTCGCTTATCATATTAGCAAACCATTTAATAATCTTATAACAGCTGTCCTTAAGCCTGGTGGGTACATGCATTCAGGTTTTTGTATCTTCTATTCGATGGGGGGGGGTGCAGAGCAGAGAGGACCTGTGTTTAGTGGGGTCTTTGATTACACTGGGTGCTTTACTGAAGCAGCAAGAAGGATAGACAAAACCCATTGGATAGGCCAGTTTCCGTGATGTGCTGTACTGCATCCACAGCTCTCTGGGTGAGAATGGAAAGACAGGATGGGAGTAAGTGGAACAGGAGAAAGTTCATAAGGAATTTAAACACTGGCATGAATCTGTATGCCAACAATCCTGTTCTTCTGTTGTACATTCCATGTAATAAAGAGAACAGCATATATGCCATCTGGTCTGACAGTTCCCTCTCAGGTATGGATTTTCCCTCCAATGCTCCCCCCTTTAGAGAACCACAATATTTTGTGGCTGCCATCTGATTCCACCTAAATTTATACTTTTATATGCCTTGAGGTACAGCATTTATAACTAGGGCAGGGTATGTCTTCCTTCTTGAAGAGGAAATTATGAAAATTCTGCTCTAAATGGAATGAATGACTGAAACAGTCATTCACAGAAGTTGCATGCCTTTACAAGCAAAGCTTGCGATAATGTCAATGAAATCACTTTGGAGCACAGCTTTAATTTATAATTTGTTACGAATTAACATTATATTAATTAATTAACATTAATTTGTAATTAACATTTGTGATGAATTTTAAATAGGAATCATGAAAGTGAGATTAAGGGGTAATACAAAGGGTTGAATCCAAGAATATAACCATATAACCATATAACCATATAACAATCACAGCACAGAAACAGGCCATCTCAGCCCTCCTAGTCCGTGCCGAACTCTTAATCTCACCTAGTCCCACCTACCCGCACTCAGCCCATAACCCTCCACTCCTTTGCTGTCCATATACCTATCTTTATTCTGCATTCTAAAGCCATTAGATCAGGTTATGAAGTTGCTTCCTTTTGAGAGTGCTTCCACCACTTGAGTTCTATTGGGAAAGCAAATATCAGGTCTTAAGAAGTAGGAACAGAAATGGGCCATTCAACTTCTGCTGCTAGATCTGCTATTCAATAATGTCTTTGCTGATCTGATCTTGGCCTCAGCCCTATTGTGTTGCTTTCTGCCATGACCCTTGACTTCCTGCAGACCAAAAACTGTGTTCTTCCACCATGATTTGCGCGCACGCACATACACACACACACACACACACACACACACACACACACACACACACACACACACACACACACACACACACACACACACACACACACACACACACACACACTTCCCATATAGATGCATTGTACATACATGCAGCCTTCACCACACTCCGAGGTACAGAATTCCAAAGAGTCATGACCATTTAAGAGACAATAATACTCCTCATTTTTGTCCTAAACAGGAAATCCCTTATTCAGCAGTGAGTTTTACCCAGTCCTCTGGTGCTCCCTCCTCCATCAACTTCACTACCTCCAGCCTAAGCCCCAATACTCCAATACCCTACCTTCCCTCTTCTAATGCCTGGTTGCCCAGTGCAGTGCTTCTTCACTTTGCTTTCTTTGCTGCCTCCCTATAAAGTGGTCTCATTTTCAGGCCCCTCACTACTCCCCCTTAAGTAGTCCTGGCAACAGGATTTCATCGGCTGCCAATCAATGCTGTCACAAAGTGAACTGGAAGGCCAAGGCAGGGCCAATGTTGTCTAGACAGGGACAACGTTGTCTATGTTGTCACAGCAAGCTATGATATGAACAGTGAGGAAGACAATGATTAAAAAATTATTCACAGGTATGTGGGCAAATATTCTGGTTTGACTTTACTTTGCTATATCCTGTAGTTTGGAATGTACTTTGTAATTACTTATGGTAGTAGTGTTACTACCACAGTGGGTGGCAGATCTCTAGATTGGGTTGAAAAGGTTAGATCGCTAGAGGCATTTATAGAAGATGTAAATCAATTATTGCAAGATCAAAATGTAGAGGGTAATGGGGAACTGGCAGAGACAATGAGTCAAGGTATGGTGCAGATCAGCCCTGGTCATACTGAATGGCAGGATAAGCTTAAAGCACTGAGTGGCTTAGTCCTGCTTCTGTTTTCTTTTAACACACACAAGATGCTGGCGGAACACAGCAGGCCAGGCAGCATCTATAGGGAGAAGCACTGTCGACGTTTCAGGCCGAGACCCTTCGTCTGTTTTCTTTTGCTTCTTTTATTGATCCAGTCAGCCAGCCCTAGCTTGTGGTTCCATCATTAATTTTGCAGAGTTTCTGGGTTCAAGGGTCATTCCAGAGATAACACTGCAATACAAAGCTGCACAGGTGCTGAACTGTTCGAGGGAGTACGCTTGCTGGTCAAACAGTCCCATAGTAGTTTACTTTCACTCCTGTCGCAGATTATAGAGTCATGAAGCTAGAAATCAGGGCCTTCAGCCCACTCAGTCTGCGATGACTATCAAACACCCTTCAGCAATAAATCCTAGTGCAGTCTTCCTCTCACATCCTCATCAACTACCCTCCCCACCAGTTCTCTTGTTATCCAGAAAAAAAAACTAAAATCTAAAAATCAGCTAACAGGAATGAGACAAGAACAGTGGAAGTAGACAGAGTAAATGCCAGTCCTGAAGAAGGGTCTCAGACCAAAACGTCAGTTGTTTATTCAATTTCCATAGGTGCTGATTGACCTGCTGAGTTCCTCCAGTATTTTGTGTGTGTTGCCTTTGTTCTTACTGTATGGTCGAAGGAATAGAGTCTGCCATTTTGTGAGATGGCTCTTGCAAACACTCTCATGTGATCTGGTTCTTGCTCATGAATGGCTCAATCAGAGCAAATGAATGTGAACACAATGAGTTTCCCACTGATGATCTCCTGAAATTGAGGCCTTTTCCAAATAAGAAGCTGCTTATTCTGCAATGTAAAAATGGCAGAGTTATAGAAGCCTGAAGTGTTTGGGTGACCTGAGTAAACTGGTCTGAGCTGGAAGGTAGAAAGGAGACATGTTTCTCACCTGACTAGCCTGAAGCACAAATTTGGGCTAAGAACCATCAAGTAATACAACTTCGTAGCCTTGTGCCAAATCCAGTGCAGAGTTGACATAGATCAGTTAGGTAAGCCTGAGTCAACAAAATGGAATCAGAACAGATTGAGCTGATAAGGAAATGGATAAGAATGGAGGATTTTGCAAGTGCAAGCATCGACAACTCTGGAGACCATCTATCGCAGAAGTAGGTGACTCCCATGTCAGAAACATTGGGACCAAGAGGAATGCTTGGCCGGAATAGACTCCTATTCCTGGGTATTACCTTACTCTTCAAGGAGGTCAGAGATACCTAGTGGGTGTGCGCTCAGGCACTCAGTTTTGTTAATTCATTTTGCTTGTTCTTATTGGAACCAAGGGAGATATTTGTCAGTTAATACGGAGTCTCTCTCTGCAAACTGATCATTATTGTTCAGGGCTGATACCTGTAACACTCCTGACACCCACGTACCCATAGAATTTACAAGCTACTGTGACTAATAAACCTAACAACCAGCTGATTTTTGACATTTGGGAGAAAATCTGAGCAACCAGACTCCAGAAGAACATACTAAACCCCACACACAAAGTGACCACATTTGGGAGCAAAGTTCTGGAGCTGTGTGGCAGGACCACCAACCATTGTATTCTGGTGTCATCCATAATAACACCACTACAGTTCAGGTCAAATATCATTGAACTGATTACAGGATCACCATTTGCTATTTGACTCACAAAGGATATATTCTCAGCAGTTGTGTGTATGTGTGTTTTCCCAGCAGCACAGGGTCATGTCTTCTATCCTGATAGCAGTGCCAAAAGCAGGAACAGCTCTGCACAACTGCTGGTTCTCAGCGCTGGGATTGGTGCAGTCTGTCATCCTGTTTCAGCCACCACCTGTCACTGGGACCAACTGGGCCAGGAGATCTTCAGCAAGATCCTCACTTCTTAAGCAGATTCCTTTCAAGTGGATGGGAGAAATAGTCTGGTGGCAGAGATGCAAGTGATTAATTAAAATGATCGATTTGAGCTATTTTAATCATATTTCTATTGCACTTTAGTGCACTAAATTATTTCTAAGCTTTATTTAACAGTGTGTTTTATTCTTTAACAGGCTTGTATTGTTACTTTACGAGCATGAGGAATGGTTACTCTGGGAGAGGGGACTTGGTAGCAGTCAAAGACGTTCAATGAATGTAGCCAGTTGCTTGCTGTTCGCTCAACCTTACTACTTTGCTGGGAGAAGATGACCCTGAGAAGGGCCACATTGGAGTGACCAGCTGGTGTAAGGGTCAGGATCATACTGATAGATCGGCTCTTCTGTGTTGCAACAGAAATTATGATCACATTCTGTGGGTGAGGAGAGCAAACTCTGCGCATGGAGAATTGTGGGGAGAGAAGGGAAGAAGGAAATCAGAAGATGGAATGGAATGCGTGGGCAAGAAGGAATGAGGGATAGCTGGGATTATGATTCCAATAATATTTATTGAAAAGCTTAAACTGACCCACCAATTGTCCAATGTTAACCTTTAGGTATTTGTAGTTTTTGTGTGCCATCCGATCATCTTGTGATGTCTTTGAAAATTAGTTATTGCCACTTTCAGGAAACTGGTTGCAGCATTTTCTGGAAGGCGAAATTTCTGTGATCTTTTTGACTTATTTAGGGTTACTGTAATAAGTGACTATTACAGTTCTGTGTTTTCCAGTCAAGCTTTGGTTGACTGCATTGTTTAGACGACTAACAAGAAACAGATCTGATCATTAATAAAGTGGTTGAAGATTTGTATATAACACACTGTATATCCTGGTCAATCTTACCAAAGTTACAGTTTTTGCAAGACTACGAGGTGTCACTAAGATATGAAAACATCCCATTTTTTTGTCTTTATGGGACAGAACACACAGCTAGTCACAGAAGAGAGAGTAACACTTGTAGAAGATTTAAGATCTAGAAGTTTAAAGATGAACAGGTCAACCTTCCCTGGTAAGGAGTCTGTTTTTGTTCTTTCTTACCAGAAACCCATGCTCAGACATCTGTTATGAGCTGAATGGGTTCCTTGAGTCATCCTCAGCAACAGCTAATTACTTGCTGGTCACAGTCGAAGTAATTGCAGCTTTTAAAACACACGCTGTTTCCAGTCACTCTGAAAGGGTGATACCATCCAGCTGTTTTCAGGAGGTCATGAGAGTTGCACTCTGAGGAGCTGATGTGCTTTTCTTTTCCAGAAACTCACATACAACAGCTTGTCACTCTGCTGATTCCATCCTTGATTCACGGCAGCGCTGATCCATGCAGTGCAGAGTTACAGGTGGTCAGTCATAACTGGACAGATCGCAATACCAGCAAGAATGCCCCTTCTATCCAAACAGATGTACTTTTAAGTGCACAGCCAGATGTCACGGCAAATCTCAATCTTTTTGATGGGCCGCTATTTCAGGGATTTGCCTGCAAAAAATCCTATTTCAGTAGAAACAATACAGGCCCTTTGGCCCACAAAACTGTGCCGAATATGTCCTGACAGAACTACCTAGGCTTATCTGGAGCCCTCTGTTTTTCTAAGCTCCATGTACCTATCCAGGAGTCTCTTAAAACACCCTATCATTTCCACCTCCACCACTGCTGCTGGCAGCCCATTCCATGCACTCACCACTCTCTGCATAAAAAACTTACCCCTGACATTTCCTCTTTACTTACTTTCAAGCACCTTAAAACTATGCCCTCTCATGCTAGCTATTTCAAACCTGGCAAAAAGCCTCTGGCCATCCACACAATCAATGCCTCTCATTATCTTGTACACCTCTTTAAGGTCTCCTCTCATCTTCCATTGATCCAAGGAGAAAAGGCTGAGTTCACTCAACCTATTCTCATAAGGCATGCTCCCCAATCCAGGCAACATCCTTGTAAATCTCCTCTGCACTCTTTCTATGGTTTCCACGTCCTTCCTGTAGTGAGGTGACCAGAACTGAGCACAGTACTCCAAGTGGGGTCTGACCAGGGTCCTATATAGCTGCAACACTACCTCTTGGATCTTAAACTCAATCCCACGGTTGATGAAGGCCAATGCACCGTATGCCTTCTTAACCACAGATTCAACCTGTGTAGCAGCTTTGAGGGTCCTATGGACTCAGACCCCAAGATCCTTCTGATCCTCCACTCTGCCAAGAGTCTTGCCATTAATGCTATATTCTGCCATCATATTTGACCTACCAAAATGAACCTCCTCACACTTATCTGGGTTGAACTCTATCTGCCACTTCTCAGCCCAGTTTTGCATCCTATCGATGTCTTACTGTAACCTCTGACAGCCCTCCACACTATCCACAAAATCCCCAACCTTTGTGTCATCAACAAATTTGCTAACCCATCCCTCCACTTCCTCATCCAGGTCATTTATAAAAATCACGAAGAGTAGGGGTCCCAGAACAGATCCCTGAGGCACACCACTGGTGACCAAACTCCATGCAGAATATGATCCATCTACAACCACTCTTTGCCTTCTGTAGGCAAGCCAGTTCCAGATCCACAAAGCAATGTCCCCTTGGATCCCATGCTTCCTTACTTTCTCAATAAGCCTCGCATGGGATACATCCTCAGTCAGGCTCGTAAGGCATGACCTGCCTTTCACAAAGCCACACTGACTATTCCTAATCATATAAAGTAAGTATTTCAAGAGTTAAGTGGTCACCATAGCATTACTAAGAAAGGCTGGCTTGCCTATCATCAATGACTGTG
Organism: Hypanus sabinus; assembly: GCF_030144855.1. NCBI lineage: Eukaryota > Metazoa > Chordata > Chondrichthyes > Myliobatiformes > Dasyatidae > Hypanus > Hypanus sabinus. The sequence goes on from NC_082716.1 coordinate 81,093,367, forward strand.
CATAAATTGACTGTCTCATTTCAAGAGTGTTCACAATTAAAAAAATAGAGTTAGGGCATGAAATGTGTCATGTGATCCAAGTCCTTTTCGTTGTACTTGACTACCCCTAACCTAATAGACTCTTTGAGGGTATTCATTGTTACTGTCTTCTGCTTTTAGTTTCAATCTGTAAACATGTTCCTGCTAAGCATCCTGATGACCACTTAATAGTCATTAAAAGATATGGCACAGAAACAGGCCTTTCAGCCCATCCAGTCATTACCAATCATCAAACACCCATTTACACATGGTTTCCCAGCCTAGACCCATGCAACCAGTTCTTAATGGCACTGGTCCATGGTATGAAAAAGGTTGGGAACCCCTACATTTACACTAATTCTATGTTACTCCCCTTTTTTAAATTGTCACTTTACTTTTGAAATCTCTCTACTGTTACTACTACTTAGTGACACAATCAGAGCAATTTACGGTGGCCAATTTGTCCACCCATTGCACATCTTTAGGAGATGGGAGGAAACTAGAGCACCTGGAGGAAACACACATAATTACAGGGAGAACATGCAAGCTCCACACAGACAGCAGCCAAGGTCAAGATTAAAACTGGGTATCTGGTACTGTGAGGCAGTGGCTCTACTAGCTGCATCACTGTGCTGTCCACTTCTTGCAGGCCTGTGTCCTTAGCTGCCGAAGGAGAATACACACTTTTGATGAAATGGTGGAACAGACTCGATGGGCCAAATGGCCTAATTTTTGCTCCTATAGCTTATGGTCACTTCTATGGTGCAATCAGAATGGAACAACAGCATGGCTCCTTTTGTACCTTTAGCTACATACTGCACAAGTTAACGTATCCGCTTCATTAGTTGCTGAAATAAGGTTAAATGTTATCACTGAGCCTCATTTCCAAGAAGAGCAAGCACGTTCTCCGTTGTGTCTTGGCCAATGTTTATCATTGTTTCTTCCAGTAGCTTGCTGAATAATGATGCGCCTGCAGTATTTCATGGTAATAAAGTGCTTCAGGAGATCTTTGTGATCGAAGCTGTGGAAGTGCAAGTCCTTCAGCCCTTCTCCCAGCTTTGAGCAATTCAGTAAATGGTTGTAAATGTATGGAAATGTGGAAGATGAAAACCTTCTAAAGCTTAATATTCATAATGGATTTACAGTGATAAAAATCACCATTTCAGTTTTTATTAACCAAACAAGTGCACGTTTCAAAGTCAAATGCTCGCTGCAAGGTGAATATAGTTGATAGCAAATCAAGCCCATGCATTATTGTTGGAGATAAAGCTCAGTGTAAGTTTTCTTTTTCTCTACCAGATACAGAATGTGTTTTCAGCTATACTCTCAAGAATATTCCAGTTTATTTCCCAAAACTTTTGCTTGCAGCATTTCATCATTTAACTGAAGGTGGAGATCTGAGAGAGCTACCAAATTATTCCAAGGAACCTTGCAAGGCATTAGATGACATGCTCAGTCAGATGGCTGGGATAATGGAGAAGAGGGATTTTATTACTGAGAATTGTAGTATCCAAAGCAACAGACACAAAATGCTGGAGAAACTCAGCAGGTCAGGCAGCATCTATGGAAAAGAGTAAACGGTCAAAGTTTTGGGCCAAGACCCATCTTCAGGATTGAGGAAGAAGGGGGAAGATGTCTGAATATAAAGGTGGAGGCACATATTGTATTTCATATTTCCAACTGCTTAAACTTCTGCTTTGCTTTACTTTTTAAACAGACTTATTTGGCTGAGTAATTTTACTTTGCATTTAAATCATTTGCAATCTTTAAGAGGTAACCCTAGGTCTTTTAGAAGAATGAAAGGCCAGTTTAGGCTCTGGGAGATGTTAGCTGAATGATAAGATTCTACAGAATGTATGGTGAACTGCATGTAACGATAAACCAAACAGACCATGAGACCTTCAGTTTGTATTTTGCCCACAGATTTTTTTCATTAAATTCAACCCTTACCTGTTTATTCTCAGCATCCCAGAGTCATGTCTTAGGCAGCATTCTTTATCATCCCAGGCCTAGTATCAATGGGCATAGAGCATCAAAATGACCTTTGCAGGTTCCTAATTTGCACAGTGATTATATGAGTAAATAAGGAATTCAGAAACCTATGTAAATAAATGAGCAGGAGTTCAAATGCCAGCATGGGTTCCTGAGAAGTAGAATTTAATTAACTAGTGTGAAAAGCTGATATCAATGACAGATCATACAACTGTTAGCTGTTTACTAGAAAGCACAACTGCCTCACTAGTGAGAACTGAAACTGTCTTTTTTCACTAGATCTAGGTTCCAATTTACCACAATGAGAATAGTATAACTGTTCTTTGAAAGTGGAAAACCACTCACCTGTGACTAGTCAGTGTCAGTGTCTCTCTCTCTCTCTCTCTCTCCTCCCCCACCTCTCTTGGAAGAAGATGCCCGTTCTTCTTCTTCCTGTCTGTGTTTCTCTCTCCCTCATTTCTCTCTCTCTCTCTCTCTCTCTCTCTCTCTCTCTCTCTCTCTCTCTCTCTCTCTCCCTCTCTCTCCTCATGGAGGAAGGTGCTTGTGTTGCTCTCGAACTCTCACTCTTGAACTGAATGAATCTCAATATTTCAGACTGTTTCGATGACTAGTGGATTGATGTTTTATGTTCTGTGTTTTTTGCTTGTCTTGTTGAACTACTTATGTGATTTGTTCTTTATGCATTGGGGATTTGACGTTTTTCTTTGAACAATAGGTGTCGAGGTTCTCCTTGTTTCGTGGATGACTTTGGGAAGACAAATCTCAGGGTTGTACACTGCATATGTTGATTAAACCCAAGGATGTAATGTTAGAAAGCTCCACCTGTGGAGGGATGAAAATGAGGTTTACCAAATTAAAAAAAAGAGAACTGTGGTGGGGGGGGGGGGGGGAAGCTATGCGAGAATGAGGCATGGGCAAGTTAGAGAAACAGAGCAAACTATTAGAGACTAAATATATAAACCGTTAAAAGTGGAATTAATAGAGAGTATCTCTGTCCTACTTCCTTGAAACCTCAGGGTGAAACCCCTGGAGAGAAACAATATCGATAAATGATCTATTGAAGCTATGGCTTGTAGTAAACTATGTATACCTGTCTGGACACGCCCCTCTGCTGACTGCTTCTGTGGCTCCTCCCACAGACCCCTGTATAAAGGCAATTGGGGCACTGCTCCTCCCTCAGTCTTCGACACGTCGTGCTCCCTTTTCACTGTTAATAAAAGCCTATCGTTCACTTCCAGTCTCCTAGAGTTATTGATGGTGCATCATGGCTATAACAAGCAGTGGCTACAGAAACAGAGACAGGTGTCCAAGATCTCTACTGTGCAAATAGGAATTAGTTTTGTTAAATCACAGCAAGGGATTTGGTCATTTTTTTTGTCCAAGTTTTGTGAATCCACTTTCTATGGATGAGCAACTATTTCATCCAACAAACCAAGAATCAAGATGGCGAGCCACCCAAGATGAATAACCAGTGCTGAAACGAGATGTTTCGTGACATAGAGGATTTAATACAGTTGAATGCATCAGTTTGTTTTTTATTCAAAGGATCTGAATTAAAGTTTCTGCAAGAACTGATAATTTTTGCAAAGACTTTGATAAGTAAATGAGACTTATTTTGTTTAAAAGTTAAGTTGTTGGAGATCTGACATAAAAGGAGTTCATCTATATATATATGTATGTATGTATAATTGGGATTGAATTTGAATTTGTGGATATACTGATCTAAACTGAAATTGACGTTTTCCATAATACTCATAATACTTTCATGGAGACTGCTTTCATCATCACCGGAAACCTTAATCGAGCGTCGTTGACTGAAGTGTCCTCAAATTTTGTCAACATATCTGGTGATCACATGGGGAGACAGCATACTTGGCCACTGCTACTCTGCCACTTACAAAGCGCTCCTCCGACCGCTGCTTAAGAAGTGATGCACCATCAATAACTCTCCGAGATGTGAGGCGAGATCTAGGCTTTTATTGGCTGGAAGAAAGAACAAGCAGTAGTTGACCACCATACTACATCCTGGAGACTGAGGGCCGGGCCCAGGCTCCAATCGCCTTTATACCGGGGTCTGTGGGAGGAGCCACGGTCAGTGGGCGGAGCCACAGGAGCGGGGGGCGTGTCCAGACAGGTATATGTAGTTCACCGCAAGTAGTCTGATCAGTCCCACATTCTTTTACTGCCCGTGTACCCGCAGAAGCTGAAACAAGAAGCGGCCATAGTCAAAACTTACCACTTTTGGTCCAACCAATCCGTCTTCATGTTACAGGACTGCTTCGATGACATCAACTGGAATGTCTTTTGTGATGAGGATGTCTCTGAGTCCGCAGAAGGGGTCACGAGCTTTATCTGGAAGTGAATCGAGGACGTTGTCCCTCAAAAATCGGTCTGGGTCAATCCAAACCAGAAACCCTGGACCAATAGTTCCACGCGTTGCACTCACCGTGCGAGACAGAGCTTCCATCACCCGTAACCACCGGGAACTCAAGAAACGCGGCTATGATCCACACAAAGTCATCAAGGCAGCGAATACAGGGACAGGATCCAGACGCAACTCCCCACCAACAACACGCACAGTTTCTGGCACGGTCTGCGCACCATCGCAGACTTCAAAGGTAAACGCAGTGCAGCTGCCGACATCGTTGCTTCTTCCCCGATGAGCAAAATCTTTTTTACGCCCGGTTCAATGTTGCTGACACTGAGCCCCCGAGGAGAGCTGTCAATGCAGCTTTGCACCTTGATCATCCTTGAGGCTGAAGTACGCAGGTGTTTCCGAGTGGACAGTCGCAAGGCTGCGGGACGGGACGGCATCCCAAGGCGAGTACTCAGAGTGTGCACGGCACAACTGGCTGGTGTGTTTGTAGAACACTCCCTCTGCCAGTGTAGAGTGCCCTCATGCTTCAAAGTTTCCACCATTGTCCCTGTACCTAAAAAGACTAAGATAACATGTCTGAACGACTGGTGTCCAGTCGCACTCTCCTCAATAATAAGCAAATGATTTGAGAGGCTCGTCAAGGACTACATCTACAGCATGCTACCACCCACACTGGACACCCTACAATTCACCTACTGTGCAACCAATTGGCAGATGACACAGTACCCTCAGCTCTACACACCATCCTTGCACATCTGGAGAAGAGGGATGCTTATGTGAGAATGCTGTTCTTGGACTACAGTTCAGTGTTCAACACCATAATTCCCTCCAGGCTTGACAAGAAGCTCAGAGACCTTGACCTTCACCCTGCCTTGTGCAGCTGGATCCTGGACTTCTTGTCAGTTGGTAAAAGTGGACTCCCTCACCTCTGCCCCTCTGACCCTCAACACAGGAGTTCCCCAGGGTTGAGTCCTATGCCCCCTTTTTTACTCTCTGTATACCCATGACTGTGTCACCACGCACAGCTCCATTCTGCTAATTAAATTTGCAGATGATATGACATTGATTGGTCTTATCTCAAATAATAATGGGGCAGCCTACAGAGAAAAAGTCATCACCGTGACACAGTGGTGTCAAGAAAACAACCTCTCCTTCAGTGTCACAAAAACAAAGGAGCTGGTTGTGGACTACAGGAGGAACGGAGACAGGCTCACCCCTTTTGTCATCAATAGATCTGGGTAGAGAGGGTGAGCAATTTCGAGTTCCTCGGTATACACATCACCAAGGATCTCACTTGGTCTGTACGTACCGGCTGTGTGGTGAAAAAAGCACAACAGTGTCTCTTTCTCCTTGGGCGGTTGAAGAAGTTCGGCATAAATCCCCAGATCCTAAGGGCTTTCTACAGGGGCACAATTGAGAGCATCCTGACTGGCTGGATCACTGCCTGGTATAGGAACTGTACTTCCCCCAATCGCAGGACGCTATGGAGAGTGGTGCGGACAGCCCAGCGCATCTGTGGATGTGAACTTCCCACTGTTCAAGACATTTACAGCAAAAGGTGTGTAAAAAGGATCATTAGGGATCCAAGTCATTCCAACCACAAACTGTTCCAGATGCTACCATCCGGAAATGGTACTGTAGCATTAAAACCAGGACTAACAGGCTCTGGGACAGCTTCTTCCACCAATTGTATTTCTAAGCAATATTGACTGTTCTGGTGTATATCTTACTGTAAATACTATTTATTACAAATTTCTATAATTTGCACATTGCACATTCAGACAGAAATGTAATATAAAGATTTTTACTCCTCCTGTATGTGAAGAATGTAAGAAATAAAGTCAATTCAACTCAGTACTTAAGAATAGGAATTCTATTAGTTTTCTAACTAACTAGGGATAAATAGAAAGGCAATTTTCATCTGTAAACCTTCAAATAGGGAATAACACTAGATCTAATTAGATAGAGAAATTGGAGTAATAAAAGTTTTTCCAATGAATCTCACTGATTCTAACTAAAAAGGAATTTGGTTTTTGTTTGATATCAGAGGTTTGGAATGTAAACAGAATGTTGGAATTGCGAACAAACACGAGGAAATCTGCAGATGCTGGAAATTCAAACAGCACACACAAAATGCTGGTGGAACACCAGCATTTCAGGCCGAGACCCTTCGTCAGGACAGTGGCCTCTCCTTATAGATGCTGCCTGGCCTGCTGTGTTCCACCAGCATTTTGAGAATGTTAGAATTTTGTATTTTTCTTATTCAAGTTAATATTTTGTATATATTGCTATTTTTGTAAACAAACTTACCTCCAGAAGTGTGTGTTTTCTGTTCACTGCCTCCTTCTGATACCTGGAGCTCCTGGTGGCCTAATAGCACCCAGTGTAGTAATATGCAATTTCATTTTTTCATAGGGTGCGGTGACCAGTCACATGAAGTAAGACCAGCGCTACAAAGCTGTTACACATACATTCTTTGGATCTTTGTATCAAAACTACCACAAAATGTTATAAGGAGAATAAAAACAAAAGGAGCAATTAGCATTACACTGCATTCAGGTCAGACATGAATGAAGCTCACTCCACACAACTGACTCTGTGAAGTCTTCCTTGTGAATAAATTGGAAGAACTCACAGACCAGACAAGAATCATGTCACAGACAATGTTTCAGACTCCATCTGCTCCATTTCTGAGCTTGTGCTTGCAAACTAGCAGGACAGAACCCAGTGATGACATATTGACATATAATTGGGAGGGAATGGCTGTGGAGAACTCGAGTGTGCCTCAACCCCATGACACTTTCTAGCTTGGTCAAACTTGGGTAAAGAAATTTCTTGCTTATAATGAGAATTACAGCCATTTGCTCTATACATGAAGGGTATGGAGATCATTCCTGAAAGCAAATGAGATTTCAAAATTCTGAGAGGACACAAGCAGAATGATTCAATCATACTGAGAAAAGGAAAGCAATAGTAGTATTTATAATGTGCTGAAGATATAGAAAATGTCCTTGTATTTATCAGTGCCACAAACAGCAAAACATGATATTGTGATGTTTCAAAGCCATATCACAATATGTGATATATTGAAAGCACTCCAGTGCTTTCAGAAATTTTTGAGTATGACATAAAAGCAGTATTTGCCACCATGAGAATTTTGTCAAAAATTTTGCTTGGTTAAAGATACTGATAAAACCATGAACTTTTCAGGCTTTTTGTAGGTAGAACACTGAAGGATTGTTGGTTCATGAGCTTCTCAATGAGAGAATCCACTGAAAATTCTTGAATTCTCTGGATGTGTTGTCTGAGGGAGTATGTAGAACAACCATGAGTATGGAAAGAGCATTGAAAAATGTGGAACTATTTCACCTCAAACATGACCTGAGGCGCAGGTCCACGCAGCTGGTGATGGAGGTTTTGTCACCTCCATCACTGTTGTGTCACTGTACAAATGCTCAAATGGGTTTGGAGGGAAAACTGCATCTTTTGAATACCAGAGATGGAAAATTGAAGAATCATGAGGAGGGAGAAGGTGGTGGTCTTGTTTTGACTGTTTTAGAAGCCAGACAAGCTGAGGATGTCTATTCAGGATGGCAAGATTTGGAGCTGGAGAGAAAAATTTTCTCCATTCACCTTGGATGGAAGAGTAAAACAATTCTGTTCACCTATTGGAATGGGAGAGAGGCAAGCTGCAGTTGCATATGTTACAAAGAATTTATGGCATGCCTATAGTTATCTACCATACATTGATCAACCCCTTATCAAATGATGACATCATTATCAGCATGAACATTGACACTGCTCAAGCTCATTGGTTAGGAGGTACACAACTGAGATTATCCCGTGAGGCAAATTAAACCAATTTTAGGCATCAATAAAGAGAGACACTGCTATTTAGGGGAAAGACAGACGCCTGGGTTGCTGGTGATGACAGACATGTCAGTTGTTGGTTATAGGCAGAAAAGATTACCGGTAATGCAAATAGCACAGAAGAAGAGCTAGGTCAGCGTTGCAGATGTACATAGGAAGCTGTTGGCCCCAGAAGTAAAACTGTGGTGTGAGTTAGGAATGTCAATAAAGAGAACTTAATGTACTCTTACATAATGCTAAAAGATCGGTTAGAAATGTTTCTTAGTAATCAGTGGCCTGAAGTGTGAGCTGTTCAAATGTCCTCGAGCAAAATTGTTATTGCACAAGAAGCAATAAGTAAACACCAGTGTCATTTCAGAGTAAGACACGGGGACAAAAGGTGTCCAAGGAGGAAGCTCCTGTGAGAGCCACCACTGGACTAGGATATGCAGCTGTTGGAGAAAGGAAAGGTGACTGTCAGACATCTACTGTCCACAGTGCTGCTGCAGTGCCTATAAAAAGTATTCACCCCACCTTGGGAGTTTTCATGTTTTATTGTTTTACAGCATTGAATCACAGTGGATTTAATTTGGCTCTTTTGACACTGATCAACCGAAAAGACTCATTTGTGTCAAAGTGAAAACAAATTCCTACAAATAGGTCTAAATTTATTACAATTATTAAAAACAAAATAATTGATTGCGAGTTATCCATCCCCTTCGAGTCAGTACTTAGAAGATGCACCTTTGGCATCAATTACAGCCTTGAGTCTGTGTGGATAGGTCTCTATCAGCTTTGCACATCTAGACACTGCAATTTTTTTCCATTATTCTTTACAAAACAGCTAAAGCTCTGCCAGATTGTATGGGGATCATGAGCGAACAGCCCTTTTCAAGTTCAGCCACAAATTCTAAATTGGTTTGTAGTCTGGACTCTGACTTGGCCACTTCAAAACATTTTGTTGTTTTTAAGCAAGTTCTGTGCAGCTTTGGCTTTATGCTTGAGGTCATTGTCTTGCTGGAAAACAAATTTTCTCCCAAGTCGTAGTTCTCCATCAGGTTTTCCTCCAGGATTTCTCTGTATTTTGCTGCATTAATTTCACCGGCTACCTTCACAAGCCTTCCAGGGCCTAGTGCAGTGAAGCATCCCCACAGTATGATGCAGACAACACCATGCCTCATGATGGGGATGGTGTGTTTTTGATGATGTGCGGTGTTTGGCTTACTCCAAATATAGCATTTCGTCTGATGGCTAAAAACCTCATTCTTGCTTTCATCGGACCATAGTACCTTCCTCCAGCTGACTTTAGTCTCCCTTGTGTCTTCTGGCAAACTCTAGCTGAGATTTCATGTGAGTTTTTTTCAACAGAGGCTTTCTTTTTGCCACTCTCCCATAAAGCTGTGACTGGTGAAGCATCCAGGCAACAGTTGTCATTTGCACAGTCTCTCCCATCTCAGCCACTGAAGCTGATAACTCCTCCAGAGTTGTCACAGGGCTCTTGGTGGCCTCCCTCACTAGTCTGCTTCTTGCACGGTCATTCAGCTTTTGAAGATGGCCTGCTCTAGACAGAGCTACAGTTGTGCCATATTCTTTCTTTTGCCTGATGATTGGCTTTATATTCAGTGACTTGGAAATTTTCTTGTATCCATCTCCTGAGTTGTGCTTATCAATAACCTTTTTTGCAGAGATGCTTGGAGTGTTCATTCATCTTCCTGGTGTAGTTTTTGCCATGATACTGACTCACCAGCAGTTGGACCTTCCAGATACAGGTGTATTTTTACTGTGATCAATCGAAACACCTTGACTGCACACGGTGATCTCCATTTAACTAAATATGTGACTTCTTAAACCAGTTGGCTGAACCAGTGATGATTTGGTGTGTCAGACAGACAGACAGACATACTTTATTGATCCCAAGGGAAATTGGGTTTCATTACAGTCACACCAACCAAGAATAGTGTAGAAATATAGCAATATAAAACCATAAATAATAACAAGTAAATTATTCCAAGTGGAAATAAGTCCAGGACCAGCCTATTGGCTCAGGGTGTCTGACACTTTGAGGGAGGAGTTGTAAAGTTTGATGGCCACAGGCAGGAATGACTTCCTATGACGCTCAATGTTACATCTTAGTGGAATGAGTCTCTGGCTGAATGAACTCCTGTGCCTAACCAGTACAATATGGAGTGGATGGGAGTCATTGTCCAAGATGGCATGCAACTTGGACAGCATCCTCTTTTCAGACACCACCGTCAGAGAGTCCAGTTCCAGCCCCACAACATCACTGGCCTTACGAATGAGTTTGTTGATTCATATTAAAAGCAGGGAATACTTATGTAATCAACTATTTTGTGTTTCATATTTGTAATTAATTTAGATCACTTTGTAGAGATCTATTTTCACTTTGACATAAGAGAGTCTTTTTCTTTTGATCAATGTCAAAAAGCCAAATTAACTCCACTATGATTCAATGTTGTAAAACAATAAAACACGAAAGCTTGCTGGGGGGGTTGTTGAATACTTTCTATAGGCACTGTACATGGCTTGAAATAGATTCAGAAGAAACTGGGTATCCTGAAGTGAGGATTATGTTGTGCATTTAATATTTCAGTCATATTTGAGTAATATTGTAAATATATTGTCTTATTAATTATTATTGTTTGTTTAAATAATTCATTACAGGTTACATGTAAAAATAAATGATTGCATACATCATCATGCTTCCATGTCATATATTCATGCCTCATTTAAAGTAAAAACAAAGCACACATGTTATTTTCCCAGCTCTTTGTTTTGCTTTCAATTAGTTTTAATGTTTTAAAGTTACAAAACATGTTGAGTCTGAAATTCCCATATAACCATATAACAATTACAGCATGGAAACAGGCCATCTCGGCCCTTCTAGTCCGTGCCGAACGCTTACTCTCACCTTATCCCACCGACCTGCACTCAGCCCATAACCCTCCATTCCTTTGCTGTCCATATACCTATCCAATTTTTTTTTTAAATGACAATATTGAACCTGCCTCTACCACTTTTACTGGAAGCTGTAAAGCAGTGGATGGTGTCTATATGGACTTTAGTAAGGCCTTTGACAAAGTTCCACATGGAAGGTTAGGTAGGAAGGTTCAATCGTTAGATATTAATATTGAAGTAGTAAAATGGATTCAACAGTGGCTGGATGGGAGATGCCAGAGAGTAGTGGTGGATAACTGTTTGTCAGGTTGGAGGCCTGTGACTAGTGGTGTGCCCCAGGGATCTGTACTGGGTCCAATGTTGTTTGTCATATACATGAATGATCTGGATGATGGGGTGGTAAATTGGATTAGTAAGTATGCAGATGATACTAAGATTGGTGGCGTTGTGGATAATGAAGTAGATCTTCAAAGCTTGCAGAGAGATTTAAGCCAGTTAGAAGAGTGGGATGAAAGATGGCAGATGGAGTTTAATGCTGATAAGTGTGAGGTGCTACATTTTGGTAGGACTAATCAAAATAGGGCATACATGGTAAATGGCGGGACATTGAAGAATGCAGTAGAACAGAGTGATCTAGGAATAATGGTGCATAGTTCCCTGAAGGTGGAATCTCATGTGGATAGGGTGGTGAAGAAAGCTTTTGGTATGCTGGCCTTTATAAATCAAAGCTTTGAGTAAAGGAGTTGGGATGTAATGTTAAAATTGTACAAGGCATTGGTGAGGCCAAATTTGGAGTATTGTGTACAGTTCTGCATGATGTTTGCTTCCTAGGTTTCAGAGAGTCATCGGAATAAAGAAATATGCAGTCATGAGGAAGCTTTTTGGGCTGAAGGGCCTGTTCCTGTACTTTACTGTTCTTTGTTCTAAAATGGTGGGAGTTGGATTGTGAAACAGTCATGGAAAGGACAAACTGAGAAATATTAGTTGAGCTTAGAAGATGTTGTCACCAGGTTTGTGATATTTGGAAATATTTTACAATTATCTTTCATTGTATTCACTCTTGTAATTAGTGGGTGCACTGGTTAGAGTTAAGCTTGGGGTTTACAACTGACGTTTAGCAATGTATGTGATAAACTGTATTCATAGTTATATATAGTCAAAGTAACACATTCCTGCATGCTGTTAGGCTTGTTACATGTGAAGAAGACATTTATTGTGTTTATATCAATAATACGTATGCATAATTGTTTAGTTTATGAGCAGATATAGATAGATTAATGATTGACTGTTCATATGTGTTTGCAAAATTTAGTTACTTAAAAAAATTAGATTGCTTTTAAATAGTTAATTAATATAAAGTTTTTGTTGATATGGGTTTGTTACTTTTTTACAAGAGAAATCCATGCACTGCATTGAGTGTGTGTATACCTTTAAGAACTATGTGGCATGACCTCCAGTGCTCTGTGGCATCACCCACTGCTCCACTTTAATGTTGTTCACCATCAGTGAAGGATGTTTGATTGGAATCTCTATCCTTATTGCTTAAGAAGCTGTTAGAGTGATTTTTTTGGGTTTAGCACATTTACATTTAGCAAACGACTTTGGCTACCAGTCTTCACATCGGAATATGTATTGTTGATTTAATTTGGATTGTAGCACTGAACAATAGGTTCCTCAAAACTGTGAATCCCTGACCAGACAATGCAGATTAAAATTCACTTGGATGTCTGTGACGTGGGTACGAATCAGGAGGCGTGAAGTTTTTATGCAATTTCAAAGAAAGCATTGTAGATACATTATAAATATGGAATTGTCCTTTGATGTTTAGCACATAAAATATTGAGCCCCATGTTGGGCCAGCTAGACATTTCGACAAAAGCATCTTCATATGATGCCTACCGTACCTGGTTTTGTCAAATAAAGAAGCTGCTTTGTATCAACCAATACTTTTCTCCAGTGACTTAATTCACAAAACAACAAAGCTATAGATGAAACAAGCAATGAGTTCCCCTGCTTTCTGAGGCCTTGTTTCAGGGCCTAGAACTGTGCATTCTAATTTGCCACCCATCTGTCTGTTATGCACAATGTTGCCATTGCATTTATCAACAAAGTACAAAATAATTGATTAGAACCCCCCGTCCCCAGAAGATTCTGTCCCTTAATTATAATACAGTTCATGATGTCCTAGGGATGCAGAAAGTACTAGATATATGCACATTTGATATTTTATTGATGAAAACTGCATGGCTTAATAGTAAAGTTCCCTTTTTTAGTTCAGCCCATAATGTTTATCATGTTGAAAGGATTTTTTAGTTAATAGTTTACGCTTACTGCAAAATAACACCAATAAATCAATATATCAACCGTAGCTATCAAACTAACATTGTACATTTTGTTTCGCCATAGATGTTAAACAGCTATGTTGGCTAAAAGTGCCAACCAAGCATTTCTTTATATTTCTATTTACGTAACAACCTAACATAGTGCACCCAATTTTGCTTTGCCTCAGTCGATCAGCAATTGCTACATAGGGCTTTTATTCCACTTCCAGTTAATCGAAAAACAAAATAACTATTACTCATACTAACCAGGGTTTAGTGACGTGAGATATAATTTTTGTGAAGTTCGTAAGCCTCAGGAAATGAATAATCACTGCTTTCTCAATGGTGATATATCAGTGCCCCCACAGCAAATGGTTTAGTCATCCTTCATCATGCTCCATCAATTGAGCATCTCAAATACTGGTGAATGTCAAGAGTAAGGTTGGCACATCCTCCCACATGGTGCCATATATCTGTCACTCAGCAGAACTCACCCTGAAACAGAAACATTCCTTCTGTTGTATCAGCTTCATTACTCTGTCATAGAGGACAGGGCTAATGCCTGCTAACCTTCACATTTCACTTAGGGCTGCTCTTTGCTTTGGCTTAAAGCTCAGTTTCTGTCCCACGCGTAAATGAATGAGCCATTGACGAAAAGTGGGGCAGCACAGTTGTAGCTGCTACCTCACCGCAGCGGTGAGCTGGGTTTAATCCTGACTGTTGGTGCTGTCTATGTGCATGCTCTCCCTGCACCGATTCGGACTACCTCCCAATTCCAACAGACATGCAGGTTGGTAGGGTGGTGAATTTGTGGAATTTGTTGCCACATGCAGCTGTGGAGGCCAGGTCACTGGTGTACTTAAGTCAGAGATTGATTGGACATGGCATCAAAAGTTACGAGGAGAAGACCAGGAACTGGGGTTGAGAAGGAGATTTTTAAGAAGGACCAGCTATAGTTGAATGGCGGAGCAGACTCGATGGGCCAGATGGCCTAATTCTGCTCCTAGGTCTTATGGTCTTGTGGTAAGTTAGTCATTATCATCATTATGCGCTGTGTCGTATGACAAGGGCGATCATGGTATTTCATCATTGAGAGAAATGATTAAATTAAAGACGGTTCTTAAGGAGTCCATTTAGAATGTGCTGACACAGAAAGAACGTGCAAAGCAACTTGCAGGGCAACGTATAAACCAATTTGCAAAATCAGGATGAAACAATAGCTTGCTGATTAAAGAAGCGATACGGGTAACGGGAAGACATGCTTAACGGTTGAACAATAACGGTGTTAATGCGCTGAGGCTGATAAGTGGGCCAAAGGGTAATCACATTTGTAATTTTGTAATGAGATTAAGGAAGAATGTCTGCACCTCACATGGGTGCAACTCACAAAGTCGTAAACAAGTAGGGTATAAAAAACTGTGCAAAGTGTAATTCGGCACTCAATCTAGCAGGAGCTGGTTGGGTCCGACTCTGCAGACTCGAAAAATAAAGTTTACCGTTCTGCAAATTGCTGAGACTCAGTGTGTTTCTGACAACGTGGGGGCTCGTCCGGGATCCACACTCCGGCCGCGGTGGACACGAGGAAGGACATCGGAGACGGTGCACCCCGCCGAGTTTGGCGGTCCCTGACTCCTTGCTCGTCGCTCCGACGCAGCTTGAGCGAGTGATATCCGGACAGCGCAGAGCGGTAAACGGGGAGAAGGGGACAGTACCTGGTACTGGAAGTCCCCAGGACGCACCGGGTAAGTGCCTACTATTATAGTAGAAGGGTGCGGGAATAAGTAAGGACGGAGAAGACCGGGATCGCTACCCGGGGGTCCTCCTGATAAAAGTCCTTGGGACGCACCGGGTAAAGTGCCTACTGTTGCAGTAGAAGGGTGCGGGATTAAGTAAGAGCGGAATAAGATGGGAGGGGGTGGCTCTAAAAGGAAAGAGGAAACGGAAAGACCGGGACCATACCCGGGGGTTCCTCCTGATAGCCCCCTCGGTAGAATGTTTGAGAATTGGGGATGTGGAAGACTAAAAGGGAAACAAAAGAAAAAAAATGATACAGTACTGTTTAATTTGGTCGAAACAGCCGATAGAAAAACCTGCGGTCTGGTGGCCGCGGCTTGGGTCTGAGGAGGATTGGGTACGACAAGCCTTAAACATTTACGTTAATTCAAAACCAAATGTAAAACCGGAAGAAATTGCTTATGCTTTTTGTTGGGCTCCCTGGCCAGGAGTAACAACAAAGAGTTTTAAATTGGGCATTAAAGGGGAGCGGAAGTGGGACCCACTCGATCATTTACCCCCTCCCTATGTCCAGCCTTCTGCGCCCCTTGCGGGAGCAGAGGGAGGACGTGAAGGAAGTGAAAAAACAGAAGAAATAGACCCGGAGAGGGAAGAGAGGGATGTTAGGGAAAAAGCAAAAGCAAGGATCGAAACAAGGAGTGTGACAGGAGCAGATAAGAAAAAGAAAGACGAATTAAAAAAGGAAGAGGTACAGCTGTGTCCCCTTCGAGAGGTTCCAATGGGAGGAGAACGGGGAGGAACAGGATTTGTAAACGTCCCTCTGACAAGTACCGAAGTACGAGGATTTAAGAAAGATATGAAAACTTTATTAGAAGATCCAATGGGACTGGCAGAACAGTTGGATCAATTCTTAGGACCTAATGTTTACACTTGGGAAGAAATGTATGCGATTATGGGAATGCTATTTTCTGCACAAGAGAGGCAAATGATACGACAAGCTGCAATATCAATTTGGGGAAGGGAACAGCCGAATGAGTTCAGTGTGATAGATCTAAAAGATGCCTTTTGGAGTTGCCCGTTGGAGGAAGGTAGCCGAGATATGTTCGCATTTGAATGGGAAAATCCCTTCACTGGGTGGAAGAAGCAACTCCGGTGGACAGTCTTGCCCCAAGGGTTCACGGAGTCCCCAAACCTATTCGAACAGGTACTGGAGCAAGTATTGGCTGGATTCCATTGTACCGAAAAGAACCAACTATTACAGTATGTCGATGACCTACTACTATCGGGACCAGCAGAGGAGGTAGTGCGAGACGATACTATAAGACTCCTGAATTACCTAGGAGAAAAAGGATTGCGGGTGTCCAAGAAGAAACTGCAATTTGTCGAGAAGGAAATAACACATCTTGGACACAGAGTCAGTAAAGGGCACCGCCAAATAACCCCAGAAAGAATAGCGGGAATAACTAAAATACCGCTTCCCAGGACAAAGAAGGAAATAAGACAATTTCTGGGCTTAGTGGGCTATTGCCGGATTTGGATAGAGAATTATACCTCCCTGGTGAAGTTTATGTACGACAAATTGGCAAAGGAAGACCGGGGAATAATCAGTTGGACCGAAGAAGAAGAACAGAAGTTCAGGAAAATAAAAGGGCAACTAATTCGGGCCCCGGTATTAACACTGCCAGCACTGGAAAAGCCCTTTCAGCTGTATGCAATAAACAATGAAGGAACTGCGTTAGGAGTACTAACCCAAGAAAAAGGAGGAAAGCGGCAACCTGTGGCCTTTTTATCAAAAATGTTAGACCCGGTATCCCGGGGATGGCCGACGTGCATACAAGCCATAGCGGCAGCAGCCATACTAGTAGAAGAAGCACGGAAATTAACCTTTGGGGGAAGAATGACGGTGTATACCCCGCACTCCGTTAGCACCCTCTTAGCCCAAAAAGCTCAGCGGTGGTTGACGGACTCTCGCATACTGAAATACGAAACCATTCTGATGGTCGGGGATGATTTAAGCTTTGAAAAAAACAATAGTTGTAACCTGGCACAGTTCTTATACGGGGAATCAACAGGGGAGGAAACCGAGCATAACTGCGTGGAGCTAACAGACCTTCAGACAAAAAGTAGGGAAGATCTACAAGAAGTTCCCCTAATTGAAGGCGAGGAACTATATATCGACGGCTCCTCCAGATGCATCAATGGGGTACGACACAGTGGATATGCTATTATAAACGGGAGGACTAGGGAGACGGTGGAGTCCGGCCGGCTCCCGGGTAATTGGTCAGCCCAGTCTTGTGAACTATATGCCTTGCAGAGGGGACTGCAACTGTTAAGAAACAAAATAGGCACTATATACACCGATTCTAAGTATGCCTATGGAGTGGTACACACCTTCGGAAAGATTTGGAAAGAACAGGGGTTGATAACAGCCAGGGGAAGGGAATTAGCTCACGAACAAATGATAAGCATGACTCTGGAAGCTCTAACACTACCTCAAGAAATTGCAGTGGTTCACGTTCCAGGACATCAACGAAGAACAGCCCCGGAAGCAATAGGAAACCGGCTCGCAGATGAAGAAGCCAAACGGGCAGCAATGGAAAAAACGGTCCGACTTCTAACCCTGATACCAATAAAGGAAGGGCTTAACAAACTACCAGTCTTCACCCAAGTAGAAATAGACGCTATGAGCCAGCTGGGAGCCCGACAAACATCAGAAGGCGAGTGGAAGACCCCTGACGGACGGCAAGTACTGAATAAGGAAGTAACTCGTCATATACTGCAACAACTACACCAACAAAGCCATTGGGGAGTGCAAGCTATGTGCGACACTATCCTAAGGGACTATGTTTGTAAAGGGATATTCACACTAGCTCAACAGGAGGTGTGGGGCTGTTACACCTGCCAAAAGGTAAACAAGAAAATGATGCATGCCACCCATAAGGGGGGACAAACACTAGCCGTCCGACCGCTCCATCGGATCCAAATAGACTTTACGGAACTACCACAAGTTCAGAGATGGAAGTACCTGTTAGTAATTGTGGATCACTTCACTCGGTGGGTGGAAGCATTCCCAACCACTAAAGCGGACGCCCCTACAGTGGCACGGATCCTATTAGAAAATATAGTCCCGAGATATGGAATAATGGGGTCTATTGATTCAGATAGGGGAACACACTTTGCCTCAAAAACACACCAGCTAATCTGTGACGCCTTAGGAATCCAGTGGAAGCTGCACACCCCCTGGCACCCTCAGAGCTCAGGAAGAGTTGAGAGGATGAACAGTACTCTGAAGACGCAATTGACAAAACTAATGATGGAAACCAAGCTACCCTGGACCAAGTGTCTACCCCTGGCCCTACTAAGAATCCGCACGGCTCCTCGAAAAGATATAGGAGTATCCCCTTATGAAATGTTGTTTGGCCTTCCATATTGGAACAAGGTGGAGGGCTATCCTTCCCTGCAAGGGGGAGATGTCTTTGTAAGGGACTATTTACAGGCACTGTCTCGTTCTTTTGCAGAATTGCGCAGGAAGGGGTTACTCGCACAAACCCCACCTCTGGACTTCACACTCCATCGAACTCAGCCCGGTGACTGGGTCCTGATTAAGACTTGGAAGCCAGAGAAGTTACAGCCGCAGTGGGAAGGCCCATTCCAGGTGCTACTGACCACCGAAGCCGCAGTAAGGACAAAAGAAAAAGGGTGGACCCACGCCGCGAGAATCAAGGGACCCGTAAAGCCCGAAGAAGGTGCAGAATGGACTTGCGTCCAGGGAGAAGACCCGATGGTGCTAAAGCTCAAAAGACGGACAGAATGAACTTTGGGACTGTAATGTATATACTGCTGCTTAAAGATAGATGACAACGGAAAGGTGGTTCAAAAAATATCAGATAAAATAAGGAAACTGGCCCACGTGCCGGTACAGACCTGGAAGCCGCTGGGGTATTGGGACTGGCTGGACGGATGGTTGAAAGGAGGCTGGTGGCGAACCGCTTTAGGGGTTATAGGAGGGGGATTGATGGTCCTCCTTCTGCTACCATGTCTGATCCCCTGCTTGCGGGAGCTAGTAGCTCGGGTGGCAAGACAAGTCATGCAACCAGGGGCCCCAGCTGATCCTGTTCAGGTACCCCTACAAAGGGAAATAGAGCTAGAGGAAGAAGCCTATGTAAACCCGTGGCAAAAGCCCAACTGATAGCACATTCTAAAAAGAAAAAGGGTGGATTGAAAGAAATGATTAAATTAAAGACGGTTCTTAAGGAGTCCATTTAGAATGTGCTGACACAGAAAGAACGTGCAAAGCAACTTGCAGGGCAATGTATAAACCAATTTGCAAAATCAGGATGAAACAATAGCTTGCTGATTAAAGAAGCGATACGGGTAACGGGAAGACATGCTTAACGGTTGAACAATAACGGTGTTAATGCGCTGAGGCTGATAAGTGGGCCAAAGGGTAATCACATTTGTAATTTTGTAATGAGATTAAGGAAGAATGTCTGCACCTCACATGGGTGCAACTCACAAAGTCGTAAACAAGTAGGGTATAAAAAACTGTGCAAAGTGTAATTCGGCACTCAATCTAGCAGGAGCTGGTTGGGTCCGACTCTGCAGACTCGAAAAATAAAGTTTACCATTCTGCAAATTGCTGAGACTCAGTGTGTTTCTGACAATCATCATTGTTCTTGGCAAAATTTTCTACAAAAATCGTTTGCCATTGCCTTCTTCTGGGCAATGTCTTTACAGGGTGGGAGACCCCAGCCATTATCAATACTCTTCAGAGATTGTCTGCCTGTCATCAGTGGTTGCATAACCAGGACTTGTGTTATGCAGCAGCATCTCATAACACCATCTACCACTTGCTCCCATGGTTTCACATCACCCTGACCAGAGGCTAATCAAGGGCCACACCTTGCCCAAGGGTGACCTGCAGGCTAGCGGAGAGATGGAGTGCCTTACACCTCCTTTGGTAGAGACCCTGCCACCCCAGTAGGTTAATTGACCCCTGAAAATTACCACCAGTGCATATAGGTCAGTGGTAGAGTTTGAAAAAAGTGAGGGGCTACAGGTAAAACTTGTGAGAGAATAAGATTGCTCTGTGAGCCAATATAGACCAAATGGACTGAAGTAGTCTCCCTATATGTCATATAGACATTTAGAAGGACAGATTTAGCTTCCTCAATCTGCCTTAAGTTCCAAATAAACAGTATCCCATGTTCTGAGACTTATGATAGTGTCCTTGAATTTAATCTGTTCTGTTGCATTGCTTAAAAGCATATCCAGAATACTGAACTACAGAGAAAAATATCTAACACCAAAAACTCGACATCAAATCAAAACTACCTATCGGGACCTAAAGGAGGATGGAAGGGCCATGTCCATTGGGAACAATAAACAGTATGACACAAACCATGAAGTGACTTCCAATTTTTTTTCACTGACTCACTGTATATTTGCAGCATGTTCTGTTCTTATTATGTGGGATGATGTTAAATATAAAGTTGTATAACTCCTCACATTTTCCTCCAACTGACTTTGCAATCTTTTTTTATTAACTATCTATGCAATCTTTTTCATTGAGAACATCTTGCAAGTTTCCAGATCCAAGGGAATGAAAGTCAATGATCAGAAAAAGTTGCACCTCACTGGCAAAGCCAAAATTTATTGCCCATTCCTAATCGACCTTTTGATGGTAGTGGTGAACCTTATTTGCTTATTGAGATACAGCGTGGAATAGGCCCTTCCAGCAGGTCGAGCTACGCTACCCAGCAATCTCCCATTTAATCCAAGCCTAATCACCGGACAATCTTACAATGACCTACCAATCCGTATGTCTTTAGACTGTGGGCAGAAACCTGATCACCCAGAGGAAACCCACACAGTCATAGGGAGAACATACAAACTCCTTACAGACTGCAGCGGGAAATTGAACCGGGGTGATCTGTACTCTAAAATGTTGTGCTAACCAGTACGCTACCACGCCTCCTTGAACCACTCTAATCGTTCTAAGAGGAGATACTTCCACAATGCAGTTGGGAAGGAATTCAAAGATTTAAATCAAGCAATGATGAAATAGTAATTTACTTCCAGATTACAGTTGTTTGTCAGTAAAGTGAGTAACTGTGGTGTATTTTGTGGAAGGTACAGGTTGCTGTCCAGGCACCCTAGTGGTGCAGGCAATGCAATTTCATTTTGTTCCATTTGCATCCACAGTAGCTTCTTTCAACAGATTATATTGGGAGAAGTCTCAGCTATTTTGCTAAGAAATTCACTGTTGTCAAATTAAATCCCTGTTTGGGAGTGCGAAGTCCATGCCATCAGTAACAATGAAGCCTATTGCCCACCAGAACACATCGTGTACCCCCAGGTCACCTAGTGATCCTTTGGTCTCAGCCTGAAGCTGATGTGCGGGTTGCCTTCAAAAGATTGAATCCAGGGAAAGCATCTGGTCTGGGCAGAGTAAATGGCTGAGTACTGAAGACCTGTGCTGTCCAACAGGCCCATGTGTTCACGAATATCTTCAACCTCTCACTGTGGCAGTGGGTGATACCCAGCTGCTTCAAGCAGGCTTCAATCATACTGGTGCTCAAGGAGAGCGTGGTAACCTGCCTCAGTGACTATCACCCAGTGATACATCCACAGTGCTGAAGTGTTTTGAGACACTGGTGTTGAAACATAACAGCTCCTGTCTGAGTGGCAACTTGGATCTGCTCCAATTTGACTATCAAGGTGACAGGTCCACGGAAGATGCCATCTTATTGGCTCTTCACACAACCCTGGAACATCTAGACAACAAAGATGTCCTTTATTAATTACAGCTCAGCATTTAGTACCTTCATCCCCTCAAAACTGATCAGTAAACTCCAAGATCTCGGCCTCAAAACCCCTTGTACTATTGGATCCTGGATTTCCTCACTTACAGACCCCTGTCAGTTCAGAGTGGCAAAAACATCTCCCCCACAATCTCCATCAGCACAGAAGCACTGCTGGGATGTGTACTCAGCCCCCTGCGCTACTCGCTTTACACCTATGACTGCGTGACTAAGTACAGCTCAACACTATATTCAAGTTTGCTGATGACTCTACTGTTGTGAGCCATATTAAAGGTGGTGATGAATCAGCATACGGGAGGGAGTGAAAATTTGGCTGAGTTGTGTCATAACAACAACGTCTCACTCAATGTCAACGAGACCAAGGAGCAGATTGTAGAGTTCAGGAGAGAGAAACCAGAGGTCCACGAGCCAGCCCTACCAGAGGAACAGAGATGGAGAGGGTCAGTTACTTTAAATTCTTGGGTGTCACTATGTCAGAGGACCTGTCCTGGACCCATCATATAAATGTAATTGCAAAGAAAGCACTACAGCACCTCTACTTCCTTAGGAGTCTGCGGATGCTCATAAAACCATCCACCACCTGCTCCCATGGCTTCACGTGACCCTGATCATGGAGCTAAGCAGGAGCTACACGTTGCCCAAGGGTGACCTGCAGGCTAGTGGAGGGAAGGAGAGCCTTACACCTCCAGGTGAGTGAAGCTGTCAAATACTTCTGGAAACACTCTTACCATTGGAAGAAAAATATAGAATCTTTACTTACTGTGAGCTGAAAACGCTGATTTTTAATTGAACTCGTTTAATAGTTGTAAGGAGTATGTAAATTTGCATATAGGAAATGTGCAGCCCTTTAGACTGATCTTCTCCTGGTATTCTCATTTATTATGATGAGTGGTAATAACGATGAGGAAGTTAAGCTTTTCGGCCCCATAATGAGATGCTCCTAGAGTTGCTGCAGCTTTGTTGAATATAGAATGAAGTGTAACTTCTCTATCCCAGCATGCTATTCTACCTGGGGAAAACATATCCTCAAAGTACATCAGTTTTCCTTTCTTTCCTGTGATGGCTAACCCATGCAGAAAGTATCCTGGTCGATTTCTTCCAATGGCAATCAATGTAACTTAGCAATCTAGCCCAAAGCAACTAAGGCAAATTTGATTTCCAGTCAGGAGATGCCACTCCAAAAGTCTAATCCTTCAGTCAGGTCAAAAAGAGGATGAAGTCTCAAAATGTTGTCTAATTCAACAAATACGTCTCCAGACTTCAAGCAACATGGCAGAACTTAACTGCCGCCTGAAATGATCTACCAAGCTGCCTAGTTGTTCAGTATCGTCCTACCAAGGACATTTAGGAATGGGGATTAAATTATGGCTTTCCTGATGATGTCCCCATTTCATAAGAGGGTAAAATAAAACCATCCACCTTCCTTCTAAAACCATTAAGAGATTAATTTTCCACAGAGCTACACAGAGTACGATCAGTGTCCTATTTGGGAGGACAGACTGGGAACTTGTGTAATTTATTCCCCAGGATTTTCCAACATATCAAAAGATAATGTATAGCGCACTTGCAATTTCCCCATGCTACCCCTTACATGCTTGAGCACAGCCTTCCTTGGTTGGGGGCCACGTCCTGAAAGTCACTCCTCTTCTTCCTCAACATCCTGACAATTGTCTTTAAGTAAAGGATGTTCTCAGCATTAGCTTCTCAACAGGTTCATTCCTCACCCTTGGTCCCTTATGTATTCAGCTTGTTATTAAATAACTGGTGATATCATGTTAATCAGATGCCGCTTCATCATAAATCAGTCAATGTAGTGCAATCATAAAAACATGGAGATCTTTATGTCTGCATCCAAGCGAAACACTAGTTAAATCTCCAGAGTAACTGATTGTCAGCGAAATATAATTTCATTTTGTTAAATTGTTTTATGGTTCCTATTCTCAAAAATCTTTCCTAATCTATTCTGGTACGTTCCACTTTCAAAAGTAATTTTCTAATTCCTTGTTAGCAAATAGGATTTCCTCACTGGATTGGTAATGCTTTCCTCTGACAGTGGGATTGCTTGGGTGCGATTGATGTTCCTTTATTCCTTTCAAGCTGTGCCAACTGCTTTTGGGTGGGATGGATGACATCAGCTAGCTGAAAAATTACGTCAGTATCACTGCCTCCCAGTGAAAAGAAATTACAGGGTAGCATGATTTGGTAAAGTAACTACTTTTTTTATTATGTTGTATCAGAATACCTTTCAGCAGATGATAAATGAAGCCCATAGTCAAACTGGAAGAGGTGTTATTGACTCTGTTGTTTTCACTGACATAGATAATAGTTAAATTTATTTTCAGTCAGATTGTTGAATCTAATAAGTAGAAGGTGAATTGAGACAGTGCTAAATAAAGAATTTTAAGTGGGGCACTAAGCTGACGCCCCCTTCTCCACTCCTTGGGTGAATATGAATGATCCCTTGGTATAATGTAATGAGGCCCTCCATTGTTCGAGGTTGAACGTGGATGTTGCATCTTAGCTGTCTACATGATACGCAAGCCAGGGCAGAACAATATGGAAAGAAAGCTGTTGCCTATGCAGCAAGCTCTCCCTCTCCACGTAGCCAATGAATCCAAAGGAATGCAGTTTGGCACTAGCAGTGACACAGGAGTTGCCAATCAGTGTTGAACTCAATTTGATACTGCCTTAGGGACTCCAGCTCCAGATTTTTCCTCAGGGTTCACTCCCTTAGCCTTCCCCTTGAGTGGGTACAGCCACACGTCAGTGGAGGTTTGAGATCAGAGTGTTTAATCAGAACAACACCAGTGGCGACGTCCTGCAGACAGTTCCCAAAACTACTTCTATTCCTTTTTCTTTCAAATATGATTCTACTACTAAGCTGTGTGTGATTGGAACCCATGGTTTTTATTTTAATGGTGTGTCTTTGGATTGATTGAGTGATCTGTTGCTTTGCTGTCTCTGTGGGAGTTCGATGAGGTTTGGAGCAGCATGTACTGCCTGGAGCCTGCCGCAAGTGCATGATTGACTCCATGACTTCTCTCTGAAGCATCGAGTACGGTTGATGAGAGCAGAGGACAGGCGGATGTCTGACACCATCTGCCAGCACTTGACCAGTCTTCCACTCCTTCTTGCGAGCTGCTGTCGGAAGAAAATGCAGGAATCTTTGAATCCACATTGCAAGGATTCATTGATGAATCAGTGAACTCATTTTGGGGGACTTTGAGGTTCATGTTGCATCTGTTCCTGGACTCTGGCTACTCGTTATTTTACTGTTTTTGAGCAATTTGATCAAGGCTTTGGCGAAGAATGGCCTTGCAGCCTGCAGTTGGCTTGAATGCGCACTGAACTGGACTAAACTAAATACTACTGGACTCCTGGTTTGATGACTGATATGTTGTTTGCTCGCTTTTTGCCGTTTGCATAACTTGTTCTTTCCTCACACGTTAGGTGCTTTCCTTGAACGGGTTCCATGATGTTTCTTTGTTTAGTTGCAGCCTTCATGAAGATGAATCTCAGAGTGGTATTCTGTAAACATACTTTAATGACAAATATACTTCGAATCTTTGAACCTTTCCTTCTCCTAGGTGAGCTGTCAGCCTAGCTGACAAGCTGCATCTGCCCAAATTATGTGAAAATAATAAATATTTAGTCAACACTAAGTGTAAAGAAAGCATAGTAAGCAGAAGCAATTAATTTTGGTATCACACACAACAGTTTAAGGAGTCTGGAGAAAGCTCTGAATCAGTGAAGTGGAATGTGGTATTTGGATGGGGAATGTGGGATCCGAGGACAACGAGAGGAGAGGGAGCAGAGGAACTAGGCCTTGGTCGGTCACAGAGAGCTCTGGATGGTTTTTCACTGTTGGAAAACAGCACAGGGTTGACTCCAGATCAGCATGAGATGTAGTCCAACTCTTAATGACACATTTAGATCTCAAATACCAGCAAGAATAATTTGCCCTGGACTTCTTGCTATTTCTATTCCAAGCTTTATCACCCAACATGCAATCTTGAGTTTTCACACTTTAAGCTAATTGCCAAGTGTGTGTTAGGTCTCTTCACAGTGAGTATCAGAATTGGAATGGGGGAACTGTGACCATGAAGTGGGAATGCACTGTAAAAAAATGCTTTGTTTTGTATCAATCTATATTAGACACTGTCTTTTGTTTGATCGTGGAATCCTGAATGTTTCTGTATGGTATTATAAGAAAGATAGTGAAAAATAGAAGATTGGCTGACTGGCAGCTGGCAAAGAGTGAGAATAAAGGGGGCTTTTCCTGGTTGGCTGTCAGTTACTAGTGTTGTTCTGCAGGGGTTGGTGTTCTTTTTATGTTATACTGTATGTCAATGATGTTGATGACAGAATTGATAGCTTCCTGGCCAAATTTGCGGACAATACAAAGATAGGGGGCAGATAGTGTTGGGGAAGTAGGGAGTCTGCAGAAGGACTTAGGTTAGGAGAATGGTCAAAGAAGTGGCAGAATATTGTGTAGGGAAGTGTATGGTCATGCACTTTGTTAAAAGAAATGAAGGTGTACATTATTTCCTGAAAAGAGAAAATTAAGAAATCAGAGGTGCAAAGGGACTTGGGAGTCCTCGTGCAGGATTCCCTAAAGGTTAACTGGCAGCTTGGGTCGGTGGTAAGGCAGGCAAATGCAATGTTAGCATTCACTTCAAGAGGACTAGAATATAAAAGCAAGGCTGTAATGCTGTGGCTTTGTAAGGCCATGGTGGATCACTTTTGGAGTATATTGAGCAGTTTTGGGCCCCTCGTCTAAGAAAAGAGAATGAGAATTCATCAGAATGATCCTGGCAATGAAAAGGGTGAATGTATGAGGAGCACTTGATGGCTCTGGGCCTATAACCTCTGGTGTTTAGAAGAATGAAAGGGGATCTCAGTGAAACAAATTGGATATTGAAAGGCCTAGATAGAGTGGATGTGAAGAGCATATTTCCGATAGTGGGGGAGTCTGGGACCAGAGGGCACAACCTCAGGACAGAAATAAGGAGGAATTTCTTTATTCAGAGGGTGATGAATCTGTGGAATTCATTGTCACAGAGAGCTATAGAGGCCAAGTCTTTGGGTGGACTTAACTAGATATTGGTGGTTTCTTGATTAGTAAGCATTTCATAGGCTATGTGCATAAGACAGGAGAATGGGGTTGAGAGGAATAATAAAGCAGCCATGATGGAAGAATTGAGCAGACATGATGGGCCGAATGGCCTAATTCTGTTCATGTCTTATGTTTTCATGTCCAGTCTTCAGGCTATGCCTTCACATAGCTGCTAATCCATGCCTGAAGTTCACTGGCATTTGACCATAGCTTCCTTCTATGGGTCAACTTGGTAGAAATGTTTGAGAGAGACAAAAAAATGACCAGCCAATTTAATACCATTCGATGTCATTAGGACTCTACTGTGATTAAAGCAAATACAGCTAATTTCTTTAATCATGGCTTCATTGATTCTTCCAAACCTACTAGTTAAACAATTATAAAAGAATGGGCACCTTTCTTTCTTGCCATCTGGGCCAAACCCTAATATTATTTGCCCACTGTAGTATCTAAGCAGTGGAAATAGGATGCAGACAATGTAGATTCTGCCATGAGTAGGTAATCTATTCTGCAACGTTGCCAGTCAGATGAAAGTGAAATCATCTTCCAACATGAGACCATCATTATACATTTGAAAAGGTTGCAATCAGTAAATGATGCTGATGTTCGCCGTGTGGGTGGGAATAGAGTAAAGCAGGATTCCTCCCACCAGAACTGAAGCACGCTGGGCTCATCAAGTCTTCCAAAATCACACTGATTTCAATATTTCTACTTGGAAATGATACTTGGAGCTCATCAAATAATGTGGGTTGGAAATTACATGTCAGTAAATGCTTTGCTGAAATTTAAATGAACGTCACCACTCTGGATGGTGCTTATCTAGTGGGGAGTAACAAATGAACCAAGCTGAAACCTACAACATGAGAAGGTAATGCACGTAAAAGAAGCCCCTAAGCCTGCAAACCTCAGCAGTTTCTTTAGTGACACCAGATGAACTTCTACAATGTGCTGCAAGTCAATCAGATCCATACACTGTTGTTGCAGGTCATTCAACATCGGACACCCATGCAAGTTCACACTTGAAAATGACACGCTTTTCTGCTTGAAGGGCTGCATATTATTCGTATAGGTTGGGGAAGGTGGAGTTGAGGCAGAAGATCAACCATAATCAAGTTGAAAGTTAGAACAGACTCGAAGGGATGAAGCAACACACACAAAATGCTGGAGGAGCTCAGCAGCCCAGCAGCATCTGTGGAAAAGAGTACAATGGATGTTTCAGGCCGAGAGCCTTCAGAAGGACTGGAGAAAAAAAAGATGAGTAGCAGAGTTAAAAGGTGGGGGGCGGGGGGAGGGGAGGGAGAAAAACAAGGATATAGGACAATCCAGGAGGGAGAATGGTGAAGTAAAGACCTGAGAAGTTGATTGGTGAAAGAGACACAGGGCTGGAGAAGGGGGAATCCAATAGGAGAGGACAGAAGGCCATGGAAGAAAGCAGAGAAGCATCTGAGAGAGGCAATCGGCAGGCAAGGAGCTAAGATGAGAGAGGGAAAAGGGGATGGGGACTGGTGAAGGAAAGGGGGGCATTACCTGAGTGTGTCCCATGTCTATCCATGGCCTCCTCTACTGTCGTGATGAGGCCACATTCAGGTTGAAGGAACAACACCTTATATTCCATCTGGGTAGCCTCCAACTGATGGCATGAACATCGATTTCTCAAACTTCCGGTACTGGCCCCCCCACCCTCTCCTCACCAGTTGCCAACCCCCTTTTCCCTTTCTCACCTTATCTCCTTGCCTGCCCATCACCTCCCTCTGGTGCTCCTGAAGAGCCTCAGAGAAGGCCCTTTGCATTACATCTCAAAGTTAGACAAGGGTTATCTCGTATACAGGTGGTGACCACATTTGCTTGAATAGAGTCACTGACACTAGGAACTAGGATAAACAAAACACAAGAAACTGGGAAAAAAGGATTGACTTTCAGGCTTCTCAAGTTTGTCATGCCATTTAATGTGATCATGGCTGATCTACGATGGTCTCAGTTCACCTTCTGTCCCATTTCCCCATCACTCTCAATTCGTTGATATTTCAAATATTTATCTACAAATCAAATATCTTATATGTGAGAGATCTGGGTGGGCCTCAAGCTGTGATGCCACCTGTTTACGGCCCCAGGAGAGAGGCATCAGAGCCAGTGTGCTTCTCCAGGGGCAATGTGTTGCCTTCTTGACTCACGCTGGACCTAGAATTTTTTTTTGAGCAGTTGTATCTTACTGATATCTTTATGTACCTGCTATTATGTGAAGTGCCTTGGTTAAGATTTCTACTGTTAATGTGTGATATTTTATTTAGTAGCTTTCTGTAAAAGTACTTTGTCCTGTTGGTAGAATGTTAGTTTTGGCTAAAGACAAGGGAGCTATGATATTCAACTTAGAAATGTTTTGTCAGCCAAACAGAACGATGGAATTGGGAGAAGGTTCTACAGAGGGCTGGGTGGAGAGACATTCGTGATGGACATTGGTGGGGTTCGTGGACTTTCTCACAGGAGAAGCAGAGAAGGGAAGATCAGGAGACACGCCCATAGGATTTGATCGGACACAAAGGTGTGATTGCAAGGAGTGCTTCACAAAATGAAGGAGTCCAAGATGAGAAACTTTACTGGAGATTGGTGATGAGAATTCACTGCTGTGTGTAATGGCCATACCCACCTTTTGGACAATAGGAGCTCATCTAGATTGTGCACATCTAGATTGGTTTAACTGTAATAGCCCTTATTTTTGTCTTCTCTTTCTTCTGCTTAATTACTGTTTGACAAAGCTGAAATTTGTAAATACAGTTGGCCCTCCTTATCCATGGGTTCCACATGCACGGATTCAACCAACCGTGGATCGGGAAAACCCAGAAGTTCTCTCTCCTGCACTTGTTGTTTGAGCATTGTTCATCTCGTGTCTCGTTCAGTCACTACTTTGTTTCTGTGAAAAAATGGCTCCTAAAAAGCAATTAAGTGGTCAAAGCAATTCCTCAAAGACTAAGAGGGAGCGTAATCTGCAATTGTGAAGTCTCGACCTTCAACACTTAAAGATCCTCAGCCCTCACCCTCCACAGATCCTGACAGTATTGTTGAGCCTCCTCCGAAGCATCCTCGTTCCCTAAGCAATACAGTGCAACAACTATTCACATAGCATTTCCATTGTATTAGGTATTGTAAGTATTATAATCTAGAGATGATTAAAAGTATTACTCGTTTGAGCTCTGCTCACTTCGCGTCTCGTTCGTTCGCTACTTGTGTTGTGAGCAAGAGGAAGGAGTTTAAGGCTAGTAAGGGATGGCTGGCTTGCTATATAAAGTGCTACAGCCTCAAGAACTTAAAGATCACAGGAGAATCAGGATCGGCTGATGCAGAGTTCCCAGAAGAGCTGCGATGGTTGTGTCTGTACTGTTGCGGATTGGGATCGAAAGAAAAACCCAGAAGTTCTCTCTCCAGCACTCGTTATTTGAGCAGATACAGACTTTTTTCTTGTCACTATTCCCTAAACGATACATTATAACAACTATTTACATAGCATTTATATTGTATTAGGTATTGTAAGTAATCTAGAGATGACTTAAAGTATGCGGGAGGATGTGTGTAGGTTATAAGCAAATAATAAGCCATTTTATATAGGGGACTTGAGCATCCGCGTTTTTTGGTATCCACGGGGGGTCCCGGAATCAATCCCCTGTGGATAAGGAGAGCCAACTGTATACTTTCTTTCTCATTGTATGTGATGTGTGATCTTTACTTTTTGCCGACTGATAATTGTAGATGGGCAGTACTTACATCATTCACTCAGATCGAGGTTCCATTAATCAGAACATCCCAGCTTTCCTGTTTTGTTAAACCACAAATCATACCAACCCTATAACATATATTGTTTATGATAGATGGCCTTCTCACCACTGAGTCATGTGGCTATTAGCAGAGCTGGTCAGGGGGCTACATTTGTGAGGGATCATCCTGGATTTGCTGATTGTTGTGTGACTGCTGTTAAGAATTGATGAAATGGTTTGACTGTTTAAGCCTGTGTTTAAACAATTGTCGGGTAAAGCAAATAGGTACTTTATTATGGACACTGCAGGGATTAAGATTTTGTGTGATTCTAAGAGATTACCCACAAATAATGCAACACACACAAAATGCTGGTGTAACACAGCAGGCCAGGCAGCATCTATAGAGAGAAGCGCTGTCAATGTTTCAGGCTGAGACCCTTCGTCAGGACTTTAGATGCCGCCTGCCTGGCCTGCAGTCCTGACGAAGGGTCTCGGCCCGAAACGTCGACAGCGCTTCTCCCTATAGATGCTGCCTGGCCTGCTGTGTTCCACCAGCATTTTGTGTGTGTTGCTTGAATTTCCAACATCTGCAGGTTTCTTCGTGTTTATCCACAAATAATGCTTGTGTTCTGAGTGGTGTGGCTATCTGAAGCCCTGATGAATTGCTAATTAGAGTGCTGAATTCTGCAAAAATATTGGGGAAAGTTACGCTGGTTGAACGGTGTTTTAACCGTTCAGAGGAGAAGGATGTCATGTTAGTCCAGACTACCAGTGACATGACTGAAGTTGCGCTGCCTTATATGATAGGGACACCTGGGGAGGCAGGGCCAAAGATAGTCCATATTTTTAGAGAAGAGGGGCATGTAGCTGAGGGTGAAAATGTTAAAGACTTTGTTTTTGTTTCTGTGAAGTGAGGGAGAGGAGTTGTCTGATGTGACAGCTCCAATGGGTACTTCAGCAGGTGATGGAAACTCTAAGCTGGTTTAGGCAATTACATCACTGGCTGATAAATGCCAAAGTGTCCAGTGGAGAGCTGAAGTTATTGTAGGCTGAGAATGTTCTTTGGAGTCAAGCCCACCCCAATGGGGAGGAAGAATATGAGAACTGGGTGGCGCAGACATGTCAGTTACTGGATGATTGCAGTGCTCGGAAAATATGAAAAGATTCTAAAAGGTCTGGCTGCTGAGGTGGTGAGGTCTCTAAAGGCAGAGAATCTGTTGGTCACGTCCATGAGCTACATGCAAGCATTAGAAAGCATTTTTGGTATGATGGACAGCCCAGTGGAGTTTATAATGAGGTTTAGGTATTTAACGCATTTACACCATTCAGTGTCTTAGAAATTTGGGGCCTTAGTACTGATGACTACCCATATGATGATTACTTGCTGGTGAAACTGGAGTTTTCTGAATCAGATGTTGGAGCAGCTGAGGCCTTAGACCATAAGATCGTAAGAAATAGGAGCAGAATTAGGCCATTCAGCCCATCGAGTCTGCTCTGCCATTCCATCATGGCTGATCCTGGATCCCAGTCAACCCCATACACCTGCTTTCTCACCAGATCCTTTGATGTCCTGACTGGTCAGGAAACTATCAAACTCTGCTTTAAGTGTACGCATGGACTTGACCCACACCCCAGTCTGTGGCAGAGGATTTCGCAGACTTACTACTATCTGGCTAAAATAATTCCTCTTTACCACTTTTACAAAGGTTGCCCCTCAGATTTGTGGCTGTGCCATCTAGTTCTGGAGGTCCCCACCATAGGAAATATCCTCTCCACATCCACCCTGTTCCAGTGAGTACAGACCCAAAGCTGCTAAATGGTCCTCATAGGTTAATCCTTTCATTCCTGGAATCATCCATGTGAACCCCCTCCAGACCCTCTCCAATGACAACACATCTTTTCTGAAATATGAAGCCCAAAACTGTTGACAATACTTCAAGTGAGGCCTGACTAGTGTCTTATAAAGGCTCAGCATTATCTCCTTGCTTTTATATTTTATTCCCCTTGAAATAAATGCCAACATTACATTTGCCTTCTCTACCACAGACTCATCCTCTAAGTTCACCTTCCTGGACTCTTGCATGAGGACTCCACAGTCCCTCTGCACCTCTAATGTTTGAACCTTCTCCCTATTTAGATAATAGTCTGTACTAACGTTGCTTTTACCAAAATGCATTATCATACATTTCCCAACACTGTATTCTATCTGCCAATTTTTGCCCATTCGATCAATTTGTCTAGGTCCTGCTGCAATCACATTGCTTTCTCAGCACTACTTACCCCTTCACCTACTTTCGTATTATCGATACATTAGTGTCGTTCTGCCCAGACCCGGTCGAGAAGGGTGAAGCTTCCATTATTGCGCGACCAAATACTCTCATTCTGCGAAGGCTCCTGGAGGCCTGCAAGGAGAGGAATGGAGAGAAAACCTCATCTATTCACTCGGTGTTCAGAGCCATTTTTGAGAAGGTACGAGTTCCTCCAAATCAGGATGGTGAACATAAATGAGGAACTCGTTTGGGTGGTACACCACCCAAAACCATCATGTTACGTCCTGTAGGTACATCAGTTAACTATGTCGGACACATAGTCTCACCGCATGGAGTAGCTTTGATCCATCCAAGTGATCACATGGCTGAGCCCCAAGAATTCATGGATTCTGTGGTACTACCGGAGATTTGTGAAGGATTACTCCAAAATAACCCATCCTTTGAATGAGCTTCTGTGTGGTTACCCTCCCAGGGGTAAGAACAGGAGGAGAAAAAAAGGAGAAGCAGATAAAGTTTATCTTTGCCCTTCGGAGCCTTTTGTGGAAAGATTGGATGCAAAATGTGAAGAGGCCTTTCAGCTGCTGAAAGAGTTGCTGACTAAAGCACCTATGCTGGCCTTTGCAAACCCCCGCTGCGGTATGTACTGCGTACCGACGCCAGCCGTGAGGGCTCAAGTGGTGTTCTCTCTCCGACTCAGGGCAAAGGATTGAGACCAGTGCCGTAGTCTGTCACCTTCTGAACGAAACTACACTACACACAAATTGGAGCTTCTGGCATGATATGGGCTGATAGTTAAGTGATTATCTATACGGTGCCAAGTTCAAGGTGAGGACTGACAACAATCCACTGATGTATATCCTGACCTTGGTGAAGTTGGATGCCACATATCATCATTGGTCGGCAGTGTTGAATGCTTATGATTTCAGCCGGGGAGTCAGAACATTGATGCAGATGTGTCGTCCCAACGTTCCCATAATGTGCTGGAAATGGACAAAGAGTGGGAGAGCATTCCTGCCTCTGGTGTTAAGGCAATGTGCCAGCTTTCTGCCACGGGGAAATCAGAGGCAAGGCTATGGCAGGATAGAGCTGTGGATCATTTGGGGGCTTCTGGTTGCACCATTGCACAAGCATATTTCAACTTGACTGCTCTGGTACAAATCAGTTGCCTGCCTTGAGTCCTGTGGAATTGGCAGCAGCCCAGCGAGACGACCCTTGTACAGGTGCCATTTGGTCATCTGTTGTCAAAGGGGATATGGCCCAAGTTGAAAAGATGAAACACTCCACCATGCCCTTACTGATGAGAAAATGGGACAAACTGAGTAACTAGGCTTTATACAGGGCCACGTCTCCTCCAGAAAGGCCTTGGTTTTGCCTGAGAAGTATTGGAGGATTGTGTTGAAGTCACTCCATGATGCTTCAGATCATGTGGGGTTTTGACAAGACAGATGGATTGGTTTGAGATCAGTTCTAATGGCCCCAAATGAAGCCTGAGGTTGAAGAGGACTGCATCCAATGTATTCAGAGAAAGATGCTGTTTACAAGAGTTGCTCCATTATTCCATTGAGAGAGTGTGGCCACTTGATTTAGTGTGTATGGAGTCTGATTCTAGCAACACTGCAAATGTCTTGGTCATCACGGAAAACTATACCAGATATGCTTGTCTTCCCCACAAAGGATTAGAGGGCATCCACAGTTGCCAAAGTGTTATGGGAGAAGTATTTTGTTTATTATGGTCCCCAAGAAGAATACACAGTGATCAAGGAAGGGATTTTGAGAGTTGGCTGATACATAAGTTACTGAGCATGCTCGGAGTCGAGAAGTGAAGGACCACACATGCCCCGTCACCCTCAGCATAATCCTCAGCCTGAAAGGTTCAACTGGACATTATTAGACATGCTTGGAAGCCTGGATGCTAACAAAAAGAACAAGTGAAGTCAGCGTATTGGACATTTGTTTCACTACTACAACTGTACACTGTATGAAGGCATTAGGTACTCGCTATAAGATTTGATGTTCGACCGTGAGGTGTTTACCTGCAGATCTTTGTTATGGAGCCAGCGGTGAAGACTTGCCACAGAAGACATATCTCAAGTATGTGTCTGACATGAGAAAGAACTGCAGAAGGCTTATGAGCTAACAGCATTGACAGCTACCAAGCAAAATCAAGGAAATGAGAGGAGGTATGATCTAAAGATTAGGTTCTCTCAACTGAAGATTGGAGATAGAATTTTAATAGGAAATTTGGGGCCACCAGGGAAGCATAAGTTGGCTGACTGCTGGGTGTCTATGCCTTATGTCGTGGAGAGCCAGATGCCAAATGTGCCAGCTTTCCAGGTGAAGCCAGAAGGTGGGAATGACCCTGCCAAAGTTCTCCACTAGGATCACCTTTTACCCCTACGGCAGGAAGTATATGTTGATCCAGAGTCTGACATGGAACTTACAGCTAGAGGAGAACTCTGCACAGAAGAAGGACAGAAAGGCAATCAGCAGAAAGGCCTGAAAAGGGCCCAACCATTGAGTGATGACGGACTCAGAGACTGAGGAAATAGGGTTGCGCTATACGTTACCCTATGCAAACTCCCCAAGAATTGCTGAAACGATTCCTGAATCTCCCCACCCTGACTCAGATGTAATGGGGGTGGGGGCCTAGCAGTGGCCAAGCACACGCAAGCAATATAGTGATGGGAAGCTGGTCTCCATTGTAATTGGGGATGAAGCTGAGCGCAGTCAGGTGACGCGGGACATGAGTTGCCAGAAGGTACAAGTGATGTATGGGGGAAGCATCCCAAAGTAAACAGAACGAGTCCTAAGGAGTGCCTAAGGCTGAAGAAGTTGGAGATGAGATAAGGTCTCAGGAAACCCCCAGATAGGCTGGCATACAATAAACTGGGGAAACAGAATGTTGCATCTATCCCCATAGTGAGATATTGTTACTTCCATTTACAAATGGGTGAGGGATCCTGAAGTCACAAAATTTATTTGAATACTGTGTTATTAATAGTGATTTGATAGGACAGGACTATTTTTGGTGGGAGGAGAGTGCAATGCCCTGGTTAAAAATTTCTACCGCTAATGTTGTGGGATATTTCATTTAGTAGCTTTCTGTAAGAGCACTATATCCTGCTGGTAGAAATGTTTTTTAGTTACAGTTAATACAAGACACTATGCCTTTCAACTTAGGAATATAGTGTCAGCCAATCAGCATGGTGGAATTGGAAGGAAGTTCTAGAGAGAGCTGAATGGAGAGAGATTTGTGACGGACACTGGTGGGGTTTGTAGCCTTTTAGGCGAGAGAGACACCTGTAGGATTTGGTCCGATGGGAAGACATTATTGCAATGAATGCTTCACAAGACTAAGGAGTCCAAGATGGTGAATTCAGTGCCGTGAGTAACGGTCATACCCAGCTTTTGGACAAAACGAGCTCCAACATTAGACTGGTATAGCTGTAGTGGGCCCTTTTTCCCCTTTCCATTCTCTTAATAATTGTTTGATAAAAATGAAATTAGTAAATACATTTACTTTATAATTGCATGCAGTGTATGATCTATTATTTCTAGCCTACTGATAGACAATAGGCAATAGACAATGATCAGCCATGATCTTAAAATGGCGGTGCAGAAGTAGACCATTTGGCCCTTCGAGCCTGCACCGCCATTTTAAGATCATGGCTGATCATCTACTATCAATACCCAGTTCCTGCCTTGTCCCCATATTTCTTGATTCCCCTATCCATAAGATACCTATCTAGCTCCTTCTTGAAAGCATCCAGAGAATTGGCCTTCACTGCCTTCCGAGGCAGTGCATTCCAGACCCCCACAACTCTCTGGGAGAAGTTTTTCCTTAACTCTGTCCAAAATGACCTACCCCTTATTCTCAAACCATGCCCTCTGGTACTGGACTCTCCCAGCATCTGGAACATATTTCCTGCCTCTATCTTGTCCAATCCCTTAATAATTGTATATGTTTCAATCAGATCCCCTCTCAATCTCCTTAATTCCAGCGTGTACAAGCCAAGTCTCTCTAACCTCTCTGCATAAGACAGTCCAGACATCCCAGGAATTAACCTCTTGAATCTACGCTGCACTTCCTCTACAGCCAGGATGTCCTTCCTTAACCCTGGAGACCAAAACTGTACACAATACTCCAGGTGTGGTCTCACCAGGGCTCTGTACAAATGCAAGAGGATTTTCTTGCTCTTGTACTCAATTCCCTTTGTAATAAAGGCCAACATTCCATTAGCCTTCTTCACTGCCTGCTGCACTTGCTCATTCACCTTCAGTGAATGATGAACAAGGACTCCTAGATCTCTTTGTATTTCTCCCTTACCTAATTCTACACCGTTCAGATAATAATCTGCCTTCCTGTTCTTACTCCCAAAGTGGATAACCTCACACTTATTCACATTAAACGTCATCTGCCAAGTATCTGCCCACTCACCCAGCCTATCCAAGTCACCCTGAATTCTCCTAACATCCTCATCACATGTCACCCAGCTTAGTATCATCAGCAAATTTCTTGATGTTATTCTCAATGCCTTCATCTAAATCGTTGACGTAAATCGTAAATAGCTGTGGTCCCAACACCAAGCCCTGTGGCACCCCACTAGTCACCACCTGCCATTCCGAGAAACACCCATTCACCGCTACCCTTTGCTTTCTATCTGCCAACCAGTTTTCTATCCATGTCAATGTCTTCCCCCCCCCGCCCCCAATGCCATGAGCTTTGATTTTACCCAGCAATCTCCTATGCGGGACCTTATCAAATGCCTTTTGGAAATAATTGTGTATGGGCAGTATTTACACAGCAATCACTCAAATCAGTGTTTCTTTAATTGGAACATCCCAACTCTCCTGTGTGATTAAATCCCAATTTATACGGGCACTGGATGTATATTGTTTATGTTGT
Organism: Hypanus sabinus; assembly: GCF_030144855.1. Lineage (NCBI taxonomy): Eukaryota > Metazoa > Chordata > Chondrichthyes > Myliobatiformes > Dasyatidae > Hypanus > Hypanus sabinus. The sequence continues at coordinate 81,131,436 of NC_082716.1, forward strand.
TTGGGAAATGTTTCCTACTCACTGCTGAGTCACATGACTGTCAGCAGAGCCGGCTAACAAGCCCAGTTTGCATATGAGCCTGGTGAGGGGGCTTCTCTTATATGTGCTATGTGTGCTTTGTGCTGTGAGACTGTTGCTATTGTGTTTTGTATCTTGGCCCTGGAATAATGCTGTCTCGTTCGCCTGTATTCATGGTGTTCATGCGTGGTTGAATGACAATTAAACTTGAATTGAATTGATTGGATTCTTCAAAGAAAACTGAAACTGATCTTGCAAAGATTTACTACTCTGTGAGAGAAGAAATCTCTACACACCTCAGCGTTGAATTACTGGCCTCTTTTATTTTGTGTCTATGACCGTTGTTTGATATTCTCATACTGGTGGAAACAATCTGTCAAGCCCCCTTGGGAGCTTGGGATAACTAGAAGTAAGACTTGAGTTATTTTAATTTTATTTTTTTAATTTCTTGTTACCATTTCATGACATTGGTAATCATTTTTTAACTCTTAATAATTTTTATTCTTTTAAATTTATGATAGCTATCTGAATAGTTTTTATGTCTCTTACTCACCAAAGATGAAGTCCTTTGACAGTATCTGCAACCTGAGACCACGGGTGAAGCTTGCTACACCTCATGTCAACTGTTGCATGCAAAGATTCAGCTCACTCAGCCTTTTGGATTTGGAAGGGTTTGGGTTCAGCAGGAAACTATATAAGCCAAGTCTGGGTGCTTGGCTGAGTCCTGCATAATTCAGTCTGATTGCGTTACTTTCTCATATTATTCCTTGTTCTTTGCACTCCTTGTCTTTGCATGTGAAAATCAAAGGAGCTTGCAGTCAGGTGAAAGTGTGACTAAACTTATAGGGTTTGGCTGCCTTATCAACATCCTAATCAACATATCTGATGCACCATCAATAACTCTCAGAGACATGAGGCGAGAGATAGGCTTTTATTAGCTGGAAGAGAGAGCACTATCAGCAGCAAGAGAACATCACACAACATCCTGGAGACTGAGGGAGGAGCAGTGCCTCCAATCACCTTTATACAGGTGTCTGTTGGAGGAGCCACAGGAGCAGTCAGCAGAGGGCGTGTCCAGACAGGTATATGTTGTTCACCACAATATCTGAATGAGAAACTCAACCAAAAAATGCTTAGCAGGTCAAGCAGCAACCATGGAATGAGAAACAAGTCAATGCATCAGACTTGGGTTCATTCACCAGAACTGGGAAAGAGTGAGATGCATTTTAGATTTCAGTAGGAAGGAAAAAGGAATGGGAGGGAAGCATACAACAAAAAGTGTGACAGGCTGAGTCAAAGTAGCTTTGATATATTCTTAACTTCTCCCTGCTATAATCTCTGGTTCCATCCTGCTTTAAGAAGATCACCATCATGTCAATACCTAAGAAAAATGCCTAATCAACTATCACCTAGTGGCTCTGACATCTATCAGCATGAAGTGCTTCAAGTGGCTGGTCATGGTATGTACTTATTCTACCCTTCCAGACAACCTCTGTCCACTGTAATTCACTTACTGCTGATACAGGTCTATCTATGGTGGATGCGATCTCCCCAGCCCAATGCTCATCTCTGAGGCATTTGGAGAGTGAAGTCCAGCAGTGAAATTCTGCAGACGTTGGAAATCCAAAGCAACACACACAAAATGCTGGAGGAACTCTGCCAGCCAGGCAGCATCTAGGGAAATGATCTTTAGGACTGAAGAAACGTCTTGGCCCAAAACGTCAACTGCTTACTCTTTCCCATATCAGACTTACTTATTCATTACAGCTCTGCCTCCAGTTCTATAAATCCAATAGAAGTTATCACCCAACTCTAGACCAGGGGTTCCCAAACTTCTTTTATGCCATTGACCCTGACCATTAACTGAGGGGTTGGGAACTCCTGCTCTGAACCATGGGAGTCAAAGCCTTCTGCTGCAACTAGTTCCTTGACTTCCTGACCAACAGACCACAATCAGAAAAGACAGGAGGCAGCAGCAGCACCATGATTATTCTATACACTGGTGCTCCACAAGGCTGCATCCGCAGTCCCCTACTTCCTGGATACCCCTGACTATGGGGCCAGATCTGCTCCAACACCATCTACAAGCTTGCAGATGATATCATCATAGTGGGCCAAATCTCAAATAACAATGATTCAGAGCACAGGGAGAAGTTAGTGTGCTCCAGAGTTTTCCCAACTTGTTCGGCTCTTGTTTCAGATTTCTTGCACCTTCAGTTTTTCTGTGATTTTCCTTTTCTATCTGATCAAAACCCTTGTCAGGTGCAGGCAATGCACTGAGGCCAGTTTGTAGGAAGGGATTAAAGTGGAATATGGCAGGAATCCAGCTGGATACATTAAGACAACTCAGATAAATTAATGCAATGTATTTGTGATGGCAATTCAGATGAAGGAAGCAGGAGTTAAATCTGCCTCAATTCTTGCCATTTTAGAAAACCAGATAAATATGGAGTAGAAGTAATCAAATGCTGAGAAAAACAAACAACTAAGTAAACCATTTAAAGCGATAGAATGTATATTAAAAATTTTCCATTTAAGGAAAATATTCCACTATAAAGTTTCTGTATATATGTATTGTAAGCAGGAAGGCAGTTGCTGGCTCTGTCACACATTAGGACTGGATTGAATTTTTGTTTGTTGATTTATTTCAAGTAAAATTCACAAAATGTGAGTGAGATTAATCAGTCTATATGAGATCCCAGCAGGGTAATTCAGTGTATAATTCCTTCTCAGCAAATGAGTTTATCCATGTCTGGATGCAGTGAGGTTTAGACAACATTCAGAAATGGCTGATAGGTAACATTCTTGCAATAAATACAAGAATAGCATCTATCATGGTGACTATGTCCAACAAGTGAGAGTCTGTCACCATGTCCCTCACCATCAACATCTTTAGTGTGACCATCGATGAGAAACTCAACTAGAACCACCCTGACACTCTAAAACCACTCCACCATCTCAAGGCACAACTCAGGAACATTGAATGGGTGGATGCAATTCCAACAATACTTAAGAAGCTTAACATATTCTGGAGTTTGAGGCCTGGAATTCAGAGTCCTGTTATTGGTGACTCCAAAGTTCAAAGCCTGGAGTTCAGGATCCCACTATCATCGAGCCCTGGGTCAATACCAAAGCTTGAAGCTCAAAGGTTGATCAGTGGTCTGGAAGTTGAGACCTGATGGCCAAAGCCTTGGATCTGCAGTTCTGTGAGTCCGCAGGCAAGTCAGAAGCCCGATGTCAGAATCAGAATCATGTTTCAAGTCCACAAGCCCAACAGAGGTTGGAGACTCAGAAGCGGTCAATACTGGGGTAGGAGTACTGGATGGATGGATGGGTGGGTGGGAGGAAATGCTTTTGCTGTAGTTTTTTTGCTTTTGTTCCACCAAACATTGTGGGCATGCCATGTTGCCGCGGAATGGGTGGCAACGCTCACCGGCTGCCCCCAGCACATCCTTAGGCTGTGTTGTTTGTTAACGCAAATGACGCCTCCACTGTATGCTTTGATGTCAATGTGATAAACAAGTGAATCTGTAACATAACCTAGCATGCCCACTTATTTGGTTTTCAGTGCAACATTTTAAGTATTCTGTCGTTACACTATATATCCTCTGTAAAATACACTACAGTTACTCATTCAGGCTACTCTGACAGCTTCTCTCAAACCCACAATGATTTAAAGTACATTTATTATCATAGTATGTATAAGAATACTACTGTGAGATTTGTCCTCCCACAGGCAACCAAGAAACAAAGAAATACCGTGGAACCTTTTCAAGGAGAAACATCAAACACCAACACGCACAAAAAAAAGAATGAATTGCACAAATGGCCAAAAGCAAGCAGACCACACATAGAAGTTCAACATCTAACCAGGAGTCCAGGAGTATTCAGTTTAGTTCAGTTCGGTGCTCAGCAATGACTGACTGCAGGCCACGGAGCCAGTCTTCACTGAAGCGCACCAGTCTGCATCAATCGCCCCAATCAAACTTCACAAAAACAGCATGAAAAACAGTAACCAAAATCTAGAATCCAGAAATACATGCAACACAAACTTCAAAGTCCCCCAAGCTCTACCATCAAGGACAGGGACCATTGCCACATGCAAACACTGGCATCCACACAGTCCCTTCCATCTTTTTTTAAAAATACTGTATATTACTGTTCTTTTTTCATTGCTGTTGGAACTCCTGACCTACAGCACTGTGGGAATACCTTCATCAGAAGGACTAAAGTTATTCGAGAAGCTGGCCCATCTTCTCAAGTGCAATTAGGGTTGAACGTTACTGGCTTTGGCAGCAATGCCAAAATCTGAATAAAAACTTCAAAAATTTTTTTTTTATATGCTGTTTTTTTCAAGCAAAGAAACTAGGTCAGTTGTTGATTGTCTGGAATTGGCCAAAGAAACTTGTGCTGTTTGCCCAGCTGACCCCAGTTCTTGCAAGCCTCCCATTCTGCAAATGCATCCTAATTTCAGATGCTTGCACTTATCAACAAGACATTTTAATTGCAAAGCAGTTTATCAAAGTGACAGCAGCGTCACAGAAAACTGGTTAACCCCTTTATTAAATGACACCTTAATGATACACAATTGATCTGCAGGTTAAAGCTGAAAGTTCAGTCCAGCTTTTATTTAAAACTATAAAAACCAAGAAAGAACTCCCAGATCACAGATTCAAAATTCTGCTTTACACCTTGTTATTTCTATTTTGGCAAAACAGCGCTGGCAGGTGAGAGCATCCTCTTAAAATCTTCTTCGTTTTCTAGACCAGATAGAATCAAAGAGAAACAGAGCAGGGGAGACGTTGTCTGTGCTAATGGTCAGAATGACTAGAGTAGCATAAAACAAAGTGTACATTTTTGTTTGTATGTTTCTCTTCTGGATAAAGTTAATTTTCATTCTGACTAAAATGGAAAACAAATTACATAGTCGAATTTCGATGCCATTATTTTACATCTTGGTTCCTTTGGCTTATGGCTTTCCTGAATGCTGTTATAATGCAGGTGTATAAAGGCTGAGGGAAAGGATGAGACAGTGCTGAAGAAAACAGAGTTACTACCACACAGCTCCTGTGACCTGGAGTCAATCCTGACCTCTGTAGCTGTCTGTGAAGTGTTTGCACATTTGCATCCTGACTATGTGAGTTTCCTGTGAACACTGGTTTCTTTCCAAATTCCAGTGGTTTGGTGGGTTAATTGGCTAGAATAAATTGCCTTGGTGTAGGTGGAGTTGATGGCAATGTGATGAAGAGTAAGTTGCAAAAAATAAATTGCCTTAATCAGATTTTTTTGTGAACTGGCATAGACTCATGACCTAAATAACCTTTCCTTACGTTGCAAGAAACAATATTTAAGAAATGTTATTAACAACAAAGCTAAATCTATTCATCTTTTGTTCAAAGCTTCAACTCACAACTTGTGTATGAGAACAACATTGTATCTGACTTTACCCCTGTTCTTAAAGGTATATATACAGTATATATAATACCACATTGTCTGGACAGATCAAATTTACATCGTTCAATCATACGATATGATTGAATTCATACTGTTATTTGAGAGGCAGAAGCATAAGTCACAGGTAACAGTGATCGCAATAGAATAAGGGGAAATACAGAGGCACGAGAGAGGAGTTTGCCCAGGTGGATTGAAGAAGGATACTGGTGGGAATAACAGCAGAACAGAGCTGGCTGAAGTTTCTGGAATAGTTCACAAGACACAGGATAGACATGTCCCACAGAAGAAGTTGTTCTCAAATGGCAGGGGTAGGCAACCATGGCTGACAAGGGAAATTAAGGACTCCATAAAAGCCAAGGAAATATAAAAAAATATTGAATAGGTAAATGGACAGGAAAGGAATGGAGGGTTATGGGCTGAGTGCAGGTCGGTGGGACTAGGTGAGAGTAAGCGTTCAGCACGGACTAGAAGGGCCGAGATGGCCTGTTTCCGTGCTGTACTTGTTATATGGTTATATGGAAAGGGCATATAAGGTAGCAAAAGTGAGTGGGAAGATGGATGATTGGGAAGCTTTTAAAATCCAAAAAAAGAAAACTAAAAAAAGCTATCAGAAGGGAAAAGATGAAATATGAGGGCAAATGACCAGTAATATAATGTAGGATACTGGAAGTTCTTCAGTTTTTAAAAAGGGAGGTAGGAGTTGATATTGGACTAATGAAAAATGATGCTGGTGAGGTAGTAATGGGGGACAAAGAAATGGCAGATGATCTTAATGGGTGCTTTGCATCTGTCTTTAGTGTGGAAGACATTAGCAGTGTGCCAGAAGTCCATCAGTGTCAGGGAGCAGGAGTGAGTGCCATTGATATTATAAAGGAAAAATTGCTATGCAAACTCAAAAGTCTTCAGGTGATAAGTCAGCTGGACCAGATGGACTACATCCCAGAGTCCTGAGAGAGTTAACATATGCTTTGGTCATGATCTTTCAAGAATCACTTAATTCTGGCATGGTCCTAGGAGACTGCAAGATTCTTTAAGAAGGGAGGAAGGCAAAAGAAAGGAAATTATAGGCCAGTTAGCCTAACCTAGCCTGAATGTTTTCTAAAGCAACACACACAAAATGCTGGCGGAACTTGACAGGTCCAGCAGTATCTATGGAAATTAATAAATAGTCAATGTTTCGGAGTGAGACTCTTCTTCATTGTCAGGTAAACTCTGAAAGGATTGCAGTGGAAGGGGACAAATTAGACAGTAAGGTTTTAGTGAAGGGTTGTGCTGAGGTGATTAAAATGTTGTAGGCAAGCACAGAAAATAATCCAAAAGGCTAATAGAATGCAGGATCCTGTTCCTGGAAGACCAGCTTTCAAGAACCTTGAAAAACAATTGTCAATAGACAATAGGCGCAGGAGTAGGCCATTCGACCCTTCAAGCCAGCACTGCCATTCAATGTGATCATGGCTGATCATCCACAATCAGTACCCCGTTCCTGTCTTCTCCCCATATCCCTTGACTCCGCTATGTTTAAGAGCTCTATCTAACTCTTTCTTGATAGCATCCAGAGAATTGGCCTCTACTGCCTTCTGTGACAGAGCATTCCACAGATCCACAACTCTCTGGGTGAAAAAGTTTTTCCTCAACTCCATTCTAAATGGCCTACCCCTTATTCTTAAACTGTGGTCTCTGGTTCTGGACTCCCCCAACATTGGGAACATGCTTCCTGCCTCCAGTGTATCCAATCCCTTAATAATCTTATATGTTTCAATCAGATCCCCTCTCATCCTTCTAAATTCCAGTGTATACAAGCCCAGTCGCTCCAATCTTTCAAAATATGACAGTCTCGCCATTCTGGGGATCAACCTTGTGAACCGACACTGCACTCCCTCAATAGCAAGAATGTCCTTCCTCAAATTTGGAGACCAAAACTGAACACAATACTTGAGCTGTGGTCTCAGCAGGGCCCTGTATAACTGCAGAAGGACCTCTTTGCTTCTATACCCAACTGCCCTTGTTATGAAGGCCAACATGCCATTAGCTTTCTTCACTGCCTGCTGTACCTGCATGCTTACTTTCAGTGACTGAATTCTGCTCACAGTATGACACATCATAGTGGTGCAGACTTACAGAGGATTTATTTGCTAGAGTGGAGACTGTTTCTATCACAATGAAAGCCGGGCTCCACGACTAAAGTTACAAGTGGATATTCGAGGAAAATGCACATTGGTTGTTTGTCAGTCTTTGTGTGCAGTTTTTCATCGATTCTATTGTATTTCTTTGTTTTACTGTGAATGGCTGCAAGAAAATGAATCTCAGTGTAGTACATTATGACACAGACATACTTCAATAATAAATTTACTTTGAACTTTGAAAAGTGGGATGCATTTCCTGGAATTCAGTAACCCCAGGTGCACCACAAATTCAATGAAATAGGAATTCTCCTGTGAAGTTAGGTATTGTGTAAAATGATCTTAAATAATTGGAGTACAATCTAGGATGCATCAGATACCTGCTCCAGAAACTGGGCCATTTTTTTGAAAGGAACAAAATCCTCATCACCTGGTCTATAAGTTAAGAGGTATACCAAGAAAATGTATTTATTTTAGTGCACCCAACATGATTTGTAAATCAGACTAATGGCTACTCAGATTCAAGTCGTCAAGTCAAGTCACTTTTTATTGTCATTTTGACCATAACTGCTGGGACAGTATACAGTAAAAACAAGTCAATGTTTTACTGGACCATGGTGCTACATAAAATAACACAAACACTACACTGAAACTAAGTAACAACACAAAAACTACCCTAGACTACAGACCTACACAGGACTGCATAAAGTGCACAAAACAGTACAGGCAGTACAATAAAGAGAACAGGCACAGTAGAGGGCAGTAGGTTGGTGTCAGCCGAGGCTCTGGGTATTGAGGAGTCTGATGGCTTGGGGGAAGAAACTGTTGCACAGTTTGGCCGTGAGAGCCCGAATGCTTCGGTGCCTTTTGCCAGATGGCAGGAAGGAGAAGAGTTTGTATGAGGGGTACGTGGGGTCCTTCATAATGCTGTTTGCTTTGAGGATGCAGCATGCGGTGTAAATGTCTGTAATGGCAGGAAGAAAGACCCCAATGATCTTCTCAGCTGACCTCACTATCCGCTTCAGGGTTTTGCGAACCAAGATGGTACAATTTCCGAACCAGGCAGTGATGCAGCTGCTCAGGATGCTCTCAGTACAACCCCTGTAGAATGTGATGAGGATGGGTAGTGAGAGATGGACTTTTCTCAGTCTTCGCAGAAAGTAGAGATGCCGCTGGGCTTTCTTTCCTGTGGAGCTGGTGTTGAGGGACCAGGTGAAATTCTCCGGCAGGTGAACTCCAAGAAATACGGCGCCCTTCAAGATCTCTACAGTGGAACTGAAAAAAATGGAATCTCAGATCAAAGTCATACAGTACAGCCAATTGTCATCAGGGATAGACAAAATTCCCATTCCACATGTGATAACTGACAACCATTTACTTACTGCAATTTATTTATTGAGATGCAGTGTAGGCATATGTAGACCTTTCCAGTCCTTCGAGCTGTGCTGCCCAGCAACCCCTGATTTAATCCTAGTCTAATCACTGGACAATTTACAATGATCAATTAACTCACCTACTGGTACAGCTTTGGACTGTGAGAGGAGACTGGAGCACCTGGAGGAAAGCCATGCAGACACAGGGAGGACATACAAACTCCTTACAGGCAGCGGCAGGAATTGAATCCCACTCACCAGTACTGTAAAACATTGTGAACATCACTATGCTACTGTACCACCCGGATGGAAGTAGGCCATAGTTCAGCCAGGATCTCACTGAACAGTGGAATAGGATTGGAGAGTGACCGAACTGACTTCTTCTATTATCATGAAGTAAATCCATGGGGGCATGTGATGGAGTGGGAGGGGGATGGTGGTCGCCATTTCCCGGGCCACCAGTATTATTTTCCTTGTGACACCAGAACGTCCCTGGGCCACACAAGACAACCCAACATCCTATTGCTGCATCAGACAGTGCCCCTTGCCCCATCCCACTTTTTCCTTCTAGTCAATTATGCTGTTCATCCTAACATACCTTTTGCTCGACAATCCACTGTTAGTAAGTCCTCTTCAGCTAATTGCGAGTTTTTGCCTGTTTCTAATGGGCAGTTGATCAGGGGCAGGTTAGATCCAATTATAATAAAAGGACTCCCCAAGACTATCAAAACAATTTGCATTCCCTTTATTCAAGCAGGGAGCTACTGAAGGGTGAATCAAACTCTAATTCTGTTGCTATAGCAGCCCAATCAATAACATCTGATTCCAGCTTCGACAAAAGTTCATTAGCCTGAATCATTAACTCTTTGATTTTCTCTCGCTGTGGCTGCTGGCTGACCTGCTGAGTGTTTCCAGCTTTTGGTTTCTCAGTAATATTGTTTGATTGGTTTTGTTGTGCCTTTGGTTGTGAAATTGGCTTGGCCCTCAATTTAAGGTTTATGTAATATAAATATTAAAAGGGAAATCTTGGATCACAAAAAATATAGATTCTATCTTTTTAAGATTTCCATCAACATTTGTAGTGATTAGTGAAACAGAGCCAGCTAAAAATAGTTAATGACCTACTCACTGATCAATGCAGTAAATTTCACCTAAAATCAGATAACTATCTGCAAACCCCAAGGGAAATGCTATTAGTTGCAGCTTCTGGCAAAAAAAAACAATTGTCAGGAAGGCCTCATTTGAACAGTAACCAAGGAAACCAAATTTCTCACTGACCAATGAAAGGACAGGGGACATTTACACGTTATTCTTGTATTGTGCAATTTCAAAGCGGGGTTGGTTGGTAGGGAGGAGGTCAGAAAAGAGATGATTAACTTATGTTGAAGAAAAAGTACTACAAAAACACAGCAGCCTAAAACTGAACTCTACTGCTTTAAAATATGATTTCGTCACATTATTTTTTTGGATTACGTATTAGAGTTAGCAAACGTTGCATACAAAAGGGCAATAACAATATGCTTGGGTAGAGATCTATCTCAATGTGCTTGATAAAATAATATATTTACAATATTCCTCACATATTACTGTAATATTAAATATACAACACTCCTCCTTGCTTAGCTATGAAGCTATAAATTCCAACTCAATATAGAATGCATCTCAAATTATATACACCTAGATATATATCCATACACAAACAGTATGCCATATAATACAACTACTATATAGCCATCCACAGAATAGAAAATTTTTAAATAGTCCCATTCAGATCTGAAGAATCAAGTACTGTGGAGGATTTCTTACTCTTGTGGGGAACTTTTTTCCTGACCGGGGAGGTCACTCTGCTTACCAGGTGAGACTTGTGGCTGTGAAAGTCATGTTCTGAGGCCTCCTCTGGGGTGGTTGTAGGAGTTGACTGTGGAACTGCAGGAAGTGGTCTGGCAGCTCTGGGCAACCCCTACTTCTCCAAAAATGGATCCACGCTTCTCAACTGATTGACGTGTCATCTCCAGCCGACATCAGGCACAATCTCCACTGTGTAGGAGAACGGCCCAATCTGTCATTAATCTTTCCAAGCACCCACTTTTGATCATTTCTGTAGTCCCACACTAGGACGGTTTGTCCGGGAGTGAAGCGTCAAACCGCCTTGTTTGAGAAGCCCTCAATTTGCCTGAGCTGTTTGTCCTGCATATTCCCTCTGAGACTGGGTTTGAGGAGATCCAAGAGTGGGTGCAAAGGACCATCCAGGAACACCATAGCAGGTGCCTTGTTGGTTGTGGGGTGTGCTGCTTTGAGATATGCAAGGAAAAACTTGACAGGCTTCTTACTCCATGTCAGTGCAGTGTGTTCTGCTGACGTTGCTCACAATACATTCTTCAGACAACATGATTAGAAATTAATAATGTAGATGTAGATGTAGTTTTTATGGATTTTAGCAAGGCTTATTGAGAAAGTAAGGAGGCATGGGATCCAACGGAACATTGCTTTGTGGATCCAGAACTAGCCTGCCAACAGAAGGCAAAGAGTGGTTGCTGGCGGGTCATATTCTGCATGGAGGTCAGTCACCAGTGGTGTGCCTCAGGGATCTGTTCTGGGACACTTACTCTTCGTGATTTTTATAAATGTCCTGGATGAGGAAGTGGAGGGATGGGTTAGTAAGTTTGCTGATGACATAAAGGTTGGAGGTGTTGTGGATAGTGTGGAGGGCTGTCAGAGGTTACAATGGGACTGACAGGATGCAAAACTATGATAGGACATTGAGAAGTGGCAGATGGAGTTCAACCCAGATAAGTGTGAGATGGATCATTTTGGTAGGTCAAATATGATGGCAGAATATAGTATTAATGGTAAGACTCTTGGCAGTGTGGGGGATCAGAGGGATCTTGGGGTCCAAGTCCATATTTCACTCAAAGCTGCTGCACAGGTTGACTCTGTGGTTAAGAAAGCATACGGTGCATTGGCCTTCATCAGTCATGGGATTAAGTTTAGGAGCTGAGAGGTAATGTTATAGCTATCTAGGACCCTGGTCAAACCCCATTTGGAGTACTGTGCTTAGATCTAGTTGCCTCACTACAGGAAAGATGTGGAAGCCATAGAAAGGGTGCAGAGGAGATTTACAAGGATGTTGCCTGGATTGGGGAGCATGCCTTATGAGAATAGGTTGAGTGAACTTGGCCTATTTTACTTGGAGCAACGGAGGATGAGAGGTGACCTGATAGAGGTGTATAAGATGATGAGAGGCATTGATCGTGTGGATAGTCAGAGGCTTTTTCCCAGGGCTGAAATGGCTAGCACAAGAGGGCACAGTTTTAAGGTGCTTGGAAGAAGGTACAGAGGAGATGTCAGGGGTATTTTTTTTACTCAGTGAGTGGTGAGTGTGTGGAATGGGCTGCTGGCAACGGTGGTGGAGGCGGTTACGATAGGATCTTTTAAGAGTCTCCTGGATAGGTTCATGGAGCTTAGAAAAATAGGGTCATCCCTAGATAATTTCAAAGGTAGAGATGTGTTCAGCAGAGTTTTGTGGGCCAAAGGGCCTGTATTGTTGCTGTAGGTTTTCAATGTTTCTATGTTTCTATTAGTTTTCAGTCATTGGAGTATGGAATATGAAAAAACAGGGAAGTAATGCTCTGAAGTTAGATATCCTTGTTCAGAACTCAGCTGAAGCACTGTATGCACCTTTGGTCACCATGCAGTCAGAAGAATGTGATGGGGCTGGAGAGGATGCAGAGGAGATTAACCAGGAAGTTCCCTGCAATGGAGCAGTTTCATTATGAGGAGAGCCTGGAGAAGCCACCTCTATGCAATCTCGGCCTGTTTTCCCTGGAGTGGACGATATTAAGAAGAGAAATGATTGAGGTATATAAACTTATGAAGTGTATATATATAGAGTCAACAGCAGGAAACTTTCTCTGTGTCAGAAGTAGAAAAAAGTTGAGGACCTGAATTTCGGGTAAGGAGGGATAGATTCAGAGGAGATCTGAGGAGAACCTTTTTCACCCAGGCAATGGTAAGTAGCTGGAATATACTGTACTGCTTGGGAAGCTGCGTCATGGACAGGAGGTAAGTTTCTAGTTCAATGTTGGAAACAGTTTTTGACCAAGTACTTTGAGAGGGGATTAATAGGGAAGTGCGTCCATTGCTCACTGTGGATGAGTTGTACTTGTAACCCTCTCACTGGGGCTTGTGTACAAACTTGGTTCAGTAACTAACTCTGCGAACAGCCACGTGACTCAGCGGTGAGAAGGTCACCTTTCATAAACAATACACGTCTCGGGTCAGTCTGATGTGGGCTTCAAATCAATTAGGGTGCTCTAATTGAGGAACATATGTTGTAGAATCCTGTTTAAAAACTGCCTACACGCAGTTATCGGTAGCCCAGAAATGATGATCGTAAACCAGCATAAAATAACAAAGAAAGTTTATTTACCAAAATTTCAGCTTTAATAAACAGTTACAGAAAATGAAAAAAAACTATAAGGGCCCATTACAGTTCAACCAGTTCAATGTGCGTATAAAAATAGCAACTCCTTTGGATTAGTTGGTGGTGTATCACTTTACTGGACCCACAGTCTACGTGAAAGCACCCTCCATACTCCGAACTTTCCTCGAAGACTATCCAAATAAACTGTTTCTCTCAGGAGTATTGGCCCTTCCCCTTGGAGCCATTCATCTGCACAAAGTGCTTCTTGCAAAGGAGACTCTCCTTCCCATGGCAATCTGCAGCATCTTCCCTTGTGCTCTGCTCCAAAGCTCCCGTCAAAATGCCCCAAACTAGAATACTGTGCCTCAGAAATCTGAACCCTCCCAGCTCTCCCGTATCATCCACTGGGCAGAAAATTACAACTGGCTGACGCAACATTTCGAAGTGGGACAACATGGTTCCTTAACTTTAACTGAAGCTTGAACACTCTTTCCAGCAGGGCACACTGGTTTTACAGAAAACTGTTAAAAACAAATACCTCACAGCACAGCAGTAAAAATCTTAGCCAGGGCATCACACACCTATGACTCTATAACTTGTTCAAGTACTCCCTTGATGTCACTCTCTCTTTATTTCTAGAATTCAGCTCTTTGTATTAGCCAAGACGGTGATGAGGTCTGAAGCCAAGTGTTCTTGGCAGAATCCTAATCAGATATTTGCTGAGTAAATGCCACATGCCAACAGTTCCCAAGCTGAAAGCAAAAAATAGGGAGTTTAAGTCACAATTAATTTTTGAGCATGTCTCGAGACGATCATGGGGATGTTTTCAGTATCTGGAGCTGTTGTTGCTTCCAATACACTGAGTAATTCAGTCTGGCTGAAGTGATGTTGTGGACATCAGGGGGAGTGGAAAGTGATCAATGCCTTGGACTTCTGGTTGCTGCTGGTTATGGCCACGCATGTTGAGATTTGCCATTGTTCTGGATATAAAGTGCATTGAGGCTTCCCTCTGAATGACCTCACCTTCTGTGTGAAACTATGGACTGGCTGCAACAGGACTTTGGTCTGAAACACATGGTCTTGTTTAGGTGCATGATACGTAAAGAGGATAATTTTGAAAATAGAAGCAAAACTGTAGAGGAATCTAAAACTCATGATTACTGTTTAAAAAAACTAAGTTGTTCTCTACTTAAAGCAGAGAGGTGGTGATTTTTTCTCTCTCAGAGGGTTATTATCATTAGAACTCTCTCAAATGGAGGCTAAAACAGAGCCTTCAAATATTTTTAAGGCAGAATTAAATAGGTACTTGATAAGGACTGGGTTGAAATATTATTCGTGGTAGATGAAAATACAGAGCTGAGGATACAGACAGATCAACCAAGATCTTATTAACAGTGCAAACAAATGCCAAAGAATTAAGTGAGTATGTTTGGAAGTACAGTTACCCTGATCAATTTCTTGACCTGAAGATTACCTTCAACTTTGGGATGAATGAGGATATGCCCCAAACTCTTTCTCCCATCCTTACCCTCTTCGATTTTTCCTTAAGTTTTTCACTCTTTGCTCTTGAAATTCAATTTGCTAGAATGAATAAAGATGTGCTTACAATGTTTAAGTACTGTGTATGATCTTCCTGACTGCCTATCAGGTAACATCAATGAGTGTGCCAGGGTTTCTGCTAGCAGACTGAACGAAAGATCTTTGGCAAGCTCTAATTGTAATGTAATATTCCAAAAATATAATCAATCTAACACAGAGAATGACGATTTCTTTCAGCTGTGTGCAACTTCTAAAATCTGTCATAGAAAATAAAGCTTTGGAATCAGTATGGTACCATCTATTTACAAATGAGTACAAACTCACTTGCTAGTGTTTAACCAGTTAGCTCCACTTAACCTTGTCTGATTATACCTTTTGAAAATTGGCTTTCAACCTTTCTTCAAAGCACATTGGAAAGAATCTCAGCAGAAACTGTTGGAATTGGAAGGTAAATATGTAAACAATTCATTTAACTGAATATTGTTGACATACGGTATCTTAGGTAATTGAAAATGGTATTTTCATGCATATTTAATGCAGGTATAACAAATCATACAAGATTACTGAAATAAACTTTGTGCTAAAAAGGACATTTTAAGATGAGTTTACTCAAAATCAAACCCAATTATGCCTCTATTTTTTTTTCTGGAAATAATGTAAAGAAACTTGCAAATTATGTGAGTGAAGTTGAGATAACTTCCAGACTGGTTATCAGCTGTTGAAAAATTAGTCAGCATGTTTACAAGCTTGATTCACTTGAACTTGTCAGGTATTTGCTCGTGATCAGTAGTGTGGCTTAATAATATGATGGATCACAAAGACAAAACAATGGCAATATGGTGTACTTGAAAACCAGATTCAGCAGATGTCGTGCAATATCGCCTACATTTTAGGCTGCTTCTGATTCTTGAATTTTTGCTGGGACTTTCGATGTCCAACCAGCTTTATTGTGCATAGCCACCTACCCCCACTCAATATGGTAGCAACAGAGATGCTGTCTGGAAACTTGAACTCCAGCTTTATGTTTCTGCTTCATTGCTTCAAGAACAGGCAGTTCATTTACTCAAGAATAACTATATGTTATAGTTAATTATTTTTCAGTATTTGTGCAGTTTAATGAGCCGATGTTCAAATGTTGTCCTTTCTGAGATTTCTCATGTCCGACAACATCACACACAACTCCACACGTGTCTGGATCGCTTCTTTCACGGAGGTCAGAGTCATCATCACTTTCAGCCCCTGGCCTCAGATTCATTCGAAGTGCTGATGACAATGTCTGCCATAGGAGGAGTAAACCAGAGGTCCATGAGCCAGTCCTCATCAGGGGAGTGAAGGTGACGAGGGTCAGTAACTTTAAATTCCTTGGCATTATCAGTTCAGAGGATCTGTCCTGGGACCATCGCATAGATGCTGTTACAAAGAAGGCAGAACCGTGCCTCTACATCCTTAGAAATTTTGTGTAGATTCAGCATGTTATCTGAAATCTTGGTGCAGAGGATCCTGACTGGTTGCATTACGGCCTGTAATGGAAACACCAATGCTCATGAATGGAAAAGCTTGTAAAAAATAGTGAATACAGTCCAGCCCATCACAAGAAAACCCTCCCCACTACTGAGCACATCTACAAGGAGCATTACCACAATAAAGCAGCATCCATCGTCAAGGACGCCTACCATCCAGGCCATGCCCTCTTCTCACTGTTGCCATTGCAAAGGTTCATTAATTCTAATGTGCTTCTTTATATCTACTGTGAATACCCACTAGAAGATGAATCTCTGGTTAAATTATGGTAACATATGTATGTACTTTGATAATAAAGTTACTTTGAGCTTTGAATTTTGCTCTTACCGCTGCATTTGTCAATATCAAATTTGTATATACAATTGCATGTATGCCCAAGTGCAACGAAAGACTTACAGCAGCATCACAGACATATAGCATTATATAAGCATTCACAAGAAAAACATAACTTAAACATAAATTATATACGAATTTATAAGAGAACACAATTAGAAGAGAAATAAAATAGTCCATTTTATTGCAAGGTGATCAAATTGGCCAAAGTGTTGCTAAACTGTAGTGATTATCATTATGCTGGCTAGTTCAAGGTCTGTACGTTAAAGTGAAATAGCTGTTCTTGAATCTGGTGGTGTGTGACTTCAGGCTTCTCTACCTCCTGCCTGATAGTAGCTGCAAGAAAATAGCATTGCCTGGATGGTGTGATTTTTGATGATGGATGTTGCCTTCTTGAGGTAGTGCCTCTTGCAGATGATACTGATGTTAGGGTAAGATGTGCCTTTGATGTATTTGGCAGAGTTCCTCACCACTCTATGCAGCTTCTTATGTTCCTAAATATTTGAATTGTCATACCAGACCATGATGTAATCGCTCAAGATACTTTCAACAATATATCTGTAGAAGTTTGTTAGAGTGTTTGGTGACAAGCCAACCCTCCTTAACCTCCTAATAAGATAAAGGCTCTGGTGCATCTTCTTTGTGATTGGGCCCAGGACAGGTCATTCAATATGTTAGCACCAGGCAATGTAAAACTCCTTATTCGTTCCACCACCACTCCCCAAATGTAAACTGTAAACCAATATCAACTGTCATGCAAAAATGTGTCCATCTAGTTTTCTTAGCCCAGAGGAGCAGGCAGAGCATAAACATGGAGTTTTATTTATTGCAAGCTTGCCTGTTTGTACACTGCACTCATATCCTTAAAAGGACTTCCTGACACAGTGGTTCTTGGCCATAGGTCAGAAAGGTTTCAATGGATCTCTTGCACAATGAACATTCCTTCACCAATCTGGAAAGAGTCCCCTGAATTTCTGCAAACACATTCACTCCTCTGCAGCATTCAACTGTTCAGTAGCAACACTTCCCTGTAGCTGGAAGAGTGTCCCTTAGTATGTCCTTTTGTGAGCTGAGTACAAGAATGATGGCACAACCTAAATGCTGTCAACTAGAAGAATGCATTACAGATCAGTGGAATATGTTGTATTGAAACTGTTCTGTGAGACCAGCAATGGAAGATGTTGATCTTGATGGAAATTTCACTGTTTTTTTTTGAGATAATATTATTTTAAGTCTTTAAAATATAGTAAAGCAGTTTCTTATCTCTGATTTCTGCTTCTGTTGAATGGTAGGCTAAACAAAATCAATATTAATTGGAATGTGGGCATTACCAGCAAATACAGAAATTATTGCTTATCTCTTTGAAGAGATAATTCCAAGGTATCCATTTGATGTTTCTCCAAGTTTGAAGGCATGTGATGTTGAAGGAGATTTATTGCTTAGTTAAATCAGAAATTTTAGTTACCATAAGAATCGCAAGGTTTTCTGTAACGTATTTTGAAAGTTATGAAGGAAATGAAAATGCAGCATGACGCAATGGTCTTCTGAGGTTCAGCAGGTTGCTTCCAGGAAGGTGGCTTTCCTTCATGCAGATAGATTGAGTAAACTGGAATTGTATTTTCTAGAGCTTAGATGAATGAGAGGACATATCATCAAGACCTTTAAAGTTCTTTAAAGGAATACAATGATGGGTTGAGGCATCTAAGATGGGGGATTGAGAATTTAGGATTGAGGAGAAATTTTGTCTCTCAAAGGTTGCTGAACCTTTGAATTCTCAACAATGGAACACTGCGGAAGCTCAGTCATTTTATTCAAAACAAAATAGAGAATGATAGATGCTGAATATTAAAGGAAGCATAGGATGTGAAAAGAATGTAGAATAATGGCACTGAGGTACAAGATCAGCCAAGATTCTGATGAATGGTGAAGTAGTCTTGAAGGGCCAAATAGCCTATTCTTGCTCCTATCTCCTGTGATCTTATTTATTCATGTTCTATGGAGCTACTGCAGACCATTGAATAAAATCAATATAGGAAGTTCTTTTGGAGTTAGATCTGCCTAAGCATAACGAATGAGTGTTTAAAAGTAATTGTGAACATTTCCAAATGCAAATTTACACACAAATGGTTCAATTGCAATAGGTAAGAATTTCACCCTCATCTCCCAGGATATGCATTCTTCTCATTGCCACCATCAAGAAGGTGGTGCAGGAGCCTGAAGGTAAACACTCAAAGTTTTAGGAACATCTTCATCCCCTCTGCCATCAGATTTCTGAATGGACAATGAACCCATCAGCACTACCTCACTACATTTCTTTTGCTCTTTTTGCACTATTTACTTAATTAATTTTGCAAGTATATTTATTATTGTAATTTACAGTATTATATTTTACAGTATATATTCCAATGCACTGAGACTGCAAAACAATAAATTTGATGACACGTGCCAGAGATATTACACCTGATTCTGATTCAAATGAAGATGTTCTGTAGCATTTTAATGCAGTTGTTTTGCAAAAGGTTTGTCTTCAAGGCTGATTACATGTACTTAGACGTTAGGAGTAAACATCACTGAAAGGCACCCCATCAATAATCCTGTGCACTTTTTCTTCAACATCAATTTATAGGAAGAATTAATTCACTTCTTCAGGGCACCAGCAGAAAAGTAATCACTCGAGAAATAAATAAAACCAAACACTGAATAAACAAAGAGAGAAAAAATCAGTCAAAATTATTGCCGTGATCCATGAAGGCAGAAACTTCAAATATTTGTCTTGTAGATGCTTTGAGCCAAACCCCATTTAATTATCAAATCTCTTGTTTGTGCTTTCCCTGCAAGATAAGTTTCTTATTGGTAACATGGAATTCTGTTGAGGTCTCACAATCTGTCTCCAGTACCTCAGATCTAGGGCAGTGTCACTTCAATGATTGGCCTCAATTCCAGCAAGTTGAAATCTGTGTCCAATTGAACACAGAGTTGTCCATGTTTGAAAGGAAACAATTTAATTTTGCGTGCATTTGAAGTTTCACTGTTAACAATCACAACACACGTTTGAACTAACAGTATCTCCAAACTTTTACATCACATACCGATGATAATAAACCTGATTCTGATTCTTAGCAGAGTGCAGCTGTGATCAAGGACACAGTAGCAAGACAAGGCACTACTCCTTATGAACAAGCCAGAAGATTGTTGTTAGTGTCCCCGATGAAATCTGACAACCAGTAATGTAATTCAGTAATTGAAGAGGTCTGGCTGTCAATTGTAATTTTTAATTAGTTGTTGGTTAACCACAGCAATTTGCCTGGTTACAAATTGGACAGAACAATGTATCAGGGTGGCTGTAATCAATTCACCTTGGGTTACAAGTTACTCTGGTCCTGGCTTCAACTCCTTTAACAAAAATTCTTTAAGGCTGCCATCACTGATCTTACTACTATTTAAACTTTGCATTTCTCATTCTTTTGCATCATGCAATGTTTCCAAGAATGACACACTTCAGTCTATCTGGAAAAGGTATATCATATTTGCTATGTGAGCACACCATCTCCTAGTTATGATCACCTCCTTGACTTTCCCATTGCAGGGAGCCTTGCCGATTCCAAATTGTCAGTCAGAGAAAAGGCCAACTTGATTCATTTCTGTTGGTGAGATCCCCCTGGTCATTCTATTGTCTATAACATCCTGCAAGCCATAGCTATCCTCCCATCAAACACATGCATTTTGAAATTATTTACAAACTTTTTTCCCATGCTCCCTGTATGGTTAAGTTGTGCTATAAAATGTAAGGGACCAAGTACTGAGCCCTGTGCAACACCACAGCATAAACGCGCCCATGAACCATTACCTGTGTTGCTTGCCACCAAACAAATGTCAGGTCCAGTCATCCAGTGTAAATTGCATAACAAACTTCTGTGAAATCTGCAAATTCCTTTATCATTCCCACTATATTTAAATAAATCATTAATTCCTTCTCCTGCTCACTGGGGAAAACTTCAAATATAACTTAAAACCTAGCCCGAAGCATGCAACTTCCTCTATTTTTTCTGGAGTTCAACCCAGATAAGTGTGAGGTGGTTCATTTTGGTAGGTCAAATATGATGGCAGAATATAGTATTAATGATAAGATTCTTGGCAGTGTGGAGGATCAGCGGGATCTTGGGTTCCAAGTCTATAGGACGCTCAAAGCAGCTGGGCAGGTTGACTCTGTGGTTAAGAAGGTGTATGGTGCATTGGCCTTCATCAATTGGGGAATTGGATTTAGGAGCAGAGAGGTAATGTTGTAGCTATATAGGGCCCTGGTCAAACCCCACTTGGAGTGCTGTGCTCAGTTCTGTTCGCTTCACTGCAGGAAGGATGTGGAAGCCATAGAGAGGGTGCAGAGGAGATTTACAAGGATGTTGCCTGGATTGGGGAACATGCCTTATGAGAATAGGTTGAGTGAACTTGGCCTTTTCTACTTGGAGCAACGGAGGATGAGAGATGTATAAGATGATGAGAGGCATTGATCGTGTGGGTAGTCAGAGACTGTTACCCAGGGCTGAAATGGTTGCCACTAGAGGACACAGGTTTAAGGTGCTGGGGAGTAGGTACAGAGGAGATGTCAAAGTTAAGTTTTTTACTCAGAGCATGGTGAGTGCGTGGAATGGGTTGCCAGCAACCGTGGTAGAGGTGGATACGATAGGGTCTTTTAAGAGACATTTGGATAGATATGTGGAACTTAGAAAAGTAGATAAATACGTAAGCCGAGTAATTTCTGAGGTAGGGACATGCTCGGTGCAACTTTGTGGGCCGAAGGGCCTGTATTGTGCTGTAGGTTTTCTATTTTTTCTATTTTTTTTTCTTCAGTTTAACTTCTTCCACAAAACACTGTGTTTCTCTAATTCTGTCCTTCAGTTCATCTTCAATCCACTGGAGGCACACCATCTGCTGACCTAAAATTCCCTCCCTAAAAATCCAGCACTTCCAGTCCTCCTCTTCCTCTTAAACCTACATATATGACCAATCCTTAGGCCATTGATCCTAACGTCTCATGCATCCTGTTTTAAAATTTCATCCAGTAGCATTCCTGTGAAATGCCTTGAAAATTTTTATTGCATTAAAATATACACTGTACATACACTAATTGTTATTGGTTTTGTTGCCTTGACCAAAGGGCATCATCCAATTCTGCCCAAGTAGAGGACTCAGAATGCTCTCGTTCTTGCAAGCTTTGTGTGCCCACCTTGCAGCTTTGCAGTAAATACAGGCTAAATGATATCGAGCTCCACAATTAACAATCAACATGCTTACAGAAAAAATAATCAGCAATAGGTACAGTACCTATTTGGATCAACTAAGAATATGATTTTTTTTCAACTTTATTGGCTAGGAGAGCTATTCTGCTACACTGGAAAGAATCTAACCCGCCTACTGTTTTCTATTGGCTTTCCTCCACTATGTCATGTTTAAGCTTGGAGAAAATTAGAAGGCAGACATTTGATACTGTCGCGGAGTGCTACATGCAGCGCTAAAATTACGACAGAGTTGGTAACTGCAGTCGAAGGAAAAACTTTATTCGAAATCCTCAGCCTCACTTTTAAGCCTCCCTCAACCTGCCCCCCGTGGCACAGAGGCTCCAAAGCTCTGTGCTCGCAAACCCCCGTAGGCTATCTAATTGTGAGCCGGTTCGGATGTGCCAGGAAATGGGTCGCCACATAACCCCACCCCCAGAACTGGCGATACACCCCCCAATGTCCACAGTCTGGGCCGGAACCTGCTTGGGAGGTCAGCCTCTGCGCCGAGGTGCCGGAAACTCGGCTGGTTGCGCCAGGTCCACATGGGCCGGTTTGAGGTGGTCCACCGTGAAAACCTCCTCTTTCCCCCCAATGTCCAGCACGAACGTGGACCTGTTGTTCCGGAGCACCGTAAACGGCCCCTCGTATGGCCGCTGCAGCGGTGGCCGATGCCCGCCCCTTCGTACAAACACAAACTTACAGTTCTGCAGGTCTTTGGGTACGCAGGTCGGGTTCTGCCCGTGCTGTGAAGTGGGTATGGAGGCCAGGTTACCAAGCTTCTCGCGTAGTCTGCCCAGGACTGCTGCGGGATCTTCCTCTTGCCCCCGTGGGGCTGGTAGGAACTCCCCGGGGACGACCAGGGGCATGCCATATACCAACTCGGCCGACGAGGCGTGCAGGTCATCCTTGGGCGCTGTGCGGATGCCGAGTAGGACCCA
The DNA here is from genome assembly GCF_030144855.1 of Hypanus sabinus. NCBI lineage: Eukaryota > Metazoa > Chordata > Chondrichthyes > Myliobatiformes > Dasyatidae > Hypanus > Hypanus sabinus. The sequence goes on from NC_082716.1 coordinate 81,154,431, forward strand.
GGGATGCTCGTCCGCCCAATTGGCTCCTCGCAGGCGGGCCATGAGGGCCGACTTCAGGTGACGGTGGAAACGCTCCACTAGCCCGTTCGACTGTGGGTGGTAGGCAGTTGTGTGGTGCAGCTGAGTCCCAAAAGGCTGTCCATAGCTGACCACAGGCTGGTGGTGAACTGGGCGCCTCTGTCGGAGGTAATGTGGGCCGGGACACCAAAGCGAGATACCCAGGTAGTGATCAGGGCTCGGGCGCAAGATTCGGAGGTGGTGTCGGTGAGCGGGATTGCCTCCGGCCATCTTGTGAACCGGTCCACGATAGTCAGGAGGTGCCGCGCTCCGTGCGACACTGGCAGGGGGCCCACGATATCCACATGAATGTGGTCAAAACGCCGGTGGGCGGGATGGAACTGCTACGGTGGGGCTTTGGTGTGCCGCTGCACCTTGGCCATCTGGCAGTGCATGCACGTTTTGGCCCATTCACTGACCTGTTTGCGGAGTCCGTGCCAAACGAACCTGCTGGAAACCATCCGGACAGTCGTCTGGATGGAGGGATGCGCCAAGTTATGAATGGAGTCGAAAACACGGCCCCGCCAGGCTGTCGGGACGACGGGACGGGGCTGGCCGGTGGTGACGTCACAGAGTAGGGTCCTCTCACCCGGGCCTACGGGGAGGTCCTGCAGCTGCAAACCGGAGACTGCGGTTCTGTAACTCGGAGTCTCCTCATCTGCTTGCTGTGCCTCTGCCAGTGCCTCAAAGTCTACCCCTTGGGAAAGGGCATGAACGGTAGGGCGAGAGAGCGCATCCGCCACGACATTGTCCTTACCCGAGACGTGCCGGACATCCATCGTGTGTTCAGAGATGTAGGACAGGTGGCGTTGCTGGCGGGATGACCAGGGGTCAGACGCTTTCGTAAACGCAAAGGTAAGCGGTTTGTGGTCCGTGAACGCGGTGAAGGGCCGACCTTCTAGGAAGTACCTGAAATGCCGGATTGCCAGGTAGAGCGCCAACAGTTCCCGGTCGAAAGCACTGTACTTGAGCTCGGGTGGCCGCAGGTGTTTGCTGAAAAACGCCAGGGGTTGCCAGCGACCTGCGATGAGCTGCTCCAGCACCCCACCGACTGCCGTGTTAGATGCGTCCACTGTGAGGGCGGTAGGGGTGTCCATTCTGGGATGTACTAGCATTGCAGCGTTTGCCAAGGCTTCCTTCGTTTGAACGAAAGCGGCGGCGGACTCCTCGTCCCAGGTAATGTCCTTGCTCGGACCCGACATCAGGGTGAACAGGGGGCGCATGATCCGGGCAGCTGAAGGGAGGAAGCGGCGGTAGAAATTGACCATACCTACGAATTCCTGAAGGCCTTTGATCGTGGTGGGTCGGGGGAAGTGACGGACCGCATCTACCTTAGCGGGCAGAGGGGTTGCCCTGTCTTTAGTAATCCTGTGGCCCAGGAAGTCAATGGTATCAAGTCCGAACTGGCATTTGGCGGGGTTGATTGTAAGACCATACTCACTCAGTTGGGCGCAGAGTTGACGGAGGTGGGACAGATGCTCCTGACGACTGCTGCTGGCTATGAGGATGTCATCCAAATAGATGAACGCGAAGTCCAGGTCCCATTCCACCGCGTCCATTAACCGCTGGAACGTCTGTACAGCATTCTTCAGGCCGAATGGCATGCGGAGGAACTCGAAAAGGCCAAGCGGGGTGATGAGAGCTGTTTTGGGGATGTCGTCAGGATGCATCGGGATTTGATGGTATCCCCGGACGAGGTCTACCTTGGAGAAGATCTGTGCGCCATGCAGGTTCACTGCAAAGTCCTGAATGTGCGGCACAGGGTAGCGGTCCGGTGTGGTAGCCTCGTTCAGCCTGCGGTAGTTGCCGCACGGTCTCCAGCCTCCCGTCGCTTTGGGCACCATGTGCAGGGGGGAGGCCCATGGGCTGTCGGACCGCCGGATGATCCCCAATTCCTCCATCCTCTGGAACCCCTCCTTCGCCAGTCGGAGCTTGTCCGGGGGAAGCCGCCGAGCACGGGCATGGAGGGGTGGTCCCTGGGTCGGGATGTGGTGCTGTACGCCGTGCCTGGGCATGGCCGCTGTGAACTGTGGTGCCAGAACCGATGGGAAATCCACCAGATCCCTGGTGAAGTCATTGTCGGACAGCGTGATGGAGCCGTGGTGAGGGGCTGGCAACTGCGCTGCACCCAGGGAGAACGTCTGAAAGGTCTCGGCGTGTACCAGTCTCTTCCTGGGCAGGTCAACCAGTAGGCTGTGAGCCCGCAAAAATTCCGCACCCAGAAGCAGTTGGGCTACGGCGGCCAGTGTAAAGTCCCACGTGAACTGGCTGGAGCCAAACTGTAGCTGCACCTGACGGGTGCCATAGGTCCTTACTGTGCTGCCGTTCATGGCCCTCGGGGGGGGGTGGCCCCGGTGCCCTGCTGCGGGTGTCGTAACTCGTCGGAGGTAAAACACTGATCTCGGCACCAGTGTCGACCAAAAACCGGCGTCCCGACCTTCTGTCCCACACATACAGGAGGCTATCCCGATGGCCAGCCACCGTAGCCATCAGCGGCGGCTGGCCCTGGCGTTTCCCGGGAACTTGCAGTGCGGGCGACAACGTCAGGCTTCTGCGCCCCACCGCTGGTGGTAGAAGCACCAGTGTTCATTGGGCCAGGGGTTGGCGGGCTCTGTGGCCGGGCCTGGACCGGTTTGCTGCTGGGAGCGTGGCTGAGTGATCTGTGCGATGGACGCCCCGCTCACCTTTTTGGCATTCCACAGCAAGTCCGTCCAGGCTGCCACCTTCCGGGGGTCACTGAAATCCGCGTCGGACAGCAGCAGGCGTATGTCCTCGGGCAGCTGCTCCAGGAATGCCTGCTCAAACATGAGGCAGGGTGTGTGTCTGTCGGCCAGAGACAACGTCTCATTCATTAAAGCCAAAGGAGGTCTGTCGCCCAAGCCATCCAGGTGCAGTAAACAGGCAGCCCGCTCGCGCCGTGAGAGTCTGAAAGTCCTGAGGAGCAGGGCTTTGAATTCCGCGTACTTGCCGTCTGCCGGGGCGACTGTACGAACTCCGCGACCTGGGCCGCTGTGTCCTGGTCGAGGGAGCTCACCACGTAATAGTAACGTGTGTCCTCTGAGGTGATCTGGCGAACGTGGAATTGGGCTTTGGCTTGCTGGAACCAGAGGTGAGGTCACTGTGTCCAGAAACCCGGCAGTTTCAACGAAACCCCATGAACAGAGGCGGCGTCGGTCATTTCTGGTCCAAAAATCGTTTGGACCGTCGGGGTCACCAATTGTAGCGGTGTGCTACATGCAGCGCTAAAATTACAACACGGAGTCAGTAACTGCAGTCGAAGGAAAAACTTTATTCGAAATCCTCAGCCTCACTTTTAAGCCTCCCTCAACCTGCCCCCCCGTGGCGCAGAGGCTCCAAAGCTCTGTGCTCGCAAACCCCCGTAGGCTATCTAATTGTGAGCCGGTTCGGATGTGCCAGGAAATGGGTTGCCACAATACATCCTTTAATTTTGAACAAGTCTGGCGACCCTTTATTCAATATTTTCACATGATTTAATTTATTTTTATTTATTTATTTTTCTTTACTCTCTTTGGGGAAAATCCTTGTCCATGGAGGTTCGGAGATGACTGGAAGGATGTGTTTTTTCTCTCTCTCTTTTTTTCTAATTTTATCCTCAATTGGACTGCCCAATCTTTCTTTTTCTTTCCTTTTTTTTTCTTTCTCTCTTTTTTGTTTCAGTTTAGTTAGTGGGATTTTTTTTCTTTATTAATAAAATTTCCAGTCTTTTTTTTATAATTGCTATGAGGAGTTGTAGTTTTTTTTACCATTGTATATATAACAGCATAATATTTTACCTATTTGATTTTGACATTATATACTTTCTGTTTTTATTATTGCTGTTTATATGTCTTTTATATTATCTGTTTGCTAAACTCCTCCTCTGATTTGTATCTGAAAGTCAATAAAAAGATTGAAAAATGAAAGAATATGATATGTTTGTGCTTACCAGCTCACTGACTGGCTTTCAAACAATGCTGGAGAACTCCAGTGAGGTTCTGCTGCTGATTAGAATATAGACTCTCTCAACCTTGTGATATGTACTTGCCAGACTCCAGCGGACCTAGATGAAGGATTGTGACAGTCCATACCCAATGTACTTTTCGATAGTGCTTAAGTTTTATTAATCAAATCACTTTACTTTGCTTGTGTCAGACATACGGACTAGAACACTATTTGACTCGAAGTCTGAGCTAATTCTATCAAAGAGAAGTCCAATTAATTTCCTCTCCCCTGCCCTCTCTCTATATTCTTGCAACATATTTCCTTTGTTGATACTTGGCAGTTTTGATTTTTAATCTGTCACCGACCCCCCCCCCCCCCCACCTTTCTCAGGCTGGTTTAGTCCAAGTCGAAGCAAGTCTCAGTATAGTGCTCAGCTTGTTCTCCATTGCTCATCCAACTGAGGACATTGGGAAATGGCAGGTCTACGGCTCATTATCAGTTAATGAGACAGGCAGGCCGGCTTCTTATCGGCAGTTTTCCCCGGAGCCCTGGAGAAGCACCTGACAGAGGTGTCAAATAACTGGGGGAGTTGCTAAGGTTTTTAAAGCTTTCCTAATGTCAGGAATCTTCATATCCACTGGAGTGCTCAGCAATTCACTTGATCCATAAATCTGCATTTAACATAGGATTGATTTATCCTGGTCCATTGAGTTTGTCACAAGCAGGAAAGCTCTCCCACTCATCAGCACACACCGATACCCCACATAGTATCTTACTATCCCCAGTAATATGCTTGGATAACGTGAAATCCTGATCTGTTAAAGAATACATATGTTCATCACAATACACGCTAGCTGTTGTGTTTGCAGGTTTGTTGGATTATAATGAAAGCATTCACTTTTGCTTAAGCGATGTTTTCTAACTCCATGCAGATGACAGGATTTCCATCATTGTTCGAACTGTTCTCATTCATATGTTGTTCTAAATCAAAGCAAACAAAATGCTGGAAGAACTCAGCAGATCAGGCAGTATAAAAGAGAAAA